>NC_056732.1:40510996-40648496 GCF_019279795.1 Protopterus annectens
GCTGCATTAGCATGAAGAAAAGACAGCAGCTGTGCCTAAATGATTTCCAGCACAAACTCATCACTGAACATAATCTGTCTCCTGTGTATCTGGTACTAATTGTGTATTGCATGAGATGTCAGTCTCTGGCAGCATGCTGCTAATCAAATTCACTCTGTCTGTACTAAAGAGAGAGTTACAGGAAAGACCTTGAGTCCTGCTGGGTAACAACCATTTCTTTTATCACAAAATGTGCAAGGCTCCCATGCAGCAGGTGTTTGGATGATTAGAGAAACACAGTCAGACATTTTTAAATGCATTTCATCACTTTTTCTTTTTTCAAACACAAGGAAGGTGGAAGCAGTTTAACTTGAAAAAAAGGAAGGAAAATCCACATTTAATAAGAACATCAAAGCACAGTCTGTCACATTGGTTCAGGTCGCACTTAGGTCTATATATACTCTGCTAACATGCAAATATGCTTGCTTTATACTGAAGAGGGGTGTCATTTGGTAATTTATCTTCACAAAGGGTCAATAAGAGGAAACTAGCTGGAATAGAAGCATTAGATAGGCTCTTCTGGGCAGACTGTTTTATAATGGGTAGCTATAGCAACTAACTACTGATAAGTGGAGGCTCTAACAAGGATTGCTAAAGATTATGCATTACCTTACTCTCAGATTATGCATAATTTGTTTTACTGTTTACCTAACACTTTTAGGGGAGGGTAAATAGTCCCTGAGGCAGCACGGTGCCTCTGTGCATAACGTTGCTGCCCAACAGTTCCACTGTCTGGGGTTTGCTGCTGACCTTCAGTCACACTCTTAGGTTCATAGGTGTGTACTAGTCGAATGCCCCTGGAGCCTTTACAAGCCTAGCCCATAGGATTACCCTGACATCATGCACCCAACCTTAGTTCCTAGTGCCTCTGTCGAGTACAGCCACTAGAGTGATCTCCCGGGTGAATTTTCTATTTCCCATCCACTCATCAATATTTCTCTTGAAGAGTGCCAGTGACGTGCTCTGTTTGACATGTATGGGACGTCTATTCCACAGCATGGGCAGTCTCTGGGTTATGAACCTGTCTCTCCAGCATGTTCTGTTGATTGTGGTAGTGAGGTTGAGGTCTCTGGAGCATGTGGTGCGGAGGGATTGTGATTTCTTTAGATGTAGCATTTCTAACAGAGCTGGGTCAGACATGGCTTTGTAAGATAAGCAGAGATCGCCTCTAAGTAGGTGATATGAGACAGAGAATAGTTGGAGATTTTTTGAGCCTGTCCATATAGGACAAGTGTTTAAGGCCTAGGATACTCTTTGTGAGATACTTTTGTGGCCTCTCCAGTTGTTGCAGGTGACTAGTGAGGTACATGCCAAATGGGGTGCTGTACGTGATGATTGGCCTAATGAGGGAAGAGTACAAGAAGACAATGTCCTCTTTCTTCCTAGATGCAAAACCCTTAGTAATGAGATGTGCCACACAGAAGGACGTTTTGACCACAGTGGTAACGTGGTGGTCAAAAGAGAGGTTGCTGTCAACCTGTGTTCCCAGATCTCTTATAACGCCTTCTGTGTTCAGTGGACAACCATCAATGTGGTAATTCAAGGGAACCGGGTTTTTCCCAAAGGGGATGAAGACACATTTTTTGGCATTGAGCTTAAGGCCATGGTTCTGACACCAGTCGTTGGTCTCACTGAGGTCTTTCTGTAGGATGTCAGCATCACTTGGGGAGTTAATAACAGCTCCCAACTTGCAAACATCTGCAAACTTTGTCAGCCAGAGGCCCTTTGTGTTGGCCTGGACTTCAGAGAAGTAAATAACAAACAGGAGAGGACCCAGAACCGAACCCTGTGGGACTCCACTCGTGACTGGTCAGTAGTCTGCCTTGAAGTCAGCTACTTTCACACTGTGGGTTCTATCTGTGAGCCAGTTTGCAACCCAACTAGTGATATGGGGGTTGTGGCCAAGCTTAGTAAGTTTTTCTGATTCCTGAGTGGGGAATGGTATCAAAGGCCTTGGCCAGATCAAGGTAGGCTGTATGAACCACCTTACCTTCATCCACAGCTCTGGTGACTGACTCAAAGAAGTCAACCAAGTTAAGCAGGCATGATCTACCCTTCACAAAACCAAACTGTGTAGGATCCAGAGTCTGGAGATTCCCCTGTATCCTTGTTTATTAGGTCCATGATGATGCGTTTCATAGCTTTACATATCAGACTCATCAGGCTAATGGGGCAATAGTTCCTGGGGTCTGTAGATGCTCCTCCTTTGTGGAGAGGGATGACATTAGCAGTGCACCATTTGGTAGGGACAAAGCCTGAGGTGAGGCTGTGAATGAACAGGGCACACAGGTGAGGTGCTAGTTAACTCTGTAGTTCATGTAGAACATAGCCAGTGATACTGTCAGGTCCCATAGAAGCTGTATTCTTGGCCTTGGACAGTGCTGTTTTAACCTGTGCAGCAGTAATACTGGGTGCCTGGCAATCTACTGGTATTGTGATTGGTCCTTTGGGGGGGGGGGTAAAGTTAGCACTGAATCTGCTCACCAGTATATTTGCAATATCTGTTGGCTTGGTATTGGAGATACCATTGTGCAGTAGCTCAGAGCAAATCTGGGTATTGCTGTGGAGATTCTTTACATAACTACAGAAGGCCTTGTGGTTGTCTTTACTATCTGCTGCAATTCTGTTTTCATAGCTAGCTTTATAGATTTGATGAGGGATCTCAACCTTTTGCTGAGGCTGATAAGGGAGTTTTTCCAGTCTTGGGACTTCACCTTATTCTGTATCAGTTTCCTCCTTCTGTTGCAGAGGGGACCACCAGATTGGCTTCCTTTTCTTTGAGGAGAACGTCTTAGTTCTATTGGGTATGGCGAGATCCATGCATTTGTGTACGTGTTTGTACAGTGCATTGATGTATATGGCGGTCATGCAACTATTCTTCATTTTCATGGGTGCCGTGAAGTTAGCCACCTCTATTTTCAGGAGCCCAAAGTTAGCTTTGGAGAAGTTTTTCATGGTGGTTACCTTTGTTGGGGGGTGGGAGGGATGTGGATTTCCAAGGTGATTAGCTTGTGATCGGATCTAACCAGGGAGGAGTTGACTATTGGTGTGGAGCAACGGTCACCCATGTTAGTAATGATCAGGTCAAGGATGTTGCTACCTCTAGTGGGGGTAGGAAAGAGTTGGTCCAGGGCATTAGAATTAATGAATTCCAGAAAGCATTGGGCAAATGTATTGGTACATGAGTAGTTTTCCCAGTTAATGGAGGGGTAGTTGAAGTCACCCAGTATGAGAGTGTTAGGCTGGACCCTAATATTCTCCAGGGTGCTTAGGAATGTGGAGTGTGAATCTTGGGACATGGCTGGGGACCTACAGCAGGCTACGACCTGTATCGCTGTCTTACCCAATGTTAGCTGCACCTGAAGTATCTCAGATGCGTTATGTTGGGCTACCAGTCTGCAGGTGTGTGCATCCTTTATGAATATGGAAACACCACTGCCTTTGGAGCTCTGGTTCAAGTTCTGGTGCTGAAAGGTGTGGAATGAGTTGTAGTCTGGTACTGCAGGGGTGCTTTCTGCGGCCTTGAACCAGGTCTCTGTTACAGCACAAATGTTGATGTTCTCCATTTTAAGGAGTATTCAAGTGAGTGCATTTTGAGATTTAGACTTCTAGCATTGAGCAGCATGACCCTCAAATTGCATTTGTTTGTTTGTAACTGTTACAGTGGTAATTTGGTCTTTAGAACACCGCCTAAAAAAGGCACTACAGGGGTGTCAAGAACCTTGGCCAGTATCCAGAATCTCAGGGGTGACAAATGCAGGCCATCTCTGGCAAAGCATCAAGGTCAGTCAGTCATGTCATCCCATGCAGACAGATATTGGATCCCCTTAGAATGACACTAGAAACTTAGCCAATTGCTGAAATCAATCATTTCCTGCTTGTACTGTGGTATCATTCTGGGTGATGGTAGAATGCTGCTCAGGGCTAGGGTCATACCCGCCTGGGCTACACAGCAGAGTTTTCAAGTTCTCTCTATGGGATTTCTCTAGCTACTCCTGTTTATTCCACCTCCTTAACAACTGCTAATTATGTGGTTAGTGAATATTCTTCATATGTACTACACTTCTCTGTGGGCAGGGTCACTGTTAAAAAGGAACAAGTTCATTTATCTGTTTGAAACATTAAAAATCTTCTTAAGGGGTAGAAAGTAAATTTTCCTAAACAATAAGTTAGAGTAAATGCTGGCATTCTTTGAAGGACTCAAGAATAGCCCAAAGGCCTATAAAGTTGGGAAGGTAATGTTATATACATTTAACCAGACCGTGGCACTGCCAAACTAGAAAGGTCAAATAGCAGTCCGCATGGGTCGGGATCATACCTCTCAACTGTCAAGATTTTTGCAAAATGCCTGGATTTTTATATAACAATTTTGATCTAATTTCTCAGAAACTGTGGTTTTCTCATTCAGGATTGAAGTCAGAAAATAATGTCAGACATAATTTGAGTTTCAGGCTTCATACCCTTAAGAAAATCCATGTTAATGCAAAACGTTTTACTCTATCAACTAGGTTTGTAAGAGCAATATTTAAAAATTGCCCCTATTTCTCATACCTTTTCCCTCCATTGTTATGTCTTTGTCCATATTTCTTGCTCCAAGAGGTTGAGAGCTATGGTTGGGATTTGGCATAATGTTTAAGGTGTCTGTCTCACAGACAACACTTACAAGTCTCACGAAGGGAACCTATGAATACGCGGATACTTGATAAACATCGGGAGATGCCTTATTGCAAAGAAACTGATTTTTGTTTCTAGTCTCTCCTCAAAAGAGTTATTATCCTAGTGGGACTAACCCAGTCAACAAAAGCTTATAAAAATAAAATAAAAATGAATACATTGTTAAACACCTTTATTAAATTATCACATAAGATATAGGCAAACATACACTGACAGAAAAGAAAATAAACTATATTAACATTTTTCCATTTACATACATTACACTTCACATATCACACATCTTTTTTTTTTCTTTGTAACTACCATATTTCCAACATAACTTAAATTGAGGAATTCCCGCCTTCCCTTAAATGTCACTCCTCCTCCTGAACATTATTATGCATGTGCTGTTCCCAAATTTTCATTTATTTCTACATTATTTTCTTTTTTCCTTTTCCAAAGATCCTCTTCCAGCTCTTTTATCTCTTTTACAATAGCCGCGGTGGTACAGCGGTAGCATTGTTACCTCACAGCAAGAGGTTCTCCTGTTCAATTCTCGACTGGAGTGCTTTCTGTGTGGTGTCTGCATGTCCTCCCCGCGGTCGAGTGGCCTCCGAAAGACATGTGTGAATGGGCGTGCCTTCACTGAAGGTTGGGCGTCGGGCTGGCAACTCGGCACCATAAAAATTGACTGCTAATCATTAGCAGACTGGAGTTCCGCTGTGGCGACCCCTAACCGGGAAAAGCCAAAAAGACAAACAATAGTCAACACTAAAAGTACAGTTGGTTTAGACTTTGACTTCCATTTTCCAGTAATTGTTTTTTTTGGTAGCCAGCAGACTTAAACATGAAAAGACCTTACTGCCTCTGGGCAATTCAGATCCTGTGTCCCAGCTCAAAAGAATGACTTCCTTAGTTCCATCCATTTGCTCACCAAACATTTCTGACAGAGTGCTCTGTAAGGGATTTTTAAAGTCTGCCAACTCATTACACTCCCAAAACAGATGCTCCCAGTCACCTCTTTTTTCCCTCATCATTCCTCCAACATTTACCATCGACCTGAAGGAAAAAATCTTTGAAGTCTACTTGGGATATAAAATTACCTACACAAACACTTCCAAGCAAAACCCCTAAATCTTCTAGACTTTATTGTATACTTGGGAGCCATACATATGTCCTTCCACTGTTTGCTTGTGAATTGCGGATCTAATAACTGTCTTCCCAAGCTTTTCTAATCTTTTCTGATTGACTCCTATAGTTATTGTACAATATTTTATATGCCCTACTAACTATCCCTTTCTAACAGCAACTTCTGTTCTAGATTCAACTAAAAACTCTACCAGAGCGGCTCTTTCACTTAATATTCTGCTGTACTCCGATATCAATCCCTGGTAGAAAAGGCAGTTTCTAGCCTGCAGTCCAAATGCCTTCTTGTACTCATCCCACTATATTACCTTCCTCTCTCTCTCTCTCTAGTTATTTGCTCCGAATACCTCGGTTCCTTTACCAGTTTTCTCCAGTGAATTCCAGCCCCCTCTTGCCTATTTTCTGTATCCCTACTTTCAGTCATCCCTACTGACAAAACATCCATTGTTGTGTTGAGTTAGTTCTTAGAATACTTTCTGCTACTTTATGAATATAATATTCTGTATGGCTACTGTTGTTCTTAAGGATCTACATCCAAAATCCCACTCTCTCTGCTTATTTCTTGAACTCGCTCCCTGCTTTACCATCACCCCTTTCCATTTGGAATTACAATCTTCTGTTTCTGCCATGTACATAAGCCTTAAATGTGTAGATCTAAAATAACCCTTCAAATTAGGCAATCCTACACTGCCTTGTTCTGTTGGAAAGATCAACATATCCCACTTACCTTTTTCCTTCTTCCTTCTCAAATAAATTCCTTCAACTCTTTATTATTGACCACAATTTCTCCTCTGGTTGATAAAAATATGCCTGACTCATATATAAAACTAAAGGGACTAAAAACATTTTCACTACTTATATCTTACTATCCATATCCATAAACAAGAGCTTCCAATTTCTTGTTTTTTGTTTTGTATTATCTTTTGTTTAGTCTCTTCCCACATATCCTTAGCTGCCATAAAGCCTTTTTTAATCCATACTCCTAAATACTTCATATTATCATGTCCTCATAAATATGGGTATTGCAGAACCAATTTGTATATAGTTATATAACTTATGGCTATAGACCTTAGTTTTATATTCATTAATTTTATGTCCCGAACAGACTTAAAACTGTCTCAAAATGTTCCACAACACTGAGATGTCCTTTTCTGAATTTATTATGCACAAAATAATATAATCTGCAAATAAAGCCAATTTGCAATGAAACTGTTCTGAGTTTTGACTACCCCCCCCCCCCCACACACACACACACATACACCAAAGGAAAACAAAAAGCAATCCATGCGTAAACAGATTGCAGAAGAACAATATGGCATTCTATCAACATTATAAGACATGAGTCATGTATTACTATACAAAAGTACAATTTTTTTTAAGGCATGGCTGTCACTGGATGACTGATGACTCCCAAAGGAGGGGGCAACATTTAACAACTCATACAGCCTCACAGAAACCAAGGGAAGTCCTGATCGCAGTAAAGTAACTGGGTACAGGACATCTGTCTCATGAATCCAAGAAATGGGAAAAAAGGCGCTAACCCTACAAAATAAAATCAGTAGTAGGTCAAAGGAGAAACTAATTATGATTTTTTTGTCTGCTTAGAATAGTTAAAAACAAGGAAAGAACGAAATCTGCTTAGTGAAATACAGTTAATTTCCCCACCCAAAGCCCTGAAAAAATACACTGTACTAAACTGTAAAAATTAAACAAGTTTAATTACTTAATATAATACCGATTAACATTTTAGTTAATTACTTGGTACATATGTAACTATTTAAAGACAGACTTTACAAACTGTATTCAAGTATAATCTGAAAATTCCACATTGATGCAGTGGTAGCATTGTTGCCTCACAGCAAGAGGTTCTCCCGTTCGATTCTCGGCTTGGGTTGGGAGTGCCTTCTGTGTGGAGTCTGCATGTCCTCCCCGTGGTCGAGTGGGCATTCGAAAGACATACGTTTTATAGGTGTGCCTTAGTTGAAGGTTGGGCGTCGGGCTGGCAACTCGACACCATAAAAACCAACTGCCAATCATTAGCGGACCGGAGTTCTGCTGTGGCGACCCCTAACCAGGAAAAGCCGAAAGACAAACAACAACATTCAAGTATAATCTGAATGTTAGCACTGGTTTTGCAAATAAGAAGCGACATGTCCCCTTTGATTCCGAGCAGCCCTTCACTTATGGTTCTCCAAGTGAGGCAGACCCAATAATACCTGGTGCAAATGCCAGACACATCAGATGAGCTGATTAGCAAAACAGGTACTGATTAGCCTTGTAAATGAAAACTAAGCCATGAAAAGAGTAATAATTTGGCTCCTAGAGAGGCAAGATTCCTGTGTCCATCCCTAAGTATAGCCAAATAATGAAAAGCAAAAGGCAGTGGATCTCTGATTTCCTCTCAAACAGCTTGGAAAGAAAACTTTAAAATTGTATTCAGCATCAGAAGAGTCATCTCAAAGCAGACAATCCAAATACATATGGTGACTGTAGATTCCTTGGTGACACAGTCTGTGGTCTTCAAAGACATTATCTCTGGCCATTATTTAGCCTGATGCTTACTTGCTGTGTGAAAGAAAAGAAAGCACTGTCCTAAAGACACCTCAAGAACAGCAGGCTATACCCTGCTAACTTGTGCCTTATAATTTGCATTAATTCCATTTGCCTGCTGCTTCTATCATGGCTAGTAAATTGTTATTTTTAGAACTGACATTAGTTTGCGACATGCTGCACCCACTTAACTCTCCTCTTGAAGGAGGAGTAACTTTTGACAGCTGTAGCCCAGGTTCAGGCTATCTGCTCTAATCAGCTCCCCCTGGTGCAACCACTTCACCAGCCTGGACTGAAGGTGTGGGCACTGGCTAGATCTCCTGCCTGTAGCCTTTCCCACATGCTGCTTACCTTTATGCCTGGCTGCACATAACTGCATGCAAACAGAGTTCAGAATCATCAAATGAAAGCAAAACTAACGCATTAAAGCATGCACATGGCTACCATCAATCACTAACAACTGATGGTTTCATTGTCCCCCTTCCCAATCCAAACAAACTCTGGTAAATGGTACATGGAAACATATTCCTCCTAAGACCCTAACTGGAGAGGACTGCACAGGCAATTACTGCTGGTTTCATAATTATGTCTTATGATGTATTACATCTGGTAATATCTCATGATGCATCACTCCTGGTAATGGTGTATATCGCTCCATAATTATGCCTTATGATGCATCACTCCTGGTGATGGTTTCTATGGCTTCATAATTATGTCTCATGATGCATCGCTCCTGGTAATGGTGTCTATGGCTTCATAATTATGTCTCATGATGCATCACTCCTGGTAATGGTGTCCATGGCTTCATAATTATGTCTCATAATGTATCACTCCTGGTAATGGTGTATATCGCTCCATAATTATGCCTTATAATGCATCACTCCTGGTAATGGTGTCTATGGCTTCATAATTATGTCTCATGATGTATCACTCCTGGTAATGGTGTCCATAGATTCATAATTATGTCTCATGATGTATCACTCCTGGTAATGGTGTCTATGGCTTCATAATTATGTCTCATGAAGCATCACTCCTGGTAATGGTGTCTATGGCTTCATAATTATGTCTCATGATGTATCACTCTGGGTAATGGTGTCTATGGTTTCATAATTATGTCTCATGATGTCTCACTCCTGGTAATGGTGTCTATGGCTTCATAATTATGTCTCATTATGTATCACTCCTGGTAATGGTGTCTATGGCTTCATAATTATGTCTCATGATGCATCACTCCTGGTAATGTCTCATGACGCATCACTCCTGGTAATGGTGTCTACCACTTCATAATTATGTCTCATGATGTATCACTCCGGGTAACGGTGTCTATGGCTTCATAATTCTGTCTCATGATGTATTACATCTGGTAATGTCTCATGATGCATCACTCCTGATAATGGTGTCAATGGCTTCATAATTATGTCTCACGATGTATCACTCCTGGTAATGGTGTCTATGGCTTCATAATTATGTCTCATGATGCATCACTCCTGGTGAAGTCGTCTATGGCTTCATAACTATGTCTCATGATGTATCACTCCGGGTAACGGTGTCTATGGCTTCATAATTCTGTCTAATGATGTATTACATCTGGTAATGTCTCATGATGCATCACTCCTGGTAATGGTGTCTATGGCTTCATAATTAAGTCTCATGATGTATCACTCCTGTAAATGGTGTCTATGGCTCCATATTTATGCCTCATGATATATCACTCTGGGTAATGGTGTCTATGGTTTCATAATTATGTCTCATGACATACCACTCTTGGTAATGGTGTCTATGGCTTCATAATTAAGTCTCATGATGTATCACTCCTGGTAATGGTGTCTATGGTTTCATAATTAAGTCTCATGATGTACCACTCCTGGTAATGGTGTCTATGACTTCATAATTATGTCTCATGATATATTTATTTATTTTATTTATTTGCATTTGGTTTACCAGGATAGTCCATTGGGCCAAGATGAACCCGTTTTCAATGGAGTCCCGGGCAGAAAAGCTCCAAAAAAAAAAGCAAGGTTACAAAAAGGTTTTAGATTACAATTTTTTTAAAAATTTACTGACTACAGCAAACATTACTAATAGTACAGACTAGTGAAGAACGTTACAGCTTATACAGGCTAGTAAAAAGGGACATTACAGTATAAATACTGAGAAGCCATTACATATATGGAAGCTTACACTAAGAGGTACATTCCAATGCATTCTTTGTAATTAGCTTAGAAAGTACAAGGGAAGGATGTATGAGTTAGGAGAAAAAGTAAAAGGAAATTGCCAGTATAAGGAGGGGGGAGTAAAGAGAAAAGGAAAGTTATGTGGGGTGGGAGCAGGAGCATTCCCACTGGGATAGGGAGGGTGCAGGAGCATTCCCACTGGGATAGGGAGGGTGCAGGAGCATTCCCACTAGGATAGTAGATATGATGGATGGGAGCAGGAGCATTCCCACTGGGATATTAGATGAGCGTGAAGAGATTTTTTTGAATGTAAAGCGCTTAGAGGTAGTATGAATGGATGGTGGAAGAGAGTTCCAGAGATGTGCTAGACCATAGGATAGGAGATTTTTACCAGGGGGACGTGTTGGTTTGTACAATTCAATTAGGTTTTGGTTGTTAGACCTTAGTACTCTGTCCGGTAGGTGCATTTTAAAGGCAAAGGGAAGGGAGGGACAGAGGGAGGGGTTGAAAATGAGCTTATGTGCAAGAGTAAGTTGTGTATAAGTGAGATGATTGGGTAGTTCTAGCCATTTTAGTTTGTGGAGAGAAGAACAGCGGTGGGTGGAGGACTTGTGGCTAGTAGCGAACTTGGCGATTTTGTTGTAGCAAGAGGAAAGTTGTGTTTTAAGGGAAGATTGTAGATTGGCTAGGAGTGGGACTCCATAGAGAAGGGAGGGGATAAGAAATGAGGTAGAGAGAGTGATTTTAGTGGAGGGTGTAAGATAGCGATTTTGTCGGTATAGCATGCCTAGTTTTTGATGGGTTTTTTTGATATTTAGTTGGAGGTGGGAGTTGAATTTAAGCTGACTGTCAATTTGGACCTCTAGTAGTTTGGCTTCTGACACCTGTTCCAGAGATGTATTGTTATGGCTAGTGAGAATGTGTTTGTACTGAAAGAGGTGACTTTAGATGGAGTAAATACCATTAATTTAGTTTTAGAGGCATTTAGTGCTAGGTGATTTTTTTTCATCCATTGTTCAGTGGTTGAGAATGCATCCTGTGTAAGCTTTAGGAGTGTAGGGATGGATGTGGAAGAACAGATAATAGCTGAATCATCTGCGTATTGGATTATATTTGAGAAAGGGATAGAATTGCGGAAGTCATTTATAAATATATTAAAGAGGAGGGGACCCAGTATGGAACCTTGGGGAACTCCAGTTGGGGGTATTTAGGAATGAGGAGGTGGCCTTTTTCCATTTTACTGCTTGATATCTATTGGATAAGTAGCTGGAAAACCAGTTCAGAGAGGAAGGTGATGGGTTAAGGTTAGAGAGTTTAGTTAGAAGTAGGTTGTAAGAGATAGTGTCAAAGGCCTTAGAGAGGTCAAGTAATAGGGTAGAAACAATTTGACCAGAGTCCCGGGCTTTATTTACAGTTTCCAGGAAGGAGAGGAGGGCTGTCATAGTGCTGTGACCTGGTCTAAATCCATGTTGTGTGGGAGTTAGTAGGTGACTGTCTATGAGATGTGGTAGGAGTTGTAGTTGGATACACTTTTCTAGGAGTTTAGAGATGGGAGACAGGATAGCAATGGGACGGAAATTAGTAACATTGTTATTATTGCCAACTTTATGTAAGGGTATGATAAAAGCCTTTTTCCAAATTTGGGGTACTGAACTTTCTTGGATAGAGCGGTTGATTAGAATGCTGATGGGGTAGGTAATGGCTTCAGCAGCTATGCTAAGAAAGTGTGAAGGAATGTTATCTGGGGCGTTAGAGCATGGTTTTAGTTTCAGAAGGAGTTTTTTTATGGTAGCTGTGGGTATAACACATAACACAAGCACTCAGGTCACTCCAAGGCAAGTACAAATATGACTCAGTCATTGTCCATGCTGGTGTGAATGACCTGAGACGTACCTCCCTGGACTACATGAAAAGAGACATAGAGGAGCTCTCTGAGCATGTAGCCCAGGCCGGTATGACCCTGACCTTGAGTAGCATCTTACCCTCACCAAGAATGATGCCACAGTATGAAGACAAGATTATCAATTTCAACAATTGGCTTAAGTATTGGTGTCATTCAAAGGGGATCCAATGCCTGTCAGCCTGGGAAGACATGCTCGACAAGCCACAATGCTTCGCTAGGGACGGCTTGCACCTGTCACCCCTGGGCTTTCGGATATTGGCAAAGGCTCTTGCTACCCCCATAGTGCCTTTTTAGGCAAGGCTCAAAAGACAAACCCACCTCCATAGGTATCACAAGGGATAAGAAACTAAGAGTAATGCTACTCAACGCCAGAAGTCTAAACCTCAAGATGCACGCACTCGAAACTCTCCTTAGCATGGAGAACATCGATATCTGTGCAGTAACAGAAACCTGGTTCAAGGCTCTCGAGAGCACCCCAGCACTACCAGGTTATACCTCATACCATGCTTTTTGGCCCCAAAACTTGGACCGAACCACAAAAGGAGGGGGAGTATCAATATTCGACAAAGATACCCACACCTCCAGGTTGGTGGCACAGCAGGAAGCATCAGAGACTATCCATGTGCAACTAACAGTGGGTAAAACTGCCTTCCAGTTTATAGCCTGCTACAGACCACCCTCCCAAACCCAGGAACCCCACTCGGCCTTCCTGAGAACACTGGAAAATATGAAGGTCTCTCCAAACACCATTATATTGGGTGACTTCAACTACCCAACCATAGACTGGGAGCATTACTCTAGCTCCAACACCCTAGCCCAAAGGTTCCTAGAATTTATACACTCAAATGCTATGGAACAACTTGTTACCACTCCCACAAGAGGGGAAAACATACTGGACCTGATCATCACCAACATGGGGACTCTATGCTCCAGACCAGAAGTGTATCCCTCACTGGTAAGATCAGACCATAAACTAATCTCACTGGATATTCACATCCCGACCCCACACCCATGCCCAGAAAACCACAGTGAAAAACTTCTCTAAAGCAAATTTCACACTCCTCAAAACCAAGGTGGAATCCTTCAAAGCCCCCGGGCCTGTGGATAATAGGGCCCAGACCGCAAAATCCTTTATAAGTGCATTCTATGAACACCTTCAGGAATGCATGGATCATGCAATCCCAAATAAAACCAAGACCCAATCCTCCAAAGGCAGATGTCCTGTCTGGTGGACCCTAGCCATAAACAAATTATACAATAGAAGGAGGAAGTTACTACATGATAGAGTAAGATCCCAAAATGGGAAGGCATCTCTGATCAGTATTAGCAAAACACTACGGGCACTCATAAAATCGTCTAAGGCCAGCTTCGAGAGAAAAATTGCACAGGACACTGAGGATAATCACAAGGCTTTCTTTAGTTATGTTAGGAACCTGGGTAAGAATTCCCAGATATGCTCAAAATTAGTCCAAAATGACAAAAAATACACCGAACCCACAGACATTGCCAACATCCTAGCTGACAGGTTCAGCGCAACCCCCCCCCCCACCAAAAGGGCTAATATCTATCCCAGCAGAGTGCTGCCCCCCTGATGTCTCAGATGCTCAGGTAAGAGCTGCTCTCTCCAAAGCAAGAAACACAGCATCAATGGGACCAGACGGTGTCCCGGGCTGCGTCCTACATGAACTCCAAGAAGAGCTAAACCCAAACATAAAACTACTGTTCAATCTCAGCCTTACTACAGGATATGTACCCAAAGAGTGGCGTACAGCAACAGTGGTCCCTCTCCACAAAGGTGGTGCCTCAACGGATCCTGGAAACTATCGCCCCATAAGTCTCACTAGCTTGGTCTGCAAAGCTATGGAAAGGATCATCATGGACCTTATAAATAAAGATATTGGGGACCTGCAGACACTGGATCCTACCCAGTTCGGCTTTGTTAAGGGCAGATCCTGCCTCTTGAACGTGGTCGATTTCTTGGAAACAGTCACCAAGGCCATTGACAAGGGGAAGGTGGTCCACACAGCCTACCTGGACCTCGCAAAAGCCTTTGATACAATATCCCACTCGGTCATTATAGATAAGCTCACCAGCTTAAATATAAACCCCTATGTCACTAGATGGGTTGCAAACTGGCTCAAGGACAGAACCCACATGGTTAGAATTGCTGGAGCCATGTCAGACTCCAAACCAGTTACAAGTGGCGTCCCACAAGGCTCAGTCCTGGGACCTCTCTTGTTCGGTATATATTTCTCGGAGGTACAGGCCAATATGGAAGGACTGTGGCTGACCAAGTTCGCAGATGACTGCAAACTGGGCATCATAATAGACTCTCCAGCCGACACAAGCATCCTCCAAAAGGGCCTCATAGAAACAGACAACTGGTGCCAGAGCCATGGCCTCAAGCTAAACGCCAAAAAGTGTATAGTCATCCCCTTTGGCAAAAACAAAGTGCCCACAAATTACCACATAGGTGGTAATCCATTAAGTACAGAAGAAGTAATTAGGGACCTGGGGACCCAAGTTGATAGCAATCTCTCATTTGACAACCACGTGGCCAAAGTGGTTAGAAAAACATTTTATATAGCCCACCTAATCATGAAGGGATTCACATCTAGATCAGGGGAGGTCATCGTGCCTCTTTACTCATCCCTCATCAGGCCCATAATTGAGTACAATGCCCCTTTTGGGATGTACCTTACCAGACACCTGCAGCAACTGGAAAGACCACAAAAGTACCTCACCAAGAGGATCAAGGGGCTCAAACAGATGCCGTATGCTGCCCAGTTAAAGAAACTCCAGCTCTACTCAGTGGCATACCACCTGCTCAGAGGCGATCTGTGCCTGACATATAAAGCCATGTCCAACCCAGAATTAATGGACATGCTGCACCTCAAAAAATCCAAATCCCATCGAGCTACGCACTCGAGGGACTTGAACCTCAGCACTGAAATAAATAGGACATGCTGGAGGGACAGATTCATAACCCAGAGGCTCCCTTCACTCTGGAATAAAATCCCAGTCCAGGTTAGGCAGAGTCCCTCATTGACTCTCTTCAAGAGGAATCTTGATGAGTGGATGGGAGATCATAGGTTTACCCCGGGTATCACTTCTGTGTCACTGTTAGACAGAGGCACAGTATACTAACCTCGAAAAAGGGCATAGCAAAATAAATTTAAAATGGGTGGCGAAAGCCAAACACATTCTGGCTAGGCTTATAAATGCCCTAGGGCAGATAGCCTAGTATGAACCTAGAAACCTATGAACCTATAGGTTTTAATGTGAAAGGAGGGGGATGGGAAGAGGGGGTATTTGGTACTTGATTCTCACGCCCCAAAAAGACTAATCAAAACTAAAACACAAATAGCACCTTGGCTAACAAATGACTCCAAATCCAAAATCAAACTTAGAAACAAAACTTGGGACAAATGGCATACAACCAAGTCACCCCTAGACCATATTAAATTCCAACAGCAAAGAAATGAGACAAAAAAAGCCATATCACTTGACAAAAAAAACTATTACTGCCAACTACAATATAAACACCAAAACAACCCTCAAACGTTCTGGGCGGGTTTAAATAATCTTCTCCATCCAGGTAAATCCTCCACCCTTACCCCAGGAATGCTATGTGATAAAAACCCAGAAGAAGTAGCCAATACCTTTAATACTTTCTTCACTGATACTATCCAATCCTTAGCTAACCAACTATCCGCTACCTGCTCCCCAATAATGGATTCCATCCCTAAGACTCTACCCTCCTTCAACCTCCAACCTGTCACCACTTCCTTTATACGATCCTTACTGAAGAAGCTAAAGCCAACTACCCTCTTTGCAGACCTTCTCCCAGCCGAATATTTGCAAAAAGCTGCAGATGTCATAGCTTACCCCATCTCAATCCTAATTAACCGAACCATAACAGAATCCACAATCCCCTCAATATGGAAAATATCCTATGTAATTCCACTCCACAAAGGCAGCTCATCCACAGAACTATCAAATTATAGGCCAATAGCCATATTGTCACCACTGGCCAAAATCATGGAAAAGTGTGTACACAAACAACTTCTATACTATCTTATCCAGAACAATCTACTAACCAGTTCACAACATGGTTTCAGACCCAACCACAGTACAACCACTGCCCTCCTCTCTTTTACTGACACAATAAACCATAACCGGAATAACAAAAAAATATCCTCAGCTCTCTTTCTGGACCTATCAAAGGCCTTTGATATGGTTAACCACCGACTACTTCATCACACTCTGAAAACTCTCTACCTAGACAACCAAACACTGGACTGGTTTCATGCCTATCTCTCTGATAGGCAACAAGCTGTACTCTGGCAGAATAAGCTCTCTAGCCTCTTACCAAATACCATAGGGGTTCCTCAAGGTTCCATATTGGGACCTCTTCTCTTTTCAGTCTTTATTAATGACCTCTACACAGCCATCCCTGAGGCCACCTGTATTCAATATGCAGATGACTCGACATTAGTTTGTTCCGATACATCTCCAGTTAACCTACTATCCAAAACCCAATGCATTTTTACTGCAGTAGAGAACTGGCTATCAGGACGTCAACTGATCCTGAATCCAAACAAAACCAAATTATTACTCTTCCATCCAACCCATAAACCCACTCCCATATCCTTTACTATACAATCCAACAATGGGACTATTATCTCCCCAGACTCCTATACTAAACTATTAGGAGTTACCATTGACAATAAACTTAGATTCGACATGCACATTAACCAAACTATTAAAACCGTTAACAAGAAACTTGGGTCACTATACAGAATAAAATCCTTCCTAACTCCAATTGCAAAAGTGGCCATTGCCTGCTCACATCTTCTCTCTACCCCTACTATATGCCTCCCCCATGCTTACTAACCTTAACAAATCTGACTTAAATAAACTCTCATGTTGTTATAATCATATTGCCAGATTTGCAACTGGCATGCCCTATAGAACCCATCACTGTATTAACCTACGAAACCTCGGTTGGATAGAATTACCAAACCTTCTCCAGCAGAACCAACTCATAGAAGCATTTAAAATTCTCAAACAACCTGACAACACCCCTGCACTGAAAAATTTAATTATACCTTACACCAATCTCAACAGTCTACGCTCATCAAACAGGCTACTTGTACAAACAGTCAAATCCTGTAACTCAGGGGGTGATACACTGTTTGCCAACGCCATTGGAAAAATATGGAACTCCCTTCCTTTCAACCTCACCCTTACTACCTCCCTAACCCAATTCAAAAACAGTCTAAAATACCATTTTAAGTCACATTGGCTTTGCCAATGCTCAAACCCAGATTAACTCCTCTTCAGTACGCCAAGTTCATATTTTTCTTCAGGACTATCCAAATATAAAAACTTTAGACCTTTTTCTCAATTGACCTAACCCCATATTTCCTTGTGAATTTTTCTGTTCATAAATGGAAGCCCTTAAATCTTTGCTAAAAGGACAACCTAAGAAAGAAAAAGTTATGTTGTAGTCTTTGATTGTTATTCCTAAGACTTTTTTTTATAATACATATATTTCATGTCTTCTCCTCATTTGTATTAATTACTAAATGAAACAATATGTATCTATGTAACATGCATGTAACTTACTGTCAATGTGGAGCTTTTCTCCCCGGGCCTCCGCTGAAAATGGACATGTATCCAGTCGGACCATCCCGGTCAACAAATGTAAAATAAATAATAAATAATTTGAGGGTGATGATGAAGGAGAAGAAATGAGAATAGAAGTAGAAGTGGAGGGTAGAGTGTTAGTAGAGGAGGATGGGGGTGAAGTGAAGAGTGTGGTGAAGTTGGAGAATGATGAGGTTAATTTGGAAATAGAATCAATGAAGAAAGAATTAAAATGTGTAGCCAAATCTATGTCGGGAATATTGGGGTCTGAGGTGGGGTTGTCTGTTTTGCTGGAATTTAGGAGGGTGGAAATTCCATTCCAGAATTTCTGAGGGTTTGTTTTATTGTTGTTTTGGAGTATGGAGAAGTAATTTTGTCGATCAGTGATGATGAGCTTTTTTACTTATTTCTAAGTGTTTTGTATTCATTATAGATGAAGGGGGTCCTATTTCTCTGGTAATGTGCGCAAACTTTATCCTTGTGTCACATGGTTGCTAGTGTGTTTTTGGTTAGCCAAGGGGCAGTTTTGATTTTTATTATTTTTGTCCTTAAGGGAGCATGGTAGTTTAGGAGGTTTAAGAAGGTTGAGTTGAAGTGGGCAACTGCATTGTCTAGAGACAGTGTTTTTAGAATGTTCCAATTTATTGCTTTTAGGGAGTTAGAAAAGGTAATTGGGTTAAAGTTTTTTTGGTTGCGAACAGTAATATAATTGTGTGTACAGTGTAAGGGTAAAGGGAGTCGGTGTATGAAGGTGGGTAAGTGGTCACTAAGGGGATCGGGAAGTATACCACTGTCAGGGAAATAATGGGGATGAGAGACTAAAATCCAGTCTAGAATGCTACCACTAAAGAGGTTTTTTGAGGGGCGGGTTATGGAGTTGATTAGCTGTGAAAAATGATATAGGTTGATGTTAAGTGGGGTTGTGGGAGACTGAATGGAGGACCAATTTATATTCATGTCTCCTAAGATTATTGTTTCATTGCTAATGTTGGTGGAGAGCCATGAGAGGATGTTCTCAAGTGTAGAAATATTGTCACAAGGGGGATGTAGAGGGAGGCTATACATTTGTGCTTGTGTTTGTTAACTTGAAGTAGTGCTAGGAGTAATTCAGCATTATTGAAGTGGGGAGTAGGTTTGTTGTAGGGAGTAACTGACAAGGAGGATGAGAATAGGAGGGTTACTCCTCCACCTTTTTTGTGGGATCTGTCCTTTCTAATGATAGAATAGTTGGGTGGTGTTATTTCAGAGTCTTTTGTGTGGGGTTTTAACCAAGTTTCAGAGATGGAGAGAATGTCGGGTTTATTATGTATAAGCCAGGCATGGAGGTTTGGGATTTTGTTAACTATACTTTGTGAGTTTAAAGCGGTAAGTGGTATGCATTTGTTTATAGTGGATGAGGTGGGGGGCCAGGGTTAGGATGAATATCTCCTGATAATAGAATGGTGATTAGATATACGATTAGGTTGGAGAGGTAATTGGACTGTTTAGAATATAGATTGGGCTTAATTATGATTATGAAGGATTTGTTAGTTACTAAGGGGGTAGAACGTTTATGAGGGGTAATATGTTTGTATGGAAAGAGTAGATTTTTTTATAGGATATAGGTGGGGAGATATTGGGGTGTGTGAGTATAAAGGAGGTGAGGTAAGATGGTTGGTTACATGGAAGGATTGTGAGTGGTTGGTATTAATAGGCTGGGTGAGGTAATAAACATAGGATATGTTGAGGAGAAGTAGTAGTGGAATGAAGATGGATGAGGGTTTTGAAAGCATGATGAAATAGAGCTTTTAAGAGTTGGTATGTTGTTGGTGAGTTATTTATAGGTGCAAGATTGTTGTATGTACAGAGGGGCAGGTAAGACTCTAATATTAGTAAGGGAGTGGAGAGTTGAGTGAAGGTTGATATGGGGGTGGGATTAGGGAGTGGGTGTTGACAAAGTAATGGAGACTAATTGGCTAGGTAGGGTATTCTAAGTCAGTTGAGTGATGGCTGATATGGGCGGGATATGGAAGTGAGTGTAGCCAGAGTAATGGAGAGTAATTGGTCAGATAGGGTAGTGGGTGTGGTTGTGAAGGAATAAATGTAGAGGTGCTGGGGGGCGGGTGAGAATTGGGGGCAGGGTAGGGGAGCGGAGTGAGCCTGCAGTGCGAACGGAGCGGGTAGAGCCAAGGAAGGCAGGATAAGAGTGAGAACCTATCAGTGGAGTGTTGAATTGCAGAAGGTAAGTACAGGGGACAGGGGTTTAGTAGGATAGAGTGGACTATATTGTTTTAAGAAAAAGAGGGAAAAAAGAGAAGTTAGAACTTAAACAGAATGCAAGAAGTGAAGTGGGAAGTCAAAAATAGTAGGGGGGGTGCCGTCTAGTGGACAAATGCTGAAGTGCACCTGTGGCTCCACCAGGGCAATCCCTGGACTGGATTATATTGAGGAGAGAAGGGAGCTAGTGTAAAACTGGGAGCTAGAAGAGGGCAAGTATGGGAGATACAGAAATTAAGAAGGGTTTGGCTGCTGGCTTTCCTGGCAAGGGAGCGTACTGAAACACCTAGCAAGGCTTTAGATAAATATAGTAATATAAAGGATTAGCAGCAGTTGCACATACTTCCTTAGTTCCTTCTAGGAGAAGCTTGGTTCAAGTCCCATAAAGGAGATGAGGCGTCAGAGCTTGTTTTAATTTAGTTTAAGTCTAGGCATCCAGCCAGGTGTAGTTACACCTGTAAACGGTGTCTATGGCTCCATAATTATGCCTCATGATCTATCACTCCTGGTAATGGTGTCCATGGCTTCATAATTATGTCTCATGATGCATCAATCCTGGTAATGGTGTCCATGGCTTCATAATTATGTTTCATGATGTATCACTCCTGGTAATTGTGTCTATGGCTTCACAATTAGGTCTCATGATGTATCATTAAAGGTAATGGTATCTATGGCTTCATAATTATGTCTCATGATGTATCACTCCTGGTAATGGTGTCTATGGCTTCATAATTATGTCTCAGGATGTATCACTCCTGGTAATGGTGTCTATGGCTTCATAATTATGTCTCATGATGTATCACTCCTGTAAATGGTGTCTATGGCTTCACAATTATGTCTCATGATGTATCACTAAAGGTAATGGTGTCTGTGGCTTCATAATTATGTCTCATGATGTATCATTCAAGTTAATGGTGTCTATGCCTTCATAATTATGTCTCATGATGCATCACTCCTGGTAATGGTGTCTATGGCTTCATAATTATGTCTCATGATGTATCACTCCTGGTAACGGTGTCTATGGCTTGATAATTATGTCTCATGATGTATTACTTCTGGTAATGTCTCATGATGCATCACTCCTGGTAATGGTATCTATGGCTTCATAATTATGTCTCATGATGTATCACTAAAGGTAATGGTGTCTATGGCTTTATAATTATGTCTCATGATGTATCACTCCTGGTAATGGTGTCTATGGTTCCATAATTATGTCTCATGATGTACCACTCCTAGTAACGGTGTCTACGGCTTCATAATTATGTCTCATGATGTATCACTCCTGGTAATGGTGTCCATGGCTTCATAATTATGTCTCATGATGTATCACTCCTGGCAATTGTGTCTATGGCTTCACAATTATGTCTCATGATGTATCATTAAAGGTAATGGTATCTATGGCTTCATAATTATGTCTCATGATGTATCTCTCCTTGTAATTGTGTCTATGGCTTCATAATTATGTCTCAGGATGTATCACTCCTGGTAATTGTGTCTATGGCTTCACAATTATGTCTCATGAGCTTGATAATTATTGATGCATCACTCCTGGTAATGGTATCTATGGCTTCATAATTATGTCTCATGATGTATCACTAAAGGTAATGGTGTCTATGGCTTTATAATTATGTCTCATGATGTAAAACAGAAAAGGGACGTCACCTCCCAAACAGGCAGCAGTAATGTAGCAGATGTACCTCTTCGAGAGTAATAAGATCCAAATCCAAAAAGATGTAAAAAGAAACGCTTTTATTTATAATAAAAACAGCGTTTTCGCCGTAGTGACACCACAGCTTCTTCAGAAACAAACACTTACTTTCAAAATAACCGCCGGTTATATATGGGTAATTAGTATGACGTGTGGAAGGTACTTCTAATATTTAAAGAACCACACTATAATAAGCATTGTAACTCTAACATGGTTAAAACTGTTTACCCAAATACATAATGAAGGATAATAACTTGTACATGACGAATTGAAGGTTAAAAAGTCACAATAAATTACTAAATATTTAATAAAAAACAATCTCAACTATAACATTATTTGATATTGTGTTATAATTGTATGGTAATATGTTCTTAATATAAGAAATAAGTCATAATCATCAAAATTTATTAATGATAAATGTATAAGACTAGTGTATATGTCCTGTGTAGTATGAATTGTTTACTATGGACAGTTAACACTATAACATTACTAAAAGGTATTTAATGCAAATATGAGAGGGGGTATGTCAGTGGTTCTGAACAAAATAATAGAAATATGCACTGGACATGGCGTTAAGTAGTAGCTATCATGTTTTTTTCTTCTTTCTTAAGAAATTCCTCATTTTCAACATGCAATTAATATTGCAGTTTTCATTAAGTCCTGGATAACTAAAAGAATTTAAAGTAATCTGCCATTCCAGTTCACGAATTTCTAATAAGATGTTGACAGGTCCCCCTCTCAAAGTATGTGGTATAATATCAATAGCTGTGAAGTTGAAACTGTGCCCTAGATGTCTCTCACAGTGTTTTGCTAGAGCGTTGTCACATTTTTTATTTCTTATAGCATAAAGATGCTCATAAATTCTGTCGCGAAATCTGCGGTCAGTTTTTCCTATATAGTGTGCTTCACAGCAATTGCATTTTGCTAAGTAAACAATGGACTTTGAATTACAATTGAGGTTGCCATTAATGTAATACTTATTCTCATCTATCTGAAAAGTACTACAATTATTGACGTAGTGACAGTATTTACAAAATCCACATTGTTTACATCCTTTTTTGTTACTATTGTTGTTTAAATTGTTGCAACCTTCCAAAATGGATTTCAGGTTTCTCCCTCTCTTAAATACAAAGTTAGGTTTAACACCTAGTTTTTCTTGATGGAGATGTAGAAACAGCTACTAAATTATTACAACATTGTAATGACTCTACTTCATTCTTGAAATTTACTTTTTCTTTCTCTACCACTGAAATAGACTACCTAGATATAAAACTATCTAAGGATGACTTCAACTGTGAATATGTTTCAAGAATACATAGAAAACCTACATACTGTAATTCCCTGTTACACTTCAATAGTTTGCATCCTTTTAAACAAAAAAGAGCTATTGTTAAAGGACAACTCATAAGAGCAGCAAGAATGTGCAACAGGGAATTGATTTTCTATGATGAATGTAAAAAACTTGAAAACATGTTCACAAGTAGAAATTATCCCGTAGACTTATTCCTGGACCTGTTTCATGAAGTTGACACTAAAAGATTGAATGGGACTTATTACCCCCTTCTTAAAAGGAAAATTACTGCTACTGAAGTGCCTACTATAATCTTGGACTCAGACTCATCCAATATAACACTAGAGAATATTAGCAGTAACAACATTTCGGAGAGAGTCAATTCTTTAAAAATTAGCTTTATTTCTACTTTTAACAGTGATTCTTTAGACATACAATTGATTTTACTGAAGAATTGGCAATACATTTTAAACAATGAGGAACTGATAGAAAAACTAGGTGTTAAACCTAACTTTGTATTTAAGAGAGGGAGAAACCTGAAATCCATTTTGGAAGGTTGCAACAATTTAAACAACAATAGTAACAAAAAAGGATGTAAACAATGTGGATTTTGTAAATACTGTCACTACGTCAATAATTGTAGTACTTTTCAGATAGATGAGAATAAGTATTACATTAATGGCAACCTCAATTGTAATTCAAAGTCCATTGTTTACTTAGCAAAATGCAATTGCTGTGAAGCACACTATATAGGAAAAACTGACCGCAGATTTCGCGACAGAATTTATGAGCATCTTTATGCTATAAGAAATAAAAAATGTGACAACGCTCTAGCAAAACACTGTGAGAGACATCTAGGGCACAGTTTCAACTTCACAGCTATTGATATTATACCACATACTTTGAGAGGGGGACCTGTCAACATCTTATTAGAAATTCATGAACTGGAATGGCAGATTACTTTAAATTCTTTTAGTTATCCAGGACTTAATGAAAACTGCAATATTAATTGCATGTTGAAAATGAGGAATTTCTTAAGAAAGAAGAAAAAAACATGATAGCTACTACTTAACGCCATGTCCAGTGCATATTTCTATTATTTTGTTCAGAACCACTGACATACCCCCTCTCATATTTGCATTAAATACCTTTTAGTAATGTTATAGTGTTAACTGTCCATAGTAAACAATTCATACTACACAGGACATATACACTAGTCTTATACACTTATCATTAATAAATTTTGATGATTATGACTTATTTCTTATATTAAGAACATATTACCATACAATTATAACACAATATCAAATAATGTTATAGTTGAGATTGTTTTTTATTAAATATTTAGTAATTTATTGTGACTTTTTAACCTTCAATTCGTCATGTACAAGTTATTATCCTTCATTATGTATTTGGGTAAACAGTTTTAACCATGTTAGAGTTACAATGCTTATTATAGTGTGGTTCTTTAAATATTAGAAGTACCTTCCACACGTCATACTAATTACCCATATATAACCGGCGGTTATTTTGAAAGTAAGTGTTTGTTGCTGAAGAAGCTGTGGTGTCACTACGGCGAAAACGCTGTTTTTATTATAAATAAAAGCGTTTCTTTTTACATCTTTTTGGATTTGGATCTTATTACTCTCGAAGAGGTACATCTGCTACATTACTGCTGCCTGTTTGGGAGGTGACGTCCCTTTTCTGTTTTTCAATCGTTTGTGCTATTTTTGTGGAACATTACTATGAGTCTGTTGTCCGATCAACCTCTTAGCCCAGGCAGCCGTGATTTCCTTCAACCGGAGACTAATACTGACAACTTCAGTCTGGCCTCATTGTTACGAGACCTTTCGCAACGTATGGATGCCTTTTCACTTAAACTTGACACTCTTGAAAAACGTGAGTCGTTCACTAATCAAGCTAAGGCTACCGGAACTTCAGGAACATCAGTAACCGCCGATATTTACAACCATGACAGTTTGAACGCTGCATCTTCTTCTGTTTCTACAGCTGATTCGATACCTCCTGGGCAGCGTTCTCCTGGGTCTTCCTTAACGAATCCAGTTCCTATTATCCATGGAAATGTACAAGAACAAGGCCACTTATTGCAAGGTCCTAATTTACAACATCATCATGTGCCAGGGGCCCCTAAAATAAACGAGTGGATTAACAATACAGTGAACATGACATTTACTCCAGGACATGGGCAGTCGCTGCAAAATACCGAGAATGTGCTAGTAAGTAATGACACCATAGTCGATAATTTGAAAAAGTTTGATAACAGCCTTTTAAAATTAAAAAGACTTCAATTAGAAGTACAATATTTCAAACAATGTCATGTTGAAAAACTGATCCCCAAGGGGTTAAGGTCTTCATTTTGTCCTACAGGTCTATTTTTTGACCAAGACTTCAATAAGGAGTTAACACTACTATTTAACGCGCAAGGTTTACAACTCCTTGAAGTATTGATCAAGTATTATAACATTCAGATTAACAAACTGACAAAAGAAGTCTCTGACTTAGACACTATCCTCAGGAATGATTTAGACTTTGAAAGGTACAGGTTTGACTATACCCGGACTTTTACAAGTATTGACTTGTTTATAGAAAAAGCTAAAAGTACTAAGAACAAAAAGCTTACGAGAGACAGATTAGCATACGCTAACAACACAGCGTATGTTAAACTTAACAGTACTTCTTGTGCTGCTGTGGCAGATTCAACGTACAGTGGCCAAGACCAGAACGCTGGTTCTGACATAGTTAATTACGACCAAGACTACGAACAAATGGAAGCACCAACTGTAAGACGTAGTAACAGAATACAAGAAAAAGTTAATAAAAATGGGCCACCACAGTACGTTAACAACAGACAGTCAAACTACAACACCAATTCCAATGATGGTCGTTTTTTAGGACCACGGAATTTCAAACCCCAACAAAAGAGATGGAACAAAACCAGACATTAACTATTTCGACTCCAGAGGACTGTAATAATATAAATCCAACCTTTACAAGTGGATCTACTACAACAGAAACCATAGCAAACAACAATAATCTAACCATTTTGACTAATAAGAAGGGTGACTTTAACATTTACAATTTTTCTAGTGTACAGCTGAACCCTTGTCTTATTGAATTACTTGCCTATGGTAACACATTTGTTCCTACAAGAAAATGTAATATCGCTAGGACTATTATTGATCTAAAATGTTATGTAAGGAAACTTAATTTGAATTTCCTTTTTAGTAACACTAATGCCATACAAGATCATAAACTGAAACTAGCTAGTACTTTTAACCCCCCTTTACATATAGCACTAGCTTCTTTCGAAAAATCATGTGAGATTGACATCAGGAATTTAAGATCAAACACCAGGACAAGGAAAAGACAAGTGAATTACAATACAACTATTGAACAAAACTTATGTCTTAATCAACTTTGTTCCTCAGCAACTAGGGTTGTAAAACCAGATAAAGGAGGAGGGCTAGTCATTTTTGACAACCACTCCTATACTGAAAAGATGGAACAAATACTAGCTGGTCCAGCATATACCCAGTCATCTATTAATGAACTTAATACATCTAAAATAAGAATAAAATGGGTATTTCAGAGACATGTTCATAGAAGGCAAAATAGACATAGACACATACAACTACATTGACATCAATATGTCTAAAAATCCTGTGATTTTTGGGGTGCCAAAAATTCACAAAGATTTACATAACCCACCT
Source organism: Protopterus annectens (assembly GCF_019279795.1). Taxonomy (NCBI): domain Eukaryota; kingdom Metazoa; phylum Chordata; order Ceratodontiformes; family Protopteridae; genus Protopterus; species Protopterus annectens. The sequence continues at coordinate 40,538,100 of NC_056732.1, forward strand.
TTACGTGCATTAATTGATGGACGCCTCTCGATAATCTACCCTTGTGCACAATTAGTAGATAGGATCCTAACTAAATATCTAGGATCACTACCATACATTTGTAAGGATTCCTGGTCCTTCCTTAATAGTATGAATAATATAATGTTTAACAATTCCTATAATTTTCTAACGATCGATGTGATTGATCTCTACACATCGATCCCCCACTTAGAAGCAGTGGAATGGATATCACTCATACTTGAAGACCTGGGTGCAATAAGAAACGAGATAGACATAGTGTCAGAATTGTTAGATATAATACTAACATCTAACTACTTCATATTTAATGAAAAAGTATACCTACAAACACAAGGCATAGCTATGGGGTCACCTTGTGGGGCATCGGTCGCCAATTTATTTATGGCGTATTGGGAGAAATTCTATTTTTTCAAGAATATCGAAAAGGAGAAAATAATATTATATACCAGATACCTGGATGACATCTTCATCTTACTTGATGGAGATGTAGAAACAGCTACTAAATTATTACAACATTGTAATGACTCTACTTCATTCTTGAAATTTACTTTTTCTTTCTCTACCACTGAAATAGACTACCTAGATGTAAAACTATCTAAGGATGACTTCAACTGTGAATATGTTTCAAGAATACATAGAAAACCTACATACTGTAATTCCCTGTTACACTTCAATAGTTCGCATCCTTTTAAACAAAAAAGAGCTATTGTTAAAGGACAACTCATAAGAGCAGCAAGAATGTGCAACAGGGAATTGATTTTCTATGATGAATGTAAAAAACTTGAAAACATGTTCACAAGTAGAAATTATCCCGTAGACTTATTCCTGGACCTGTTTCATGAAGTTGACACTAAAAGATTGAATGGGACTTATTACCCCCTTCTTAAAAGGAAAATTACTGCTACTGAAGTGCCTACTATAATCTTGGACTCAGACTCATCCAATATAACACTAGAGAATATTAGCAGTAACAACATTTCGGAGAGAGTCAATTCTTTAAAAATTAGCTTTATTTCTACTTTTAACAGTGATTCTTTAGACATACAATTGATTTTACTGAAGAATTGGCAATACATTTTAAACAATGAGGAACTGATAGAAAAACTAGGTGTTAAACCTAACTTTGTATTTAAGAGAGGGAGAAACCTGAAATCCATTTTGGAAGGTTGCAACAATTTAAACAACAATAGTAACAAAAAAGGATGTAAACAATGTGGATTTTGTAAATACTGTCACTACGTCAATAATTGTAGTACTTTTCAGATAGATGAGAATAAGTATTACATTAATGGCAACCTCAATTGTAATTCAAAGTCCATTGTTTACTTAGCAAAATGCAATTGCTGTGAAGCACACTATATAGGAAAAACTGACCGCAGATTTCGCGACAGAATTTATGAGCATCTTTATGCTATAAGAAATAAAAAATGTGACAACGCTCTAGCAAAACACTGTGAGAGACATCTAGGGCACAGTTTCAACTTCACAGCTATTGATATTATACCACATACTTTGAGAGGGGGACCTGTCAACATCTTATTAGAAATTCGTGAACTGAAATGGCAGATTACTTTAAATTCTTTTAGTTATCCAGGACTTAATGAAAACTGCAATATCAATTGCATGTTGAAAATGAGGAATTTCTTAAGAAAGAAGAAAAAAACATGATAGCTTCTACTTAACGCCATGTCCAGTGCATATTTCTATTATTTTGTTCAGAACCACTGACATACCCCCTCTCATATTTGCATTAAATACCTTTTAGTAATGTTATAGTGTTAACTGTCCATAGTAAACAATTCATACTACACAGGACATATACACTAGTCTTATACATTTATCATTAATAAATTTTGATGATTATGACTTATTTCTTATATTAAGAACATATTACCATACAATTATAACACAATATCAAATAATGTTATAGTTGAGATTGTTTTTTATTAAATATTTAGTAATTTATTGTGACTTTTTAACCTTCAATTCGTCATGTACAAGTTATTATCCTTCATTATGTATTTAGGTAAACAGTTTTAACCATGTTAGAGTTACAGTGCTTATTATAGTGTGGTTCTTTAAATATTAGAAGTACCTTCCACACGTCATACTAATTACCCATATATAACCGGCGGTTATTTTGAAAGTAAGTGTTTGTTGCTGAAGAAGCTGTGGTGTCACTACGGCGAAAACGCTGTTTTTATTATAAATAAAAGCGTTTCTTTTTACATCTTTTTGGATTTGGATCTTATTACTCTCGAAGAGGTACATCTGCTACATTACTGCTGCCTGTTTGGGGGTGACGTCCCTTTTCTGTTTTTCAATCGTTTGTGCTATTTTTGTGGAACATTACTATGTCTCATGATGTATCACTCCTGGTAATGGTGTCTATGGTTCCATAATTATGTCTCATGATGTACCACTCCTAGTAACGGTGTCTACGGCTTCATAATTATGTCTCATGATGTATCACTCCTGGTAATGGTGTCTATGGCTTTATAATTATGTCTCATGATGTATCACTCCTGGTAATAGTGTCTATGGCTTCATAATTATGTCTCATGATGTATCACTAAAGGTAATGGTGCCTTTGGCTTCATAATTATATATTATGAAATATCACTCCTGGTAAAGGTGTCTATGGCTCCATAATTATGTCTCCTGATGTATCACTCCTGGTAATGGTGTCTATGGCTCCTTAATTATGTCTAATGATGTATCACTCCTGGTAATAGTGTTTATGGAGACAAAATTATGTCTCATGATGTATCACTAAAGGTAATGGTGTATGTGGCTTCATAATTATGTCTCATGATGTATCACTCAAGTTAATGGTGTCTATGCCTTCATAATTATGTCTCATGATGCATCACTCCTGGTAATGGTGTCTATGACTTCATAATTATGTCTCATGATGCATCACTAAAGGTAATGGCGTCTATGGCTTCATATTTATGTCTCATGATGCATCACTAAAGGTAATGGCGTCTATGGCTTCATAATTACGGCTCAGGATGTATCACTCCTAGTAATGGTGTCTATGATTTCATAATTATGTCTCAAGTTATATCACTTCTGGTAATAGTGTCTATGGCTTCATAATTATGTCTCATGATGTATCACTCTTGGTAATGGTGTCTATGACTTCATAATTATGTCTCATGATATATCACTCCTTATTATAGTGTCTATGGCTCCATAATTATGCCTCATGATATATTACTCCTGGTAATGGTGTCTATGGCTTCATAATTATATCTCATGATGTATCACTCCTGGTAATGGTGTCTATGGCTTCATAATTATGTCTCATGATGTATCACCCTTGGTAATCATGTCAATGGCTTCATAATTATGTCTCATGATGTACCACTCCTGGTAACGGTCTCCACGGCTTCGTAATTATGTCTCATGATGTACCACTCTTGGTAACGGTGTCTATGGCTTCATAATTATGTCTCATGATGTACCACTCTTGGTAACGGTGTCTATGCCTTCATAATTATGTTTCATGATGTATCACACTTGGTAATTATGTCAATGGCTTCATAATTATGTCTCATGATGTATCATTCTAGGTAATGGTATCTATGGTTTCATAATTATAGCTCATGATGTATCACTCCTGGTAATGGTGTCTATGTCTCATAATTATGTCTCATGATGTACCACTGCTGTTAATGGCATATATGGCTTCATAATTATGTCTCATTATGTATCACTCCTGTAAATGGTGTCTATGGTTTCATAATTATGTCTAATGATGTATCATTCTTGGTAATGGTGTCTATAACGTCATAACTATGTCTCATGATGCATCACTCCTGGTAATGGTGTCTATGGCTTCATAATTATGTCTCATGATGTATCACTTCTGGTAATGATGTCTATGATTTCATAATTATGTCTCATGATGTACCACTCCTGGTAATGGTGTCTATGACTTCATAATTATGTCTCATGATATATCACTCCTGTAAATGGTGTCCATGGCTCCATAATTATGCCTCATGATCTATAACTCTTGGTAATGGTGTCCATGGCTTCATAATTATGTCTCATGATGTATCACTCCAGGTAATGGTGTCCATGGCTTCAGAATTATGTCTCATGATGTATCACTCCTGGTAATGGTGTCTATGGCTTCATAATTATGTCTCATGATGTATCACTCCTGGTAATGGTGTCTATGGTTCATAATTATGTCTCATGATGTATCACGCTTGGTAATCATTTCAGTGGCTTCATAATTATGTCTCATGATATACCACTCCTGGTAACAGTGTCTACGGCTTCATAATTATGTCTCATAATGTATCACTCCTGGTAATGGTGTCTATGGCTTCATAATTATGTCTCATGATGTACCACTCTTAGTAATGGTGTCTACGGCCTTATAATTTTGTCTCATGATATACCACTCCTGGTAAAGTTGTCTACGGCTTCATAACTATGTCTAATGATGTACCACTCCTGGTAATGGTGTCCATGGCTTCATAATTATGTCTCATGATGTACCACTCTTGGCAACGTTGTCTATGGCTTCATAATCACGCTTGGTAATCATGTCAATGGCTTCATAATTATGTCTCATGATGCACCACTCTTGGCAATCATGTCAATGGCTAAATAATTATGTCTCATTATGTATTACTCCTGGTAACAGTGTCTACGGCTTCATAATTATGTCTCATCATGTATCACCCTTGGTAACGATGTCTATGGCTCCATAATTATGTCTCATGATGTATCACTCCTGGTAAGGTGCCTATGGCAGTATAATTATATCTCATGATGTATCACTCCTTGTAATGCCTCATGATGCATCACTCCTTGTAATGGTGTCTATGGTTTCATAAATATGTCTCATAATGTATCACTCCTGTAAATGGTGTCTATGGTTTCATAACTATGTCTCATGACGTATCAATCTTGGTAATAGTGTCTATGACTTAATAACTATGTCGCATGATGTATCAGTCGTGGTAATGGTGTCTATGGCTCCATAATTTTGTCTCATGAAGTATCACTCCTGGTAATGCCTCATGATGTATCTCTCCTGGTAATGGTGTCCATGGTTTCATAATTATGTCTCATGGCATAACACTTTCGGTAATAGAGTCTATGACATCATAATTATGTCTCATGATGGATCACTCCTGTAAATGGTGTCTATGGCTCCATAATTATGCCTCATGATGTATCACTCCTGGTAATGGTGTCTATGGCTCCATAATTATGTCTCATGGCATTACACTCTTGGCAATGTTGATTATGGCTTCATAATTATGTCTCATGACATAACACTGTTGGTAATGGTGTCTATGACTTCATAATTATGTCTCAAGAAGTATCACTCCTGGAAAATGGTGTCTATGCCTCCATAATTATGCCTCATGATGCATCACTCCTGGTAATGGTGTCTATGACTTCATAATTATGTCTCATGATATATCACTCTTGTAAATGGTGTCTATGGCTCCATAATTATGTCTCATGATGTATCCCTCCTGGTAATGGTGTCTACGGCTTCATAATTACATCGCATGATGCATCACTAAAGTTAATGGTGTCTATGGCTTCATAGTTATGTCTCACGATGTATCATTCTTGGTAATGGTGTCTATGACTTCATAACTATGTCTCATGATGTATCACTTCTGGTAATGGTGTCTATGGCTCCATAACTATGTCTCAAGATGTATTACTTCTGGTAATGCCTCATGATGTATCACTCCTGGTAATAGTGTCTATAGCTTCATAATTATGCCTCATGATGCATCACTCCTGGTAATGGTGTCTATGGCTCCATAATTATGTCTCGTGATGTATCACTCCTGTAAATGGTGTCTAGGCTCCATAATTATGTCTCATGATGTATCCCTCCTGGTAATGGTGTCTACGGCTTCATAATTACATCGCATGATGCATCACTAAAGTTAATGGTGTCTATGGCTTCATAGTTATGTCTCACGATGTATCATTCTTGGTAATGGTGTCTATGACTTCATAACTATGTCTCATGATGCATCACTCTTGGGAATGGTGTCGATGGCTTCATAATTATGTCTCATGATGTATCACTCAAAGTAATGGTGTGCATGCCTTCATAATTATGTCTCATGATGTATCTCTCTTGGTAATGGTGTCCAGGACTTCATAATTATGTCTCATGATGTATCACTCCTGTAAATGGTGTCTATGGCTCCATAATTATGTCTTACGCAGTACCACTCCTGGAAATGGTGTCTATGGCTTCATAATTATGTTTCATGATGTATCACTCCTGGTAATGGTGTCTATGGCTTCATAATTATGTCTCATGATATACCACTCCTGGTAATGGTCTATGGCTTCACAATTATGTCTCATGATGTATCACTACAGGTAATGGTGTCTATGGCTTCATAATTATGTCTCATGATGTATCACTCTGGGTAATGGTGTCTATGACTTCATAATTATGTCTCATGATGTGCCACCCTTGGTAATCATGTCAATGGCTTTATAATTATGTTTCATGATCTTTCTGCAGGAAACACACATGACTAAGGAACAATGGGACAAAAGTACTGAAAAAATTCTGAATGGATTGAGAAAATAATAGCAGCTGGAGACAGTACTTCAGCGAGAGGTACAGCTATAATAATCAAGAAATCATTTGAAGGTAATATCATTAATTATAACTACGATGTTAACGGAAGATGGTGCTATTTTACAACCTTACTGCCAACTCACCAGAATCCTGTATTACTGTATAATGTTTATGGTCCATGTCACTACCAACTCGATTTCTTAATTGAATTATATAATTTGCTAAATAAACATCCAAATCACTCGATTATAATTGGGGGGGACTGGAATATAACTATTAATCCACTAAAAGATAGGTCAAATAAAAATCATACTCAACCTCTCCAAGCTACAACATTCCTTTCAGAACTAATTGAGGACTTCAGCTTAATAGATCCATTTGAACTAAACAATACAGACACTCAAGGTACCAGATACACTTATTTTTTCCCCATATCATAAAACCTGGTCTAGGACTGACGTGTTTTTGATTTCTCAAGGCTTGACACATCATGAAGTGAGCTATAACACAGAATCTAGATCTTTATCAGATCACTCTAAAATAAATCTAATAATAACACATAACAAGGTGGATATAAATTATACAATACAGCAAACTGGACATTAAATACAAATTTGCTGAAAAATAAAGAGGTAGAACAAGACATTATTAAATCTCTAATGCAATTAAATGAAGACTTTTTTTAAGTGGCGAAATTCCTCAGGACATTCAGTGGGCAGCCTTTAAAGTTACAGCTAGGGGTACTTTCATCCAAAAGATATCATATTTTAAAAAACAAAGAAGAGAAAATATTGAGCAATTAGAAAATAAGCTAAGACTGCTTGAAACTGAACTAGAAAAAATGGTAATCCTACTATTGAGAAGCAAATAGCAAGCTTACAGAAACAATTAAATGAGATTATAACACAACAATTCTCGTTTACAGAACTCAGAATGCTACATAAATATGCAGAATGGGGGCAAACACCTTCAAAAATGTTAGCAAGAATTATCAACATAAAGAACCCCCATTGTAAAATACAATAAATAAAATATACAGACAAGACATATAGATCTGATATTGAAATAATTGGAGTTTTTGAAGATATATTTCAAAACATATACGGCCCACAAGAGTATATTAATGAGAATCTATTTCAATCCTTTGCAAATAACTTAGAATTCCCTAAGGTTAATGAATCCCAAGCCAATAACCTTAAAAGCTTAATAACAGAAGAGGAAATTAGTAGGGCTACTGATAAAATAAAACCTGGAAAAGCTCCTGGGCCTGATGGATATGTAGCAGAATTCTATAAACACTTTAAGTCTCAAGTCACACTAATACTTTTAAAACTATACAACTATATTATACGAGTTGGGATATCGGACCTATATATAAACAACTCCAAAACTGTGCTTAATCCAAAACCAAATACAGATCCCACAAACCCAAATAGTTATAAACCTATAGCTTTGATTAATCTGGACATTAAGATTTTCTCAACAATTATAGCTCAAAGAATACGAAAGGTAGCTCCAGTCATAATATCACCAGAACAACTAGGTTTTATGAGCCATAGACAAGTTAAGGATAACACATTAACTATAGATGCTCTAACCCATTTATGTGCTAAGGACAAATCCTGAAATATGCATTATCTGTTGACGCAACAAAAGCCTTTGACAGAGTAAATCAGAATTTATTATTTTTTATACTGTATAAATTTGGATTCCCTAAGGAATACATAAAAATGATCAAAACATTATATACTAAAGCAACTACTACCCTTTATATTAATAAGAAAACTTCTAAATCAATACAAATAGTTAACGGAACAAGACAAGGTTGCCCACTTTCACCATATTTGTTTAATCTGTATATAGAAACACTACTACTGCAAATAACTCAGAGAACATACCATTATCTTATCTCTGTCTCCAACACCCAAATTAAATACATGGCATTTGTGGATGATAATATCTATTTTCAATATCCAAATACTGATTTAAATGACATACTATCATCTATAGATACTTTTTCCATGGTAACCAACTATGAGATTAATCCCAGGAAATCAATCATATATCCAATTAATCCAATAGGACATAAAGAGTTTTACTTTCCGGAGACTAAGGTCAAAGTGGAATACACTCTGAAATATTTGGTTATAAACTTTAGTCATGTACACGCAGAATTGTTCACTAACAATACTGGTAAAACATAGTACAATATAGTTGAGAGTATGAATAAATGGGAAAAGTTTAAACTATCTACCTTATCAAAAGCCTCAATTATAAACATGAACATTCTGCCTAAAATTTTATATCATCTCAATGCCATTTTTATAAAAATACCAGTTACTTTCTTAAATAAAATGAAAGTTAGACTGGCAACATTCAAATGGTACCCAAAGTGTATGAGAATTAGCTATGATAAGCTAATACCCACAAAAGAAAAAGGTGGCCTAGGCCTTCCTGACTTTCAGTTATACTATGAAATTATCAATACAAGCCATATCGTACAGATAGCGAATTATGACCCAGCAGGGAATACATGGTATCCATTATGGATCATGTTACTATATAGGGATATAACACAATATAAAATCAATCCAAAATCAATCCCCTTTATAAAACAGGAAACTCTTAAAACAATAAAAATTCATCCAATATTAATTAACAACTCTGGAATTTTTAAAAAACTACTGATTTCAGTAAACTTAAAAGATACAATTACTCTCCTGCAACCAATTCACAATAATCCAGATATAAAACTAGCAAACAATATGATAAATCTGGACAACTTTCCTTTAATAAAAAATTATACAGTTTGGGATTTTTATCAATTAAGAAATCTTTCATTGAAAGATATCACAAATTTAGTCAAAGTCACTAAAAAATATAACCTGATCATTAAACAAATCATATATCTAGTAAATACTCTAACCAAAAATATCAAAGTAGTTGAGCAAGAAGTCAAGTTAGCACAACAAATTATAAAAATGCTATTAAGTAAAAAGAAAATGATATCAAACACTTATAAATTGATAGCAACTATTAAATACCAAAACACTATCATCTTTTCAAAATTTTGGGATAGGAAGGACAACACCATAACAGATAACCAAAAGGAATTATTTATCAAAAACACTATAAAACTGACACCATATAAAAAGTTAATATATATACAACTCATGATTTTTAACAATGCATACTTCACGCCTGTACATCTTAACAAATTTAACCCATCCAAATCACCATATTGTCCTTTTTGCCCAAATAAAGAAGCAGACATCCTTCATATATTCTGGAGCTGTAAAACAGTATATAAGCTATGGTCCTCACTTAGAATTCTATTAGAGAAATCAGGATACTCAAAATTTACGCTCTCATGGCAAACAGCTATACTCCATTTATTTAAGGGTAATATTAACAAATTATCTAAACATATCATAATAACACTTTGCATTCTGCTGAAAGCTTATATAGCAAAAAACCAGATTGATAGATAAAAATTAACCTGGTTAGAATACAAAAGCGTAGCGAAAAAACACATATTAGTCAAAAAACTATATACAAAAAGTCAGAGAAATCAAATATATTATCAAGAGTACTGTAAAATACTAATTGAAATACTCCCTTGAGAGTCTGGTATAGTCTATGTATTTTAAGGATAGTAAACATTACTGCTGGAATCAAACCTGCTACTAATGGTACTGCAATACATAAATTGATATCTTGTCAACCACACCACTGAATCAAACACATAAACACACTAAGACATACTCGGAGGCTCTGAGTAAAAATTTACCTAAACAGCAGAGGCATCCAAAGCAGACACCCAAGCAACTGCAAACTCAATACACCACACAAACAACACATAAACAACAAAGTCACTGCCCTTAAGGCCAAATACAACACCAAACATACTTGTCATAGGTGACGCCATAGTCAGACACACTGACATCCCGCTCAACAGACTGAGTAAGGAGAAGGTCACAGTAAGCTGCCTGTCGGGCGCTAGAATCCGCCACATAACACAAGCACTCAGGTCTCTCAACAGCAGGTACAAGTATGACTCAGTCATTGTCCACGCTGGTGTCAACGACCTGAGACGTACCTCCTTGGACTACATGAAAAGAGACATTGAGGAGCTCTCTGATTATGCAGCCCAGGCAGGTATGACCCTGACCTTGAGCAGTATCCTACCTTCACCTAGAATGATGCCACAATACAGTGATAAGATGATCAGCTTTAATAATTGGCTTAAATTCTGGTGTCATTCAAAGGGGATCCAATGTCTGTCTGCCTGGGATGACATGCTGGACAAGCCACGCTGCTTCACAAGGGACGGCTTGCACCTGTCACCCCTAGGCTTCCGGATATTGGCAAAGGCTCTTGCCACCCGGATAGTGCCTTTTTTAGGCAAGGCCCAAATTCTAAACCTACCACCCTAGAACACAAAAATGTGAAAAAACTAAGGGTAATGCTGCTCAATGCCAGAAGTCTCAATCTCAAGATGCACACTCGAGGCCCTTCTCAGTATGGAGAACATCGATGTCTGTGCTGTGACTGAAACCTGGTTCAAGGCTCCTGAGAGCACCCCAGCACTATCAGGTTTCACCTCATATCATGCGTTCGGCCCCAAAATCCGGACAACACCAAGAAAGGAGGGGGGTGTCCATATTCATAAAGGACACCCACACCTCAAGGTTGGTGGCAACGCACGATGCATCGGAGACCATCCAGGTGCAATTAACCATAGGCAAGACTGCTCTGCAATTTGTAGCATGTTACAGGCCACCCTCTCAAACTCAGGAACCTCACATGGCCTTCCTGAAAACAATGGAGGGATAAATGTATCTCCAAACACCATCATACTAGGTGACTTCAACTACCCTAATATAGACTGGGAACACTACTCAAGCCCAAACACTCTAGCCCAAAGGTTCCTGGAGTTCATAAACTCAAATGCCATGGAACTACTAGTCACCATCCCCACAAGAGGAGAAAACATACTTGATCTCATCATCACGAACATGGGATCACAATGTTCAACACCGAAGTATACCCCTCACTGGTGAGAAGAGATCATAACCTAATCTCGGTGGGGCTCCTCGTCCCGACCCCACCTGTGGTAAAAATGACCACAGTGAAAAACTTCTCAAAAGCCGACTTCACACTTCTAAAAACTAGTGTGGTCTCCTTTAAGGCCCCTGAGCCAGTGGTAAACATTACTCAAACCACTGAATCACTTACAAATGCCTTCTACCAGCACCTACAGGACTGCATGGATCAGGCAATCCCAAACACAACTAAGACTCTTTGTACCAAAGGCAAGCGTCCAGTCTGGTGGACCCCAGCCATAAACAAGCTCTACAACAAAAGGAGGAAGCTACTACAAGATAGAGCAAAATCCTTGAAAGGTAAGACACCTTTGATCATTATAAGTAAAAACTAAGAGCTCTCATAAAATCATCCAAGGCAAATTTTGAGAGAAAAATCGCCAAGGACTCAAAAGACAATCATAAGGCCTTCTTTAGCTATGTTAGAAACCTAGGAGGAAACTCCCAGATATGCTAAGAATTAGTTCAAAATGATGTGAAGATTACTGAACCTACACACATTGCCAACATACTGGCTGACAGGTTCAGTGCAAACTTCTCCCCCTCCCCAAAAGGAGAGATATCTATACCAGAGGATTGTAGCCCCCAAACATCTCCAACGCCCAGGTGAGAACTGCTCTCTCCAAAGCAAAAAACACAGCATCCATGGGACCAGATGGTGTCCCCGGCTGTGTGCTCCACGAACTCAATGAGGAATTAAACCCGCAGTTAGGACAGCTGTTTAATCTTAGCCTCACCTCAGGATACGCATCCAAGGAGTGGCGCAGCGACTGTGGTCCCACTTCACAAGGGCGGTGCCTCCACCGACTCTGGAAATTACCGTCCCATTAGCTTGACAAGCCTTATCTGCAAAGCCATGGAGAGGATCATAATGGAACTCATAAATAAAGACATAGGGAACTTGCAGAATTTGGATCCAACCCAGTTTGGCTTTGTCAAAGGCAGATCATGCCTTTTAAACTTGGTTGACTTTTTCGAGACAGTCACCAAGGCCATTGATGAGGAAAGGCAGTTCATACAGCCTACCTTGACCTGGCAAAGGCCTTCGACACAATACCCACTCAGGTATCATCGAAAAACTCATCAGCTTGAATGTAAACCCATACATCACAAGATGGGTTGCAAACTGGCTAAGTGACAGAACCCACAGGGTCAGAGTTGCTGGAGCCATGTCAGACTCAAAGCCTGTCACAAGTGGTGTCCCACAGGGCTCAGTCCTGGGTCCACTCTTGTTCGGCATCTACTTTTCTGAAGTACAAGCAAACACAGGAGGGTTATGGCTGACAAAGTTTGCAGATGACTGCAAACTGGGCCATAGTCGAAAACACATCTGACACAGATATCCTTCAGAAGGGCCTCACAGAAACGGATAACTGGTGCCAGAGCCATGGCCTAAAGTTAAATGCCAAGAAATGCATAGTCATACCCTTCGGGAAAAACAAGGTTACCCCTAGCTACCATATAGGTGGCAATCCACTGAGCACAGATGAAGTCATCAGGGATCTGGGGACCCAGGTTGACAGTAGCCTTCGCTTGACACTCATGTTGCTAAAGTAGTTAGGAAAACCTTCTACATTGCCCACCTGATCATGAAGGGATTCACATCTAGATCAAGGGAGGTCATCGTCCCCTGTACTCATCACTCATTAGACCTATGATTGAGTACAATGCCCGTTCGAATGTATCTGACCCGACACCTGCAGCAGCTGGAAAGGCCCCAAAAGTTCCTCACCAAAAGGATAAAGGGTCTCAAAAATATGTCTTATGCTGCCCGACTGAAAGAACTCCAGCTCTATTCAGTCTCATACCGCTTGCTCAGAGGTGACCTGTGCCTGACATATAAGGCCATGTCAAACCCTGATTTGATGAATATGCTTCACCTCAAAAAATCTAGATCCCTTAGAACCACAAGGGCGGGAGACTTAAACCTTGACACGGTTATTAATAGAACGTGCTGGAGGGACAGATTCATCACCCAGAGACTCCCTATGCTGTGGAACAAAATCCCGGTACATGTGAGGCAGAGCACCTCGCTGGCCTTGTTCAAGAGGAATCTTGACCAATGGATGGGGGATCGCAGATATACCCCAGGGATTACTTCAGTGTCACTGCTTGACAGAGGCACAGCAAAATAATAGGCATAGTTTTATTCAAACTAAAGGGGTGGCGAAAGCCAAATAACTATGGGCTAGGCTTATAAATGCCCTTGGGCAGATAGCCTAGTATGAACCTATGAACCTATGAACCTATAAATAGTATGTAAATACTATGTACATAAGTAATGTAAGCACACACTCTGTTGAGAATAGCAACCAAAAAAGTAAGGTGACACACATGTATATATGTATATAAGTTTTTAGTAGAATAGAATGTTATCATATTAAAGGTCGATGTTATGCATATAGTATAGCTCACAGTAGTAAATTTGGTATAATAAACATGCCATATGGAAAAACTTTTAGACAAACTTATAATTTAATTATATCAGTGTGATGATACTATGGTTTTCTACAAAATATGAATGTTATTAGCATAATGGGCAATAAATATCATTACATTTTTATGAATGTACAATGTAACATCAACTGTATCACATGTACTTGCCTTGTTATTCTTTTTGTTTTGTTTGTATACCAGAAAAGTTTTCATAAAAAGATATTCGATAAAAAAAAATATGTCTCATGATGTATCACTCCTGTTAATGGTGTCTATGGTTTTGTAATTATGTCTCATGATATATCACTCCTGCTAATGGTGTCTATGGTTCATAATTATGTCTCATGATGTATCACTCCTTGTAATGCCTCATGATGCATCACTTCTTGTAATGGTGTCTATGGTTTCATAAATATGTCTCAATGTATCACGCCTGTAAATGATGTATATGATTTCATAATTAAGTCTCATGACATATCAATCTTGGTAATAGTGTCTATGACTTCATAACTATGTTTCATGATGTTTCAGTCGTGGTAATGGTGTCTATGGCTCCATAATTATGTCTCATGATGTATCACTCCTGGTAATGCCTCATAATGTATCTCTCCTGGGAATGGTGTCCAAGGTTTCATAATTATGTCTCATGGCATAACACTTTCGGTACTAGAGTCTATGACATCATAATTATGTCTCATGATGTATCACTCCTGGTAATGGTGTCTATGGTTCCATAATTATGTCTCATGCCATAACACTCTTGGTAATGTTGATTATCACTTCATAATTATGTCTCAAGATGTATCACTCCTGGAAAATGGTGTCTATCGCTCCATAATTATGCCTCATGATGCATCACTCCTGGTAATGGTGTCTATGGCTCCATAATTATGCCTCGTGATGTGTCACTCCTGGTAAAGGAGTCTATGGCTCCATAATTATGTCTCATGGCATAACACTCTTGGTAATCTTGATTATGACTTCATAATTATGTCTCAAGATGCATCATTCTTGGAAAATGGTTTCTATAGCTCCATAATTATGCCTCATGATGCATCACTCCTGGTAATTGTGTCTATGATTTCATAATTATGTCTCATGACATAACACCTTTGGTAATGGTGTGTATGGCTTCATAATTATGTCTCATGATGTATCACTCTTGGTAACGGCGTCTAAGGCTTCATAATTATGTCTCATGATGTACCACTCCTGGTAACGGTGTCTATGACTTCATAATTATGTCTCATGATACATCACTCCTGTAAATGGTGTTTATGGCTCCATAATTATGTCTCATGATGTATCCCTCCTGGTAATGGTGTCTACCGCTTCATAATTATATCTCATGATGCATCCCTAGAGGTAATGGTGTCTATGGCTTCATAATTATGTCTCAGGACGTATCATTCTTGGTAATGGTGTATATGACTTCATAACTATGTCTCATGATGTATCACTTCTGGTAATGGTGTCTAAGGCTCCATAATTATGTCTCATGATGTATTACTTCTGGTTATGCCTCATGATGTATCACGCATGGTAATGCTGTCTATGGTTTCATAATTATGTCTCATGACATAACACTTTTGGTAATGGTGTCTATGACTTCATAATTATGTCTCATGATGTATAACTCCTGGTAATAGTGTCTATAGCTTCATAATTATGCCTCATGATTCATCACTCTTGGTAGTGGTGTCTATGGCTCCATAATTATGTCTTGTGATGTATCACTCCTGTAAATGGTGTCTAGGCTCCATAATTATGTCTCATGATGCATCACTCCTAGTAAAGGTGTCTATGCCTTCATAATTATATCTCATGATGTATCACTAAAGGTAATGGTGTCTATTGCTTCATAATTATGTCTCATGATGTATCAATCAAGGTAATAGTGTGCATGCCTTCATAATTATGTCTCATGATGTATCCCTCTTGGTAATGGTATCTATGACTTCATAATTATGTCTCATGATGTATCACTCCTGTAAATGGTGTCTATGGCTCCATAATAATGCCTTATGCTGTACCACTCCTGGAAATGGTGTATATGGCTTCATAATTATGTTTCATGATGCATCACTCCTGTAAATGGTGTCTATGGCTCCATAATTATGTCTTACACAGTACCACTCCTGGAAATGGTGTCTATGGCTTCAAAATTATGTTTCATGATGTATCACTCCTGGTAATGGTATCTATGGCTTCATAATTATGTCTTACGCAGTACCACTCCTGGAAATGGTGTATATGGCTTCAAAATTATGTTTCATGATGTATCACTCCTGGTAATGGTGTCTATGGCTTCATAATTATGTCTCATGATATATCACTCCTGGTAATGGTCTATGGCTTCACAATTATGTCTCATGATGTATCACTACAGGTAATGGTGTCTATGGCTTCATAATTATGTCTCATGATGTGCCACCCTTGGTAATCATGTCAATGGCTTTATAATTATGTTTCATGATCTTTCTGCAGGAAACGCACATGACTACGGAACAATGGGACAAGAGTACTGAAAAAAATTCTAAATGGATTAAGAAAATAATAGCAGCTGGAGACAGTACTTCAGCGAGAGGTACAGCTATAATAATCAAGAAATCATTTGAAGGTAATATCATTAATTATAACTACGATGTTAAAGGAAGATGGTGCTATTTTACAACCTTACTGCCAACTCACAAGAATCCTGTATTACTGTGTAATGTTTTTGCTCCATGTCACTACCAACTCGATTTCTTAATTGAATTATATAATTTGCTAAATAAACATCCAAATCACTCGATTATAATTGGGGGGGACTGGAATATAACTATTAATCCACTAAAAGATAGGTCAAATAAAAATCATACTCAACCTCTCCAAGCTACAACATTCCTTTCAGAACTAATTGAGGACTTCAGCTTAATAGATCCATTTGAACTAAACAATACAGACACTCAAGGATACACTTATTTTTTCCCCATATCATAAAACCTGGTCTATGACTGACATGCTTTTGATTTCTCAAGGCTTGACACATCATGAAGTGAGCTATAACACAGAATCTAGATCTTTATCAGATCACGCTAAAATAAATCTAATAATAACACATAACAAGGTGGGGTATAAATTATACAATACAGCAAACTGGACATTAAATACAAATTTGCTGAAAAATAAAGAGGTAGAACAAGACATTATTAAATCTCTAATGCAATTAGATGAAGACTTTTTTAAGTGGCGAGATTCCTCTGGACATTCAGTGGGCAGCCTTTAAAGTTACGGCTAGGGGTACTTTCATCCAAAAGGCATCATATTTTAAAAAGCAAAGAAGAGAAAATATTGAGCAATTAGAAAATAAGCTAAGACTGCTTGAAACTGAACTAGAAAAAATGGTAATCCTACTATTGAGAAGCAAATAGCAAGCTTACAGAAACAATTAAATGATATTATAACACAACAATTCTTGTTTACAGAACTCAGAATGCTACATAAATATGCAGAATGGGGGCAAACACCTTCAAAAATGTTAGCAAGAATTATCAACACAAAGAACCCCCATTGTAAAATACAATAAATAAAATATAAAGACAAGACATATAGATCTGATATTGAAATAATTGGGGTTTTTGAAGATATATTTCAAAACGTATATGGCCCACAAGAGTATATTAATGAGAATCTATTTCAATCCTTTGCAAATAACTTAGAATTCCCTAAGGTTAATGAATCGCAAGCCAATAACCTTAAAAGCTTAATAACAGAAGAGGAAATTAGTAGGGCTATTGATAAAATAAAACCTGGAAAAGCTCCTGGGCCTGATGGATATGTAGCAGAATTCTATAAACACTTTAAGTCTCAAGTCACACTAATACTTTTAAAACTACACAACTATATTATACAAGTTAGGATATCGGACCTATATATAAATAACTCTAAAAAGTACAGTTTTGTACCTACCATAAATGTAGATGTTCGAAGATCCACATTGCTGCAGTCCTTACACTTGGGTAATCCGCTGTCCTCGGTCGGCCCGAATATCAAAGTATAAGGCTGACGTCGGTCAAGGCGCATTTGACTGACATCAGGACGTCAGGGTACAAATGCGCATGACCGACGTCATATCCTCAGTCTTTTCTTGCCCCAGATGTCAGAAGACCCTAAAAATAAAGGTCAAAACCAAAAGACAGCAAACAACCAACCAACCACCCTTGCACTAACTATATGTACAATATATACAATATACACATTATGTACAACCCAACCCACACAACCACCTCTAACTGTAGAGGGAAAGGAGGGAGGTATTGGACTGCAGCAATGTGGATCTTGAACATCTACATTTATGGTAGGTACAAAACTGTACTATGTTCTTCATCTCACATTGCTGCAGTCCTTACACTTGGGTAGAATCCCAAAGCAGAGGTAAGGGAGGATGGCTAACTACAAGGAAGCAGGAGCTGCCAAAATGCCCTGCAAAACAGCAGTGGCAAAACCAGCCCCGGATTTAGAGTAAAGTGGCAGGTGATAATGCCTAGAGAAAGTATGCACTGAACTCCAAGTAGCTGCCTCCAAAATATCCTTGGTTGCCACACCCCTCAAAAAAGCTGTTGAAGTGGCAGTAGCCCTAGTGGAATGAGGCCTAATCCCAGCTGGAACTTCCTTGCCATGATGGGAGTAACAGAAAGCAATGCAAAACCCAATCCACTTAGAAATAGTTTGTTTTGACACAGGCTTGCCCTGAGAACTCAAAGCAAAAGAAACAAACAACTGCTGAGACTGCCTGAACCCTTTAGTTCTGTCCAAATAATAACGCAACTGCCTGTGTACATCTAAAGTGTGCAAAATCTTTTCCCCTTTATTTTGTGGATTTGCATAAAAAGTAGGCAAATGAATAGTTTGGTTTAAAGCCACACTAGAAACCACCTTAGGCATAAAGGAAGGATTAGTACGTAATGATACCCTATCCTTATGGAAAATCAAGAAAGGCTCAACTGCCATAAGGGCCTGCAATTCAGAAACCCTTCTTGCAGAGGTAATTGCCAACAAAAAAGCAGTCTTCCATGATAAATATTTCAACTCAGAAGTAGCTGCAGGCTCAAAAGGTTATAGAGTGAGTTTCTCCAACACAAAATTGAGATCCCAAGCAGGAGTAGGAGCTCTTCGTGGGGGTCTTATATTCTTTGCCCCTCTAAGAAATTGCTTGAACAAAGGATGAGAAAACAATGGTGGGTCACAATCATAGTGAGCGAAATTGCTGCAGCATGAACCTTAATAGAAGAGAAAGACAAACCTTTGTCTAGTAACTCAGTAAGATATTGAAGAGCCACACTCAAATTAGGCTCAGAAACATCAAAATCTTTTGCTGCACTCCAAAATAAAAATCTCTTCCATTTATCTGCGTACACTTTCCTTGTACTAGGCCTTCTAGCTTCCAAAATCACATTCAAAACTTGTTGTGGAAGTTGAGACCTTCTATGGTTCAAAACAGAATATGCCAGGCTGTTAGGTGAAGAGAGTGAAGTTTGACATTCAGCAAATGGCTGTCCTCCTGTGACAACAGGTGTGGAATCAAGGCAAAGGCCATGGAGGCTTCCGCATCAGACTTCTCAGTAATGGGTACCAGTGCTGTCGAGGCCAATCTGGAGCTATTAAAATCATCCTTGGCTTGTCCTGTCTGACCTTCAAGTACCTTTGGGAGGAGAGGCAGAGGAGGAAAGGCATACACATGAAGATTGCTCCAATTGAAAGAAAGAGCATCCACTTTCCAAGCTGTGGGATGAAACCTTTTGTGCAAAACTTTGGCAGCTGATGGTTTAGTGGAGAAGCGAACAGATCTATGTCTGGAGTTCCCCATGACACTGTCAATTTCTGAAATACATGAGGATCCAATTTCCACTCGTGGGGATCCATAATTCGTCTGCTCAACACATCTGCTAAGGAGTTCTGTGCTCCTGGCAGAAACCTTGCCTGAAGATTGAGCTGTAAACTGAGAGCAGTCTCCCACAAAATCATTGCTTGCCTGCATAGAGGATAAGAATGCGTTCCCCCTTGCTTGTTGATGTACCATATAGTTGTGTTGTCTGTTAGAATCAACACCTGCCCTGGAAGAAGTAAATCCTTGAAAGCTATTAATGCAAACTGGACTGCTAACATCTCCTTCAGGTTGATATGTAGATGTTGTAGTCTGGCAGGCCACGTGTCTTGTATCCACTTTCCATTTAGATGAGCTCCCCAAGCTTTGTCTGAGGCATCTGTCGTTAAAATCTGACTCGCCTCTGGTCGGGTCACAGAGAGTCCCTTGTTTAGGTGACATTCCTGAGCCCACCACAAAAATTCCTTTTGAATGCAAGGTATTATTTGAATGACAGTGTCTAGATCCTGGCAGTGCTGTGTCCATACATTTTTGAGATACCATTGCAGCTTCCTCATATGCAGTTTGGCATTGGGAAGCACCAGAATACAAGATGCCATGAACCCTAAGGCTTGAAGGACTGTCCTTGCAGTCAGCCCGGACTGATGAGATAGCTGATGGAGTAAAGGGATAGACTCTTTTGTTTGTCCGGGGTTAAAAAAGGCCATCTGGGATGCTGTATTCAGTCTCACACCCAGAAAGCACATGTCCTGAGAGGGTACTAGACTGGACTTTATTTCATTCACAGAATACCCCAGGCATCTTAGCACTGCTATCACATATTCCAGATGATGAAGAAGCTCTTCTCTTCCTTGAGCCAGAATCAGGCAGTCGTTCAAATAAGGATAGATCTGTATTCCTTTTAGCCTGAAGAAAGCTATCACTGGAGCCAGAACTTTCGTGAACACTCTGGGCGCAGTAGATAAGCCAAAGGGCAATGCAGAGAACTGATAGTGAGAAGTCCCAGCACGAAAACGTAGATACTTCCTGCAACTTAGTCTGATGGGAACATGAAGGTAAGCCTCCTTGAGATCCAAAGTTACCATCCAATGATCTTTGCCCAGCAGAGGTAAAAGCTGCTGTAACATCAACATTTTGAACTTGGGAATGTCCAGATAAGTGTTGAGGGTAGATAAATCCAAAATTGGTCTCCACGTGTTCCCCTTCTTTGGTACTAGGAACAGGCGAGAATAAAATCCTAGGCCCACTTCTGGCATAGGGACCGGCTGTATGGCCCCTATTTGGAGTAACAGAGAAACTTGCTTGTGAGCCTCTATTCTTTGTTGAGGAGGAACGTCTGGCATGCCTTTGAAAGGAGGCAAGGTATGGAAATAAAACCTGTAACCGTGGTGTATGATATCCAATACCCATCTGTCTTGGGTAATTAAACTCCAATTTTCTTTGAAAAGTGCCAACCTTCCTCCCAAAGGTGCTGCCAGACGAGAAGGCTCTGGCAGCTGAAAAGGTAGGTCATTGGGTCTGTTTACGAAAGGACTGACCCCTGCCCTCATCCGAAGACTGTGCAGGAGAACTCCCTGTTCTAGGCCTGAAAGAGCCCTGAGCTCTGCCCCTACCACGTCTAGATCTACCCCTAGACTGGGAATCATAAGAAGGATACGTCCACCCTTAGTAGGCCAATTTCTACTAAACTTTGGAGGCTGGACCTGCAAAAATCTTTAACAGTCTGCATAGACTTAGCCTTGTCTTCCATTTTCTTTAAAACTGCCTCAACAGGAGGACCAAACAACACATCAGATTGTAAAGGAGCATCTAAAATCCTTGTTTTAACATGTTCAGACAAATTTTGATCCCTTAGCCAGGCGTGCCTGCGAAGAACTGACCCAGTGGCAGCCACCCTAGACGAGGCCTGTACAGCATCAAAACCACATTGCAAAGAATGCTTACCCACCTGTTCAGAAACATGCACTAAATCTTGCAACTCTTTACAATCAATACCTACTGCCAGAGCATCAACCTTAGACTTCAATTGTGAAAGGAGATAGTTTTGGTATTTCAACATGTGAAACTGGCAATTCAAAGCCCTCATAGCAAGAGTGGAAGAAGTATAAATTTTCTTTCCCCATCTATCCAAGGCCCTAGCCACTTTGTCTGCAGGAACCGGATTCTTTACAACAGAAGCCTTAACACCTTTAGGCCCCTGGCTAACAGTTTCTGGGTCCGCCCTAGGACTCTTAAAAAGATACTTATGAGCTTCAGGCACCCTGTAATACCTATCCGGCTTAACAGGAGCAGGAGGCAAAGAATCAGGATTAAGAGAAGCCTCCGAAAAAACATCTTCCACTACATCCAAAACAGGAGGTATAGCCAAAGGCCTATGCTGGGGTAAAAACAAAAATTCCCTAAGCCTTTTCCTGGAATCAGAGAAGTCCTGACCTTCCCACATAAAATGCTCCCTCATGGAATGAAGAGCTTCTGAAAAAGAAAAATCCTCAGGAGGAGAAGCAGAAGGAGTAGAATCATCCACATCAGAATCAGAATAAGGAGAGTACTCCTGCAAGTCTTCAGCCGAAGACTCTGAAACATCTGAAGTCTGCCCAAAACCCCCCAGCTCAGGCTCCATCCTAGGTCTCTTATCAGGAGGGGGCATAGAACCCCTAATCAAAGTAATCAAATCTTCTGCCATTTTAAGCATATGCTTCTTGGGCACAGTTCCTGAAGAGCTAGGGGTAACACCAACTGAAGCTAAACCTGGCCTGCCCCTGGGAGAAGCCTTTGAAACAGAAGGAGAGGGCCTAGCCACCCTAGGAAGGGAGGGGAGTATAGTAACCTGAGAAGCCCCCTCAGCCTGACTTGCCTCCTGAGAGGCCACATCCTGCAATAATAAAGTCTCACCCTGGGAACTCAAAGAAACCTCCGGTGGAGCCACCGGCTCCACCGACACCTCTAAAGAACCGGCGTCCGGTACAGACGGTTCTTCTAGCCTAGGCTTAACTGCATTGTCCTTGCGCTTCTTCGAAGAAGCGGGCGTCGGAGCATCCGACGGCATTTTATAATTGCACCGCTTCCCAAAGACTAACCTTGCACAATCCAACCTTCTCTTTATAGTGCGTTTATTAAATCTAGCACAAGAGCGACAGCCAACAACGTCGTGCTCAGGCCCTAAGCAAGGAATACACAAAGTATGATAATCTCTATGCGGTATCTGTTTCCCACAAGAAATGCCATTATTGACCTTTTCTGACATGGCGTCAATCACTGAGGCAAGAAAAAACTAAAATCTTCGCCACCGGGGTACTTAGCCAACTTTGAACTCGGTCTGAAACTTCGAAAACGAAAAATCTCAGAACGCCAACCGGCACTTGCAATGCTGCTTCTGCATCGGACCATGTGGCAAAAAAGACTGAGGATATGACGTCGGTCATGCGCATTTGTACCCTGACGTCCTGATGTCAGTCAAATGCGCCTTGACCGACGTCAGCCTTATACTTTGATATTCGGGCCAACCGAGGACAGCGGATTACCCAAGTGTAAGGACTGCAGCAATGTGAGATGAAGAACATCTGTGCTTAATCCAAAACCAAATACAGATCCCACAAACCCAAATACTTATAGACCTATAGCTTTGATTAATCAGGACATTAAGATTTTCTCAACAGTTATAGCTCAAAGAATACAAAAGGTAGCTGCAGTCATAATATCACCGGAACAACTAGGTTTTATGAATCATAGACAAGTTAAGGATAACACATTAACTATAGATGCTCTAACCCATTTATGTGCTAAGGACAAATCCCCGAATTATGCATTATCTGTCGACGCAACAAAAGCCTTTGACAGAGTAAATCAGAATTTTTTTACTTTTTATACTGTATAAATTTGTATTCCCTAAGGAATGCATAAAATTATCAAAACATTGTATACTAAAGCAACTACTACCCTTTATATTAATAAGAAAACTTCTAAAGCAATACAAATAGTTAACGGAATAAGACAAGGTTGCGCACTTTCATCATATTTGTTTAATCTGTATATAGAAACACTACTACTGCAAATTACTCAGAGAACATACCATCATCTTCTCTCTGTCTCCAACACCCAAATTAAATACATGGCATTTGTGGATGATAATATCTATTTTCAATATCCAAATACTGATTTAAATGAAATACTATTGTCTATAGATACGTTTCCATGGTAACCAACTATGAGATTAATCCCAGGAAATCAATCATATATCCAATTAATCCAATAGGACATAAAGAGTTTTACTTTCCGGAGACTAAGGTCAAAGTGGAATACACTCTGAAATATTTGGGTATAAACTTTAGTCATGTACACGCAGAATTGTTCACTAACAATACTGGTAAACATGGTACAATATAGTTGAGAGTATGAATAAATGGGAAAAGCTTAAACTATCTACCTTATCAAAAGCCTCAGTTATAAAAATGAACATTCTGCCTAAAATTTTATATCATCTCAATGCCATTTTTATAAAAATACCAGTTACTTTCTTAAATAAAATGAAAGTTAGACTGGCAACATTCAAATGGTACCCAAAGTGTACGAGAATTAGCTATGATAAGCTAATACCCACAAAAGAAAAAGGTGGCCTAGGCCTTCCTGACTTTCAGTTATACTATGAAATTAGCAATGCAAGCCATATCGTACAGATAGCGAATTATGACCCAGCAGGGAATACATGGTATCCATTATGGATCATATTACTATATAGGGATATAGCACAATATAAAATCAATCCAAAATCAATCCCCTTTATAAAACAGGAAACTCTTAAAACAATAAAAATTCATCCAATATTAATTAACAACTCTGGAATTTTTTTAAAAAACTACTGATTTCAGTAAACATAAAATATACAATTACTCTCCTGCAACCAATTCACAATAATCCAGATATAAAACTAGCAAACAATATGATAAATCTGGACAACTTTCCTTTAATAAAAAATTATACAGTTTGGGATTTTTATCAATTAAGAAATTTTTCATTGAAAGATATCACAAACTTAGTCAAAGTCACTAAAAAATATAACCTGATCATTAAACAAATCATATATCTAGTAAATACTCTAACCAAAAATATCAAAGTAGTTGAGCAAGAAGTTAAGTTAGCACAACAATTTATAAAAATGCTATTAAGTAAAAAGAAAATGATATCAAACACTTATAAATTGATAGCAACTATTAAATACCAAAACACTATCATCTTTTCAAAATTTTGGGATAGGAAGGACAACACCATAACAGATAACCAAAAGGAATTATTTATCAAAAACACTATAAAATTGACACCATATAAAAAGTTAATATATATACAACTCATGATTTTTAACAATGCATATTTCACGCCTGTACTTCTTAACAAATTTAACCCATCCAAATCACCATATTGTCCTTTTTGCCCAAATAAAGAAGACATAAAGAAACATCCTTCATATATACTGGAGCTGTAAAACAGAATATAAGCTATGGTGTTCACTTAGAATTCTATTAGAGAAATCAGGATACTTAAAATTTACGCTCTCATGGCAAACAGCTATACTCCATTTATTTAAGGGTAATATTAACAAATTATCTAAACATATCATAATAACACTTTGCACTCTGCTGAAAGCTTATATAGCAAAAAAACAGATTGATAGATCAAAATTAACCTGGTTAGAATACAAAAGCGTAGCGAAAAAACACATATTAGCCAAAAAACTATATACAAAAAGTCAGAGAAATCAAATATATAATCAAGAGTACTGTAAAATACTAATTGAAATACTCCCTTGAGAGTCTGGTATAGTCTATGTATTTTAAGGATAGTAAACACTACTGCTGGAATCAAACCTGCTACTAATGGTACTGCAATACATAAATTGATATCTTGTCATGAATAGTATGTAAATACTATGTACATAAGTAATGTAAGCACACACTCTGTTGAGATTAGCAACCAAAAAAGTAAGGTGACACACATGTATATATGTATATAAGTTTTTAGTAGAATAGAATGTTATCATATTATAGGTCGATGTTGTGCATATAGTATAGCTCACAGTAGTAAATCTGGTATAATCAACATGCCATATGGAAAAACTTTTAGACAAACTTATAATTTAATTATATCAGTGTGATGATACTATGGTTTTCTACAAAATATGAATGTTATTAGCATAATGGGCAATAACTATCATTACATTTTTATGAATGTACAATGTAACATCAACTGTATCACATGTACTTGCCTTGTTATTCTTTTTGTTTTGTTTGTATACCAGAAAAGTTTTCATAAAAAGATATTTGATAAAAAAAATTATGTCTCATGATGTATCACTCCTATTAATGGTGTCTATGGTTTTGTAATTATGTCTCATGATATATCACTCCTGCTAATGGTGTCTATGGTTCATAATTATGTCTCATGATGTATCACACTTGGTAATCATTTCCATGGCTTCATAATTATGTCTCATGATATACCACTCCTGGTAACGGTGTCTACAGCTTCATAATTATGTCTCATAATATATTCCTCCTGGTAATGGTGTCCATGGCTTCATAATTATGTCTCATGATATACCACTCCTGGTAACGGTGTCTACGGCTGCATAATTATGTCTCATAATATATTCCTCCTGGTAATGGTGTCTATGGCTTCATAATTATGTCTCATGAAGTAACACTCTTGGTAATGGTGTCTATGGCCTAATAATTACGTCTCATGATGTACCACTCCTGGTAACGGTGTCTATGGCTTCATAACTATGTCTAATGATGTACCACTCCTGGTAACGGTGTCTACGGCTTCATAACTATGTCTAAAGATGTACCACTCCTGGTAATGGTGTCTATGGCTTCATAATTATGTCTCATGATGTACCACTCTTGGTAACGTTGTCTATGGCTTCATAATTAAGTCTCATGATGTATCACACTTGGTAATCATGTCAATGGCTTCATAATAATGTCTCATGATGTAAAACTCTTGGCAATCATGTCAATGGCTTCATAATTATGTCTTATTATGTATTACTCCTGGTAACAGTGTCTACGGCTTCATAATTATGTCTCAAGATGTACCACTCTTGGTAACGGTGTCAATGGTTTACTAATTATGTCTCAAGATGTATCACTCAAGGTAATGGTGTCTATGGCTTCATAGTTATATCTCATGATGTACCACTCTTGGTAGTCATGTCAATGGCTTCATAATTATATCTCATGATGCATCCCTCCTGGTAACGGTGTCTATGGCTCCATAATTATATCTAATGATGTATCACTACTGGTAATGCCTCATGCTGTATCCCCCTTTGTAACAGTGTCTATGGCTCCATAATTATGTCTCATGATGTATCACTCCTTGTAATGCCTCATGATGCATCACTTCTTGTAATGGTGTCTACGGTTTCATAAATATGTCTCATAATGTATCACGCCTGTAAATGGTGTATATGATTTCATAATTATGTCTCATGACATATCAATCTTGGTAATAGTGTCTATGACTTCATAACTATGTTTCATGATGTATCAGTCGTGGTAATGGTGTCTATGGCTCCATAATTATGTCTCATGATGTATCACTCCTGGTAATGCCTCATAATGTATCTCTCCTGGGAATGTTGTCCATGGTTTCATAATTATGTCTCATGGCATAACACTTTCGGTACTAGAGTCTATGACATCATAATTATGTCTCATGATGTATCACTCCTGGTAATGGTGTCTATGGTTCCATAATTATGTCTCATGCCATAACACTCTTGGTAATGTTGATTATCACTTCATAATTATGTCTCAAGATGTATCACTCCTGGAAAATGGTGTCTATCGCTCCATAATTATGCCTCATGATGCATCACTCCTGGTAATGGTGTCTGTGGCTCCATAATTATGCCTCGTGATGTATCACTCCTGGTAAAGGTGTCTATGGCTCCATAATTATGTCTCATGGCGTAACACTCTTGGTAATCTTGATTATGACTTCATAATTATGTCTCAAGATGCATCATTCTTGGAAAATGGTTTCTATAGCTCGATAATTATGCCTCATGATGCATCACTCCTGGTAATTGTGTCTATGATTTCATAATTATGTCTCATGACATAACACCTTTGGTAATGGTGTGTATGGCTCCATAATTATGTCTCATGATGTATCACTCGTGGTAACGGCATCTAAGGCTTCATAATTATGTCTCATGATGTACCACTCCTGGTAACGGTGTCTATGACTTCATAATTATGTCTCATGATACATCACTCCTGTAAATGGTGTTTATGGCTCCATAATTATGTCTCATGATGTATCCCTCCTGGTAATGGTGTCTACCGCTTCATAATTATATCTCATGATGCATCCCTAAAGGTAATGGTGTCTATGGCTTCATAATTATGTCTCAGGACGTATCATTCTTGGTAATGGTGTATATGACTTCATAACTATGTCTCATGATGTATCACTTCTGGTAATGGTGTCTATGGCTCCATAATTATGTCTCATGATGTATTACTTCTGGCAATGCCTCATGATGTATCACTCATGGTAATGTTGTCTATGGTTTCATAATTATGTCTCATGACATAACACTTTTGGTAATGGTGTCTATGACTTCATAATTATGTCTCATGATGTATAACTCCTGGTAATAGTGTCTATAGCTTCATAATTATGCCTCATGATTCATCACTCTTGGTAGTGGTGTCTATGGCTCTATAATTATGTCTTGTGATGTATCACTCCTGTAAATGGTGACTAGGCTCCATAATTATGTCTCATGATGCATCACTCCTAGTAAAGGTGTCTATGCCTTCATAATTATATCTCATGATGTATCACTAAAGGTAATGGTGTCTATTGCTTCATAATTATGTCTCATGATGTATCAATCAAGGTAATAGTGTGCATGTCTTCATAATTATGTCTCATGATGTATCCCTCTTGGTAATGGTGTCTATGACTTCATAATTATGTCTCATGATGTATCACTCCTGTAAATGGTGTCTATGGCTCCATAATAATGCCTTATGCTGTACCACTCCTGGAAATGGTGCATATGGCTTCATAATTATGTTTCATGATGCATCACTCCTGTAAATGGTGTCTATGGCTCCATAATTATGTCTTACACAGTACCACTCCTGGAAATGGTGTCTATGGCTTCAAAATTATGTTTCATGATGTATCACTCTTGGTAATGGTATCTATGGCTTCATAATTATGTCTTATGCAGTACCACTCCTGGAAATGGTGTATATGGCTTCAAAATTATGTTTCATGATGTATCACTCCTGGTAATGGTGTCTATGGCTTCATAATTATGTCTCATGATATATCACTCCTGGTAATGGTCTATGGCTTCACAATTATGTCTCATGATGTATCACTACAGGTAATGGTGTCTATGGCTTCATAATTATGTCTCATGATGTGCCACCCTTGGTAATCATGTCAATGGCTTTATAATTATGTTTCATGATCTTTCTGCAGGAAACACACATGACTACGGAACAATGGGACAAGAGTACTGAAAAAAATTCTAAATGGATTAAGAAAATAATAGCAGCTGGAGACAGTACTTCAGCGAGAGGTACAGCTATAATAATCAAGAAATCATTTGAAGGTAATATCATTAATTATAACTACGATGTTAAAGGAAGATGGTGCTATTTTACAACCTTACTGCCAACTCACAAGAATCCTGTATTACTGTGTAATGTTTTTGCTCCATGTCACTACCAACTCGATTTCTTAATTGAATTATATAATTTGCTAAATAAACATCCAAATCACTCGATTATAATTGGGGGGGACTGGAATATAACTATTAATCCACTAAAAGATAGGTCAAATAAAAATCATACTCAACCTCTCCAAGCTACAACATTCCTTTCAGAACTAATTGAGGACTTCAGCTTAATAGATCCATTTGAACTAAACAATACAGACACTCAAGGATACACTTACTTTTTCCCCATATCATAAAACCTGGTCTAGGACGGACATGTTTTTGATTTCTCAAGGCTTGACACATCATGAAGTGAGCTATAACGCAGAATCTAGATCTTTATCAGATCACTCTAAAATAAATCTAATAATAACACATAACAAGGTGGGGTATAAATTATACAATACAGCAAACTGGACATTAAATACAAATTTGCTGAAAAATAAAGAGGTAGAACAAGACATTATTAAATCTCTAATGCAATTAGATGAAGACTTTTTTAAGTGGCGAGATTCCTCTGGACATTCAGTGGGCAGCCTTTAAAGTTACGGCTAGGGGTACTTTCATCCAAAAGGCATCATATTTTAAAAAGCAAAGAAGAGAAAATATTGAGCAATTAGAAAATAAGCTAAGACTGCTTGAAACTGAACTAGAAAAAATGGTAATCCTACTATTGAGAAGCAAATAGCAAGCTTACAGAAACAATTAAATGAGATTATAACACAACAATTCTTGTTTACAGAACTCAGAATGCTACATAAATATGCAGAATGGGGGCAAACACCTTCAAAAATGTTAGCAAGAATTATCAACATAAAGAACCCCCATTGTAAAATACAATAAATAAAATATAAAGACAAGACATATAGATCTGATATTGAAATAATTGGGGTTTTTGAAGATATATTTCAAAACATATACGGCCCACAAGAGTATATTAATGAGAATCTATTTCAATCCTTTGCAAATAACTTAGAATTCCCTAAGGTTAATGAATCGCAAGCCAATAACCTTAAAAGCTTAATAACAGAAGAGGAAATTAGTAGGGCTATTGATAAAATAAAACCTGGAAAAGCTCCTGGGCCTGATGGATATGTAGCAGAATTCTATAAACACTTTAAGTCTCAAGTCACACTAATACTTTTAAAACTATACAACTATATTATACAAGTTAGGATATCGGACCTATATATAAACAACTCTAAAACTGTGCTTAATCCAAAACCAAATACAGATCCCACAAACCCAAATAGTTATAGACCTATAGCTTTGATTAATCTGGACATTAAGATTTTCTCAAAAATTATAGCTCAAAGAATACAAAAGGTAGCTGCAGTCATAATATCACTGGAACAACTAGGTTTTATGAGTCATAGACAAGTTAAGGATAACACATTAACTATTGATGCTCTAACCCATTTATGTGCTAAGGACAAATCCCCGAAATATGCATTATCTGTCGACGCAACAAAAGCCTTTGACAGAGTAAATCAGAATTTTTTACTTTTTATACTGTATAAATTTGTATTCCCTAAGGAATGCATACAAATTATCAAAACATCATATACTAAAGCAACTACTACCCTTTATATTAATAAGAAAACTTCTAAAGCAATACAAATAGTTAACGGAACAAGACAAGGTTGCGCACTTTCATCATATTTGTTTAATCTGTATATAGAAACACTACTACTGCAAATTACTCAGAGAACATACCATCATCTTCTCTCTGTCTCCAACACCCAAATTAAAGACATGGCATTTGTGGATGATAATATCTATTTTCAATATCCAAATACTGATTTAAATGAAATACTATTGTCTATAGATACGTTTCCATGGTAACCAACTATGAGATTAATCCCAGGAAATCAATCATATATCCAATTAATCCAATAGGACATAAAGAGTTTTACTTTCCGGAGACTAAAGTCAAAGTGGAATACACTCTGAAATATTTGGGTATAAACTTTAGTCATGTACATGGAGAATTGTTCACTAACAATACTGGTAAAACATGGTACAATATAGTTGAGAGTATGAATAAATGGGAAAAGCTTAAACTATCTACCTTATCAAAAGCCTCAGTTATAAAAATGAACATTCTGCCTAAAATTTTATATCATCTCAATGCCATTTTTATAAAAATACCAGTTACTTTCTTAAATAAAATGAAAGTTAGACTGGCAACATTCAAATGGTACCCAAAGTGTACGAGAATTAGCTATGATAAGCTAATACCCACAAAAGAAAAAGGTGGTGTAGGCCTTCCTGACTTTCAGTTATACTATGAAATTAGCAATGCAAGTCATATCGTACAGATAGCGAATTATGACCCAGCAGGGAATACATGGTATCCATTATGGATCACATTACTATATAGGGATATAACACAATATAAAATCAAGCCAAAATCAATCCCCTTTATAAAACAGGAAACTCTTAAAACAATACAAATTCATCCAATATTAATTAACAACATTGGAATTTTTTAAAAAACTACTGATTTCAGTAAACATAAAATATACAATTACTCTCCTGCAACCAATTCACAATAATCCAGATATAAAACTAGCAAACAATATGATAAATCTGGACAACTTTCCTTTAATAAAAAAATATACAGTTTGGGATTTTTATCAATTAAGAAATTTTTCATTGAAAGATATCACAAACTTAGTCAAAGTCACTAAAGGACTAAGGATGTATCATTCTTGGTAATGTTGTCTATGGTTTCATAATTATGTCTCATGACATAACACTTTTGGTAATGGTGTCTATGACTTCATAATTATGTCTCATGATGTATAACTCCTGGTAATAGTGTCTATAGCTTCATAATTATGCCTCATGATTCATCACTCTTGGTAGTGGTGTCTATGGCTCCATAATTATGTCTTGTGATGTATCACTCCTGTAAATGGTGTCTAGGCTCCATAATTATGTCTCATGATGCATCACTCCTAGTAAAGGTGTCTATGCCTTCATAATTACATCTCATGATGTATCACTAAAGGTAATGGTGTCTATTGCTTCATAATTATGTCTCATGATGTATCACTCAAAATAATGGTATGTATGTCTTTATAATTATGTCTCATGATGTATCCCTTTGGTAATGGTGTCTATGACTTCATAATTATGTCTCATGATGCATCACTCCTGTAAATGGTGTCTATAGCTCCATAATTACGTCTCATGATGTATCACTACTGGTAATGCCTCATGCTGTATCACTCTTGGTAATGGTGTCTATGGCTTCATAATTATGTCTCATGATGTATCAATCAAGATAATGGCGTGTATGTCTTTATAATTATGTCTCATGATGTATCCCTTTGGTAATGGTGTCTATGACTTCATAATTATGTCTCATGATGCATCACTCCTGTAAATGGTGTCTATGGCTCCATAATTATATCTCATGATGCATCACTCCTGGTAATGGTGTCTATGGCTTCATAATTATGTCTCATGATGCATCACTCGTGTAAATGGTATCTATGGCACCATAATTATGCCTCACGATGTATCACTCCTGGTAATGTCTCATGATGTATCACTCCTGTAAATGGTTTCTATGGTTTCGTAATTATGTCTCATGACATAACACTCTTGGTAATGGTGTCTATGGCTTCATAATTATGTCTCATGATGTATCACTCTTGGTAACGGTGTCTAAGGCTTCATAATTATGTCTCATGATGTATCACTCCTGGTAATGGTGTCTATGACTCCATAATTTTGTCTCATGATGTATTACTCCTGGTAATGCCTCAAGATGTATCACTCCTGGTAATGGTGTCTATGGTTTCATAATTATGTCTCATGACATAACACTGGTGTCTATGACTTCATAGATATGTCTCATGATGTGATTAAGTATAATTTTTCTGCATTTTCTTGCTGGCTTTAGCTAATTCCACCTGAAATGCCAATTTTCTAGAGTTTCTGTGATTTAAAAAGCTTGTTTCAGCTACATAATGCACTTATTTTACTGCCTGCACTTTAACAAAGTCATTTTTGTGTTTAAATTACTTGTTTAACTGTTGTAGGCTACACACTCAAGTGTGATAGCCATTTCTGTGCATTTAAAGTGTTTTTTGATAGTATCTGCTTTATTTTCTGTTTGTTTTCCTGCCTTTCTAAGCAAGTTTAGTCCAATTTTCAGGTTAGTGCTGAATTCACGGCCATGTTACAAGTTTCTGTGTTTGCCCATACCTTACTTGGATAGAAGGAAGTTTCTCTGTTCACCCTGAGAGAGGGAGCTTTGAACAGCCTATCTGTCCCTGGAGGAGTGGTTCCAGCCCAGAAATTAGTAGTTTATTGGCCATTTTGGGATAATTTCTATCTATTTAATTTCCCTGCTATAAAACCCACATTTGTGTGGTTTTGTGCGCCGGGCAGCGCCGGTTAGTTAGGGTATAACTATTCCCGCCGCCACAAAGTCTACTCTTCAATTTTTCCCTTGGAACTAGACAAACTTTCAACTTAAGCACTCAAATCATTCACTTCTCATCCCGGCACTTGCTCAAAACTCATAGCAAGCACTAATAAACCCAAGCACTAGACCCCCCCCCCCATACTGTAGAGAAGGACAAGGTTCTCTATTCGACCTTACCAGCCAATTAGTCAAACAGTTCACTGTATCTATCCAGGCATGTCCAAAGGGCAGTTTCAGGTGTACTCTCCAGTCCAACTGGTGAATCTGGGCATTTTGATTCAATGTTACAAGTGCCTCATGTACACAGACAACCCTCTCCTCTTTCTACCAAACACTGATACATGCGAGAGATGCAATTATACAGCCAAACTGGAGGCTAAGCTCTCTCAACCCAAGACTGGACCAGGCAGTCAAGAGGAGAAGGGAATTACTTGCATCACACCACCAGTCTCACATAGACCTATGAAACCAGCACCGGCAAAAAACACACAAACACACAAAAGCATACTCAAAGGCTCTATATAAAAATCTGCAAAAGCAACAGAGACCTCCAAAGCAGACATCCAAGCAACCTCCACCCCCAACACAAACCATGAAACACATACTTCACAAAACCAGTGTGCCACACAATCACAGCTCTTAAGGAAAAATAACATACCCAACACACTAGTAATAGGTGACTCTATAGTCAGGCACACTGACGTCCCACTCACTAGGCTGAACAAGGAGAAGGTTACTGTTAGCTGTCTGTCAGGTGCCAGGATCCGCCACATAACAGAAGCACTCAGGTCACTCAAGAACAAGTACAAATATGACTCTCTCATTGTCCATGTTGGTGTGAAAGACCTGAGCCATACCTCCCTGGACTTCATACAAAGAGACATGGAGGAGATCTCTGATCACGTAGCCCAGGCCAGTATGACCCTGACCCTGAGTAGCATCCTGCCCTCAGCAAGAATGATACCACGGTATAGAGAAAAATTATCAATTTCAACAATTGGCTAAGCTTCTGGTGTTATTCAAAGGGGATCCTGTGTCTGTCAGCTTGGGATGACATGCTCGACAAGCCACGCTGCTTCGCTAGGGACAGCTTGCACCTGTCACCCTTAGGCTTTCCAATATTGGCCAAGGCTCTTTCCACCCAAATAGTGCCTTTTTTAAGCAAGGCTCAAAAGACAAACCCACCGCCATAAATAGCACAAGTAACAAAGAACTGAGGGTAATGCTGCTCAATGCCAAAAGTCTAAACCTCAAAATGCATGCACTCGAGGCACTCCTCAGTATGGAGAAAATCGATATATGTGCAGTAACAGAAACCTGGTTTAAGGCTATAGAGAGCACCCCAGCCTACCAGGCTACAACTCATACCATACATTTCGGCCACAAAACCCAAACTGAAATACAAAAGGCAGGGGAGTATCCATATTCATCAAGGATACCCACACCTTCAGGTTAATGGCACAGCACAATGCTTCAGAGATCATCCACATGCAACTAACAAT
The DNA here is from genome assembly GCF_019279795.1 of Protopterus annectens. NCBI lineage: Eukaryota > Metazoa > Chordata > Ceratodontiformes > Protopteridae > Protopterus > Protopterus annectens. The sequence goes on from NC_056732.1 coordinate 40,573,808, forward strand.
GGGCAAAATTGCTATTCAAATTATAGCTTGCTACAGATCACCTACCATGTCCCAGGACCCTCACTCCGCATTCCTGGAAACACTGGGAAACATAAAGGTCCTACCAAACACCCTGATATTGGGTGATTTAAATTACCCAAACATTAACTGGGAGAACTATTCAAGTACGAACTCCCTTGCCCAACATTTCCTAGAATTTATAAACTCAAACACCCTTGATCAACTGGTCAACACCCCCACCAGAGGTGACAACATATTGGCCCTGGTCATCACTAACATGGGTGACTTGTGTTCCACACCGGAAGTAAACCCCTCGCTGGTTCGATCTGACCATAAACTAATCACTCTGGATATCCATATTCCGCCACCACCGCTGGTCAAAGAAACCACTGTGAAGAACTTTTCAAAAGCAAACTTCACGTTACTTAAGACCAAGGTGGGAAGTTTCAATGTCACCATGCTAAAGGATAACGCTGCCCAAGCTGCAAAATCCTTTACTAATGCACTCTACAGGCACCTACAAGAATGTATGGATCGTGCTATCCCAAACAAAACCAAGACTCACTCCTCCAAGAAAAGGAAACCAGTCTGGTGGACCCCTGCCATAAACAAGCTATACAATAGAAGGAGGAAACTAGTACAGAGAAGAGTAAAATCCCAAGAAGGGAAGACATCCCTGAACAGTATCAGCAAGAAACTACGTTCCCCTCATAAAATCATCCAAGACTAGCTTCAAAAGAAAAATTGCCATGAACTCCAAAGATAATCACAAGGCATTCTTTAGCTATGTCAAGAACCTAAGTGGCAATTCTCAGATCTGCTCGGAGTTAGTGCAGAATGGCACAAAATACACTAAACCGACCGATTAAGCCAACATCCTGGCAGACAGGTCCAGTGCAAACTTCACCCCCCTCACCCCCAAAAGGGCCCATAACTATACCAGAAGAATGTAGTGCCCCTGAAATCACAGACACTCAGTTTAAAACAGCCCTCTCCAATGCCAAAAACACAACATCAATGGGACCAGACGGTGTCCCAGGCTGTGTCCTACACGAGCTTAAAGATTAACTAACCCCTCACCTAAACACACTGTTTAAACTCAGCCTCTCCACAGGCTACATGCCCACAGGGTGGCACACAGCAATGGTTATTCCAATCCACAAAGGTGGAGCCACAATGGACCCCAGGAACTATTGCCCTATAAGCCTGACTAGCTTGGTCTGCAAAGCTATGGAGCACATCATCATAGATCTCATTAACAAAGACATTGGAAACTTCCAAACACTGGACCCTACCTAGTTCGGCTTTGTTAAGAGCAGATCATGCCTCCTAAACCTGGTGGACTTCTTTGAGACAGTTACCAAGGCTATACACCTGGGAAAGGTGATCCACACAGCCTACCTAGACCTTGCAAAGGCCTTCGACACCATTCCCCACTCAGGTATTATAGACAAGCTCACCAGCCTGAACATAAACCCCTATATCACGAGATGGGCTGCCAACTGGCTCACGGACAGAACCCACATGGTATGAGTTGCGGGAGCTAGGTCTGACTCTAAACCGGTTACAAGTGGCGTTCCCCAAGGCTCAGTCCTAGGACCCCTCCTGTTCGGCATATACTACTCAGAGGTATAGGCAAGCACAGGAGGACTATGGCTGACCAAGTTCGCAGACGATTGCAAACTAGGGGCTATAATTGACTCTCCAGCTGACACATACATCCTCCAAAACGGTCTCAATGAGACAGATACCTGGTGTCAAAACCATGGCCTCAAGCTAAATATCAAAAAGTGCATAGTCATCCCCTTTGGAAAAAACAAAGTACCCACAAACTACCACATAGGTGGTAGCCCCCTAAATACGGAAGACGTAATAAGGGATCTGGGGACCCAAGTAGACAGTAACCTCTCCTTTAATAATCACATTGCCAAAGTGGTTAGAAAATCCTTCTATGTGGCCCACCTAATCACAAAACAGTTTGCATCCAGATCGAAAGAGGTCATTGGGCCCCTCTACGCATCACTCATCAGACCCATTATAGAGTACAATGCCCCATTTGGGATGTACCTTACAAGACACCTGCAACAATTGGAAAGACCACAGAAGTTCCTCACCAAGAGGATCACTGGCCTCAAGCAGGTGCCCTATGCAGCTCGACTGAAGAAACTCCAGCTGTACTCGGTTGCATACTGCCTACTCAGAGGTAATCTCTGCTGACATACAATGTCAAGTCCAACCCAGAATTGATGGACATGCTCCACCTAAAGAAAACCATATCCCCTTGAGCCACATGCTCCAGGGATCTAAACCTCACCAAAACAATAAATAGGATGTGCTGGAGGGATAGATTCCTGTCCCAGAGACTTCCCATGCTCTGGAACAAGATTCCAATCTACATTAGGCAGAGCTCCTCGCTAACACTCTTCAAGAGAAACCTTGACGAGTGGATGGGAAACAGAAAGTTTACCCCAGGGATCACTTCAATGGCTCTGCTGGACAGAGGAACAGGGAACTAATCTAAGGGGGTGGTGAAAGCCAACACATTCCGGCTAGGCTTATAAATGACTTCGGGCAGATAGCCTAATACCTACCTATGAACCTATGTATCACTCCTGGTAATAGTGTCTACAGCTTCATAATTATGCCTCATGCTGTATCACTCTTGGTAATGTCTCGTGATGTATCACTCCTGTAAATGGTGTCTATGGTTTCATAATTACATCTCATGATGTACCACTCTTGGTAATCATGCTTATGGCTCCATAATTATGCCTCCTGTATCACTCCTGGTAATGGTGTCTATGGTTTCATAATTATGTTTCATGATGTATCACTCCTGGTAATAGTGTCTATGGCTTCATAATTATGTCTCATGATGTATCACTCCTGTTAATGGTGTCTATGGCTCCATAATTATGTCTCGTGATGTATCACTCTTGTAATGGTGGCTATGGCTCCATAATTATGCCTCATGCTGTATCACTCTTGGTAATGTCTTGTGATGTATCACTCCTGTAAATGGTGTCTATGGTTTCATAATTACATCTCATGATGTACCACTCTTGGTAATCATGCTTATGGCTCCATAATTATGTCTCCTGTATCACTCCTGGTAATGGTGTCCATGGATTCATAATTATGTCTCATGATGCATCACTCCTGGTAATGGTGCCCATGGCTTCATAATTATGTCTCATGATGTATCACTCATGGTGATGGTGTCTATGGCTCCATAATTATGTCTCATGATGCATCACTCCTGTAAATGGTGTCTATGGCTCCATATTTATGCCTCATGATGTATCACTCCTTTTAATGTTGTCTACGGTTTCATAATTATGTCTCATGACATACCACTCTTGGTAATGGTGTCTATGGGTAATGGTGTCTATGCCTTCATAATTATGTCTCATGATGTATCATATGATACAAGATATAAATCTCATTTGCAGGTTACACCACTAAATACCCAACCTCCCTCACCCAATAGCATTGAAATCCTAATCTCTAAACTACAGATAAATGCTAATAAATCATTATATGTAATCTGCTCCTATATCCCTCCAGGCAACAACATTAACACTCTTGAAACTGTCCTTAATTGGCTCTCCACATCCTTTCCACAAGAAACAATACTCCTTGGTGACTTTAACATTGACTGGAACTGTTGTAACTCTTCTCAGTCTAACATATAAACCTATATGGCTTCAATCAAACCATTACCTCCCCTACCAGAACCCATAAACCTAGCAACAAGCAAACCACCTTAGACTGGATTCTAGTCAACAGTAATCCCCTTTCCTATAAATCAGGTATACTTCCTGATGACATTAGTGACCATTCTCTTATCTTCATTACCAGACAAAAAACCCTCATACCTAACCACACAATCTATAGAACTATCCATAACAAAAACACCTCAACCAAGCTAGCTTTCAAGCCGAACTTAAAGCTTGCAATCGGTCACCCCTTAAATACCTACCACTTGACAAAGCAGTCTCTTACTTTAATAATACATTTCTACAAATCCTAGAATGCCATGCCCCCTCTCGGACAGTCAGAACTAAGAGCAAACCTGCACCTTGGCTCACTAAGGAGACAAGACAAAAAATCCTTCAAAGAAATCGAATTTGGTCTAAATGGAGAAATACTAAAAACCCAACTGATCATGAAATCTTTAGACAGTTGAGAAATGCTACAAAAAAATCAATAGTCCAAGATAAAAAGAACCACTACCATAAGCTCCAACACACCCAACATAAAAACCCTCAAAAATTTTGGTCAGGTATAAATAGCCTACTCCACCCAGGCCAGTCCAAAACTCCAACCCTAGCTAATTTGACTCAAGATTCTCCCTGCCATATTGCCAACTCCTTTAATAAATTCTTTGTGGACTCAGTCCAATCATTAGCATGTACCTTACCATCAGCCAGCATCTCCAACACACTCTCACAAACCATTTTACCTCCTCCCCTCCAATTACAGCCTGTTCCAACCTCTCTCATCCATACCCAGCTACAAAAACTAAAACCATGTACCCTCTCAGCTGACCTCCTTCGAGCTGAATTTCTGCAAATGGTAGCTGGAGTACTTGCTTACCCTATCTCTATCTTAATTAATAGGACTATCACAGAATGCACGATAACAACTCTTTGGAAGGTCTCATACATTATACCTCTACATAAGGGAGGAAGCTCAACTGAACTCTCTAATTTCCGTCCCATAGCTCTGCTTTGTCCTTTAGCTAAAATCATGGAGAAATGCATTCGCCGGCAACTTCTTGATCATCTCCTCCAGAAAAATCTTTTCGCCAACTGCCAGCATGGTTTTAGGCCTTTTCATAGTACTACTACTGCACTACTATCATTTTCTGACTCAATTAATAAAAATAGAAACAACAACTTACTCACCTCTGCCCTCTTTCTAGACCTCTCCAAAGCCTTTGATATGGTGAATCATCACTTAATGATAGATATACTTACTTCACTTTCAGTTGACACTCAGGCAGTCAAATGGTTTGAATCCTATCTTAGAAATAGACAACAGGCAGTCCTCTGGGACAACAACCTATCCACTCTACTCCCTATCTCACAGAGTCCCACAAGGCTCTATCTTGGGGCCCCTCCTCTTTTCTATTTTTATCAATGACCTGAAAACATCCCTACCTCAAACCACCTGTATTCAATATGCCGATGACTCGACCCTAATCTGCGCAGCAACATCTTCTGATGAACTTCAGTCTAATACCCAAAAAGTATTTACCTTAGTTGACAACTGGTTCTCCAAACGCTGTCTCCTCCTTAACCCCCAAAAAAAACAAACTTCTACTGTTTACCCCTACCCAGAAGTCTCCCTCTATTGATTTCACAATTACATCAAATAATGTCACTGTAATTGTACCAGACTCAACGACTAAACTCTTAGGCGTAACAATTGACCATAACCTCAACTTTGACTCACACATAAACCCAACCATCAAATCAGTGAATAGAAAACTGGGATTCCTCTATAGGCTAAAACCATTCCTAACACCTATAGACAGGACTACCATTGCCCAAACTCACCTAATTTCCACGCTTCTCTATGCCTCCCCAATTTTTACAAATCCATCTAAAAATAATCAAAATCAGCTGGCCACATCTTATAATAACATTGCCAGATTTGCCACTGGGTCCTTATTCCATACTCACCATTGTCAAAATCTACGTAAACTAGGATGGTTGGAACTGCAAACCCAGCTTCTTTTTCAACAACTAACCATCACCCACAAAATCTTGCATCATCCTACAAATACTCCCATTCTCTGTAACTTGATCAACCCCTATAAAAATCTAAGTGCCCTACGCTCAGCCAATAAATTACTAGCTGCAACCCTAAAATCCAATAACAAATCAGGTGATTCTCTATTTACTAACACCACTGGAATCCTTTGGAATAAACTTCCAAGTAATCTCACATCCCTTTCATCTACTCCTCAGTTCAAAAAGCATCTAAAAATCTTCCTTAATTCACAATGGCTGTGTCCATGCACTAATCCTGGCTGAAACTATTTTGTCACAACTAACCTTTCTTGTTTACTAAGTTTTCTGCTTTAAACTCTGTTGTCAAAAGTGTCTATTTTGTCTTGTACCTATTATGCCATATACCTAGTTATATGTCCTTCCCTCACTGCTGTTTCTTTTGTTATGTAATGTAAATAAGCCTAACTCGTAGGGTTTTTTGTTACCATGTATAACCTATTGTTGATTAGTATCCCCTTATGTCTATAGTTACTTATGTATATTAGTTGTATCCAGCTGCTGTGGAGCTTTTCTCCCCAGGCCTCTACTAAAACTGGACATATATCCAGCTAGACTAGCCCGGTCAACAAATGTAAAATAAAAATAAAAATAAAATAAATCACTCTTGGTAATGGTGTCTATGACTTCATAATTATGTCTCATGATGTATCACGCCTGTAAATGGTGTCTATGGCTCCATAACTATGCCTTATGATGCATCACTCCTGGTAATGGTGTCTATGGCTTCACAATTATGTCTCAAGATGTATCACTAAAGGTAATGGTGTCTGTGGCTTCATAATTATGTCTCATGATGTATTACTACTGGTAATGGTGTCTATCCCCTTCACTAGATAAGGTACAGACTCTTGTGGTAGTCTGGAATAGTACCTGCCCCGAGACAACCCACTAGTGTCACAGGACTACTCTTTTTGGTGCTTTCTGTGAAATGTGTTACCCATCTTGTCATGGTGGACATCTGGTACTATATATGCCCATTTGGTTACACTGGACCCTCCAATCTATTCTCGCTAAAAAAATAAATAACTATTGTGCAATATACACCTCCATAAATTTTTCTTGTGGCTACAAGGGTACACACACCTTTGGTGATGGAAATCATTTAAAGGCTAAATAAGTTCAATAACATTATCTGCACCACCACCAATATGTAATGGCAGGGGACAGCGGCTACAGACTTTGCAAATGAATCACTGCCCACAATAACCTGAGGGCCACAAAGGGTTATGGTATCACAATTTAAAACTCTGACATTAAACAGACTGAAACATAAAATGTACATACAACGGAATCACTAAACAAGTCACCAAATGAAGGCCAGCCTTAAGAGTATGCAGGAAATATGCACAGTTGTCCTCAGCTATGATCCACAATCATTCACATACAAGAAACAGCGCAGTGGTGCAGCAGTTACATTGTCACCTCACAGCAAGAGGTTTTCCAGTTCGATTCTCGGCTGGGGTACCTTGTGTGCAGAGTCTGCATGTCCTCCCTGCATTCATGTGGGTTTCCTTCGGTTGTTCCGGTTTCCTCCCAAGTTACAAAGACTTGTGTCTGGAGCGTTTCTCCACAGGCCACCACTGAAAATTGTCTTCATTCCAAGTTGGACTTTCCCAGTAAACAAATAATAAATAAATAAATAAAATAAGAAAAGTCTTCATGCTGAACACCCACTGAATCAATCTTTGGGCCGAGCTTTTTCCCACTTCTTGATTCAGTACCTACTACTGTTCCCTCCTGTACAGCGACTATACTTTTAATAAACAATGTCTCTCACACTCACTCACTCACTCACACTCACTTGCACTCATTCACAGTCACTCAACTCACACTCACACTGACACACACACACACACACACACACACACACACACACACTCACCAGGCCCAAGGTAGATCACTTCTGCCATACCAGTCTATCTGACTGCAGAACTCCTGTTACGTTCCCACTCTTGAGAAATAAGCCAAATAACTACAAACGTTGATGCTAATATATAACATAGCAATCTGACCATTCAAAAGTAGATATCAGCTGCTAGTCACTATTCAAAGTCCTTATCTTCTTATTAAATATACTGAAGAAGCGAACGGTCCAGGCACACTTGAGACGACTTAAAACGGATTTATTATAAAATACAATATACAAGCGCTTTCACCTGCCCAGTGCAAGGCTTTTTCAAGTATAAAATGACAAGTACAATTCTACCATTTAAATACCCTTCACCCTCTAAAAAGGCGCCAATTATTTAAAGAAACAGATTTTTAAAAATCAAAATGTTTGTGTGAACATATCCACCACCCCTTAAATACAACATTGCTTGTTATTACCAAACCCATTTTATTTTACACAATCTATTTAATGTATGTATTCAAAATACATTGTGTATATCTCATATTACATAGAGTGTGTGTCAATAAAAGAATCTATAGTTTCTTTGCTTTTTTCACCAAGTAGGGCTTTATAGATATATGTTCATTAAGGCCCGAGGCATTAGTTGTGTTGAGTTTTAATTGCCAATAGGTCTCCCTGCAACTCAACCAGTTCTCCCAATCCCCTCCCCTTGGGTCCCTTAAAACATGTTCCCAAAAACCAAAACAAAATTCTACGTGACTAGGTTCAATACTAAGATGTCTATAAAGGGCATTATTCATTTTTTTCTTCCTGATGTTATAGATGTGTTCATACATACGTTTACTTAATGCCCTGTCTGATTTACCTACATAGAAGGTAGGACAGTCTTTGCACACTGCTAAATAAACTATACCGTTTTTCATACAATTTCCTTTTTTAAAATTAATAACACTGTTTAAACCATTTTTGATTCTTGTCAATAATGTATCTACAGTATCCACATCTTCCACACCCTTTTGTTCCTGTGGTTTCCTGGTTACCTTTCTTACGTTTGTTTTTCTCAAACAGTTTCTTTAAATTTGTTCCTGTTTGAAGACAAACCGGGGAACCTCACCCAATTTGTTTACTGTCTCTTGTTTAAATTTCAGCATTTTCCAGTTGGTCTCCGCTATACTTTTTATTTCTTTTGAGTTGTTGTTATACTGGATCACCAATGCCCTGCTGCAGCCTTGTCCTATAGTATGTTGCCTCTCAGGGTTGTAACATCTATCCCCTAACAAAGGGGTGTATTTTACACCCCAACCTACAATAACTTTCCCGGCTACGTTCTCAGTTAGGTCATTAGGGTATCCTCTAGCCGTAAAGAAACTTGATATTAATTCAATTTCACACAAAGTCATTTTTTTCCGAGGTCATCCTGGCGGCCCTAAACATCTGACCTTTTTATAATGCTTTTTTTCTGTTTCTGATGTGCACTACTGTATGGTAAATAAGAATTACTAAATGTGTCTTTACGAAATATCCGTCAATTTTCTCTAACCTAACATCTAAATAGTCTGTCTTTTTGTAGTTAAATTTATATGCGCATTTCAGAAAACTAGTGGTGGAATTCAAATATTCAACAAAAGAAATGAGGACTTCCTTAGGTCCGTCCCAAATGACAAATACGTCATCCAAAAAACGGCGATATAACTTAATATATTTCCAATAGGTAGAGCCAAACACATGAGTGCTCTCACACTTAAGGACAACCAGATTAGCGTATATGGGGGCACACTTAGTGTTGAACCTAGTCATGTAGAATTTTGTTTTGGTTTTTGGGAACATGTTTTAAGGGACCCAAGGGGAGGGGATTGGGAGAACTGGTTGAGTTGCAGGGAGACCTATTGGCAATTAACACTCAATGCAACTAATGCCCCGGGCCTTAATGAACATATATCTTTAAAGCCTTACTTGGTGAAAAAAGCAAAGAAACTATAGATTCTTTTATTGACACACACTCTATGTAATATGAGATATACACAATGTATTTTGAATACATAAATTAAATAGATTGTGTAAAATAAAATGGGTTTGGTAATAACAAGCAATGTTGTATTTAAGGGGGTGGTGGATATGTTCACACAAACATTTTGATTTTTAAAAAACTGTTTCTTTAAATAATTGGCGCCTTTTTAGAGGGTGAAGGGTATTTAAATGGTAGAATTGTACTTGTCATTTTATACTTGAAAAAGCCTTGCACTGGGCAGGTGAAAGCGCTTGTATATTGTATTTTATAATAAATCCGTTTTAAGTCGTCCCAAGTGTGCCTGGACAGTTCATTTCTTCAGTATATCGCTTTCCTGGTAAACGGTTCCAACTATTTCCTAGTCTTCTTATTAAATAAATAAATCAGCTGCAAGCTTTTAAATGAGAGTACATAAAAATACTTTACCTGAAGAAGTTGGACCGTACAGTTAAAATATAATATGCAAAGAAATGAACAATTACAGATGTAAAAGAAAGAAAAAAATATAGCCACATCAAACAGACAGAATACTTAAAAGAAGAATCTGTCTAACCATATAAATCTTTCTTACCCATATCTAACTAGAACAGTTGCCATGTTCCACATCCACTGTTTACATTTTCAGCACATAACAAGCAGAGACACAAATACAGAAATACATGCACTTGTACAAAGCAACACGCTGGTACATAATCAACAAAGTCCTGTGCAGCACTCACTGCAAACATGATGGCTGTTAGTACAACAGTTTCAGGAGACAGGGGTGGCGGGGCATTCTGTTTCCTGGAATGATGCTTGTGATGGGCCCACAGAGTACATGGTGTCAACTGCCAGCTAGGTGTGGAGACTGAATAGTAACAAGTAGCAATGAGCTAAAACTGCATTTTTTACAAAAGTATTCATGAATTGTGCCATTATACAGACTAATATAAAAAAACAGAGATTGTGAGCAAAATGTCCACCAGTTATAACTCCAGATACCTTACAATTTTGTTTGCATATAGCTAGTACCCCATGCCAATACAAGGAAAAGATTAGTTGTGTAAAATCTTACCATAACTATAGATTAATAGGTTGGTACTAGCCTATTGGCCATAGGGCCTATACAGGCCTAGCCATAACAATTCCCTGGCTATTTCTTCCCACAATATTTACTTCCCTTATAAACAAAGACATTGGCAATCTCCAAACTCTGGACCCCACCCAGTTCGGGTTTGTAAAAGGCATATCATGTCTCCTAAACCTTGTAGACTTCTTTGAAGCAGTCACCAAAGCCGTAGACAAGGGTAAGGTGGTTCACACAGCCTATCTATATCTTGCCAAGGCTTTCAACACCATCCCCCACTCTGGAATTATAGATAAACTCACTAAACTAGGTATAAATCCCTATGTCACAAAATGGGTTGCCAACTGGCTCACTGACAGAACCCACACTGTGAAATTAGCAGACTCCAAATCTGACTTCAGACCAGTGACAAGTGGAGTACCACAGGGTTCAGTCCTGGGTCCTCTCCTGTTTGCTATCTACTTCTCTGAAGTACAGGCGAACACAGAAGGTCTCTGGCTAAAGAAGTTCGCAGATGACTGCAAACTAGGAGCCATAATCAAAACTCCTAACGATGTGGACATCCTACAAAAGAGCCTCACTGAGACAGATGCCTGGTGTCAAAGCCATGGCCTCAAGCTCAATGCCAAAAAGTGCATTGTCATCCCCTTTGGTAAAAACTCTGTACCCATGAACTACAACATAGGCAGTAGTATACTTAACACTGAAAGTGTGATGAGAGACCTTGGGACACAGGTGGACAGTAGTCTCTCCTTTGATAATCACATCGCCACAGTAGTCAGGAAATTCTTCTACATGGCACACCTCATCACAAAAGGTTTCTCATCCAGAAAAAGAGGTCATTGCTCCCCTCTACTCATCACTCATTAGACCCATTATAGAGTACAACGCCCCTTTTGGTATGTACCTCACAAGACATCTACAACAACTGGAAAGGCCACAGAAATACCTCACAAAGAGAATTACCAGCCTCAAACAGATGCCCTCATGAACCGTCTCAAAAACTCCAGCTTTACTCCGTCGCATATCGCCTACTCAGAGGCGATCTCTGCCTAACATACAAAGCTATGTCAAACCCAGAGCTGTTGGACATGCTCCACTTAAAGAAATCCCAATCCCTCTGAGCTACACACTCTAGGGACCTAAACCTTGTCACCACAATAAACAGAACATGCCGGAGGGATAGATTCCTGTCCCAGAGACTTCCCATACTCTGGAATAAACTACCTATCTATATCAAACAAAGCTCCTCATTAGCATTCTTCAAGAAAAATCTTGATAATTGGATGGGAAATAGGAAATTCGCCCTGGGGATCATCTCTGTGGCTCTGCTCGACAGTGGCACAGGAAAATAATTTTCTTGGGTGGCAAAAGCCAGGGTACCATTTGGCTGGGCTTGCATAGGCCCCAGGGCCGATAGCCTAGTACCTACCTATGAACCTATGAACCTGGACCCCTGTCTAGCAGGGTGAATAACATGATCCTTGGGGTGAATTTTCTATTTCCCATCCAATCATCAAGGTTTCTTTTGAAGAGCGCCAAAGAGATGCTTTGCTTGACATGTATGGGCAGTCTATTCCAGAGTCTGGGGAGTCTCTGGTTCAGGAACCTATCCCTCCAGCATGTTTTGTTCATTGTGATGACATGGTTTAGAGAGTGTGTGTCTCTGAGGGACTGGGATTTCTTTAAGTGTAGCATGTCCAAATGCTCTGGGTTTGACATGGCCATGTATGTTAAGCAGAGATCGCCTCTGAGTAGATGATATGTGACAGAGTATAGGTGGAGTTTTTTTAGATGGTCAGCATAGGGCATCTGCTTTAGCCCTGTGATTCTTTTACTGACATATTTCTGCGGCCTTTCCAGTTGTTGCAGATGTCTTGAGAGGTACATACCAAATGGGGCGTTGTATTCTTTAATGGGTCTAATGAGGGATGAGTACAGTGGGACAATGACCTCCTTTTTTCTGGATTAAAAGCCCTTAGTGATGAGGTGAACCACATAGAAGGATTTCCTAACTGTTGTGGCGATGTGGTTATTGAAGGTGAGATCACTGTCCACCTGTGTCCCTACGTCTCTTATGACGCTTACGGTGTTTAGTGTACTGCCACCTATGTGGTAATTCATGTGTACATGTTTTTTTCCCAAAGGGGATAACTGTACATTTTTTGGCATTGAGCTTGAGCCCATGGCTCTGGCACCAAGCATCTGTTTCTGTAAGGCCCGTTTGTAGAATATCCACATCATTTGGGGATTCAATAATGGCTCCCAGTTTGCAGTCATCTGCGAACTTTGTTAGCCAGAGTCCCTTAGTTTTGGCCTGTACTTCAGAGAAGTAGATGTCAAACAAGAGCGGTCCCAGGACTGAACCCTGAGGTACTCCACTTGTCCCAGGACTGAACCCTGAGGTACTCCACTTGTCACTTGTCTGGAGCTGGAATTGGAGTCGGCTACTTTTACTGTCTGTGTTCTGTCAGTAAGCCAGCTGGCGACTCATCGAGTGACGTATGGATTAATGCCCATTTAGCAAGTTTATCTATGGTTCCAGAGTGAGGGATGATGTTGAAGGCCTTGGTGAGGTCCAGATAGGCTGTGTGGACCACCTTACCCTTGTCCACGGCTCTAGAGACTGATTCGAAGAAGTCAGCCAGGTTCAGGTGACAAGATCGGCCCTTCACGAACCCAAACTGCATGGGGTCCAGTGTCTGAAGGTTGCCGATCAGGCTCATCAGACTGATGGGGTTGTAGATCCTGGGATCCAAGGTGGATCTCCCCTTGTGAAGTGGGATAAATGTAGCTGTGCGCCACTCAGTGGGCACGAAGTCTGAGGTGAGGCTATGATTAAACATGACACTTAGGCGAGGTGCCAGTTCATTCTGTAGTTCACGTAGTACACAGCCTGGGATGTCATCTGGTCCCATGGATGCTGTATTCTTAGCTTTGAAGAGTGTGTTTTTTACCTGTGTGGCTGTTATTACCTGTATTTGGCAACCTTTCAGTACTGAGATGGGCCCTTTAGGGGGTGAGAGGGGGGGTGAAATTTGCATTGAATCGATCTGCCAGGATACTGGCAATATCCTTGGGAACAGTATATTTAATGCCATTCTGTTGTAGCTCAGAGCAGATCTGAGCATTGACATTTAGACTCTTGACATAGCTATAGAATGCCTTGTGGTTGTCTTTGGAATCCTTGGCAATTTTATTTTTGTTAATCTCTTCCATGTTGCAGTATTCTCACATTTGGGATCCTTCGCCTCAAGCGACCCAAACATCTGGCTCATATACAAAAGCTTAGCCTGCCTGCTATATGGTGCATGGGACATCACACACTGGGACAAATAAACCGTGGGCCATAAATGTGACATCCGCATGCACAGACCTCAGATGTGACTACCCAGTTGGAAAATAGTCTGAAGGCAGCTGAAAAGATGCCATCCAGAAAGGGAAAGGGTCCTATAGGGGGAAGGTGGGGAGGAAAGGAATACTGCAACATGGAAGGAAGAGAAGGACATCTATGGTTATGGTAAGATTTTACACAACTAATTTATGTCCTTCTGTTCTCATATTACAGTATTTTCACATTTGGGAGAGTAACAAGCCCAGCCAGATAAATGGGTGGAGGAAGGAGTAACAGTCTCCAAGAATCCATGGAGGGTGGCTTTTGAAAATCCTGCCCTAGCTCTGGAGATGTTATCTAATTTATACTTCTTAGTGAAAGTGTGGACAGAGGACCATGTAGCTGCCTCTAGGATGGTGGCTGTATCCAGGCCTTTCAGAAAGGCCTCTGCAGAGGCCACTGCCTTGGTAGAGTGAGCTCTCAAAGTGTGGGGTAACTTTTTACTGTGGAAGGAGTAGCAGAAGGATATAGTTTTGGAGATCCAGGAGGATATGGTCTGTTTGGATACAGCTTTCTCCAAAGCCCTGGGGTGAAAAGATACATAGAGCTAGTTGGACTTTCCGACGTCCTTAGTCTTATCCAGGGAGAACCTCAGTTGCCTGTGAACACATAGGGAATAGAGCACTCTCTCACTGTCATTCAGTGCTGAAGGAAAGAAGGTGGGTAAATGGATAGATTGGGTAAGTAAACCAAACAACACCAAAAACCGACTGTACAGCTTTTTTCCTTCTAGATTGGTTAAGTGACAGTTCATTGACCACTTTGGGCATGAAAGAAGGGTTAGTGTGAAGAGAGACCCTATCCTTATGAAAAATGAGGTAAGGTGGAGAAGCCATGATTGCTTGAAGCTCTGAGACTCTTCTGGCTGAAGTAAGGGATACCAGCAAAACAGTTTTCCAGGTGCGCATCTTTAATGTGGCAGAAGCTGCTGACTCAAACGGGGTAGTTGTATGTTTTTCCAGGACAAAATTCAAGTCCCAAGGAGGTGGGATTGATTTCCTCAGTGGTCTGATGTGCAGGACCCCCATGAGAAACAGCTTCACCTCTAGTCTGGATAACAGTGGTGGATCAAGAGGTAAACAGGCTGAGATAGCTGAGAGATAGACTTTCACTGAAGAATATGAAAGTTCAGACTTTATGAGCTCACACACATAGGCCAAAACTAGAAGTACATCTGCCTGAAAGGGGTCTAGTTGCCTTTGAAGACACCAAGTATAGAACCTTTTCCATTTTGATAAATAGGATCTCCTAGTAGTAGGTTTTCTGGCCTCCTGCAGGACAGATAGCATATCCTCTGAGTAAAGGTGTCTGAAAGGGATCCAAAGTTTATCACCCACACGGTAAGGCTGAGGGTTTGCAGGTGAGGGTGGATGGGAGATCCCTTGTGTTGTGTGATGAGGTCCACCTTGTGAGGCAACTTGTGGTGATTGCCCTTGGCTAAAGACAAAAAAGGGGGAACCAGTGCTGCCTTGGCCAATAGGGGGTCACCAGCAAGATTTTTGGCTTGTCCTGCTGAATTTTCAAGAGGACCTTCTCTATTAGAGGGAAGGGAGGAACACATACAGGAACATCCCCTTCCAGGAAATTGATAAGGCATCCACTCTCCAGGCTTTTGGTGAGTCAGCCTTGAGAAGAATAGCTGTAACTGTCTGTTCTGGGGAAGGTGATCAGATCTATCTGTGAAGTGCTCCACTGGTACACTATGTCTAAGACAACACCTCTGTGTAATGTCCTGTCATGACTGAGGGATAATGACCTGCTGCCGAGTGCATCTGCCTGTTTGTTGTCCTGTGATGGGATGTACACTGGTTGTAGTTTTACCCTGGACTGAGTGGCCAACTCCCATGCTTGTATGGCCAGTCTGCAGAGTAAGCAAGATTTGGTCCCGTCCTGCTTGTTCATGTACCACAGCACTGTGGTGCTGTGTGTGAAGACTTGGAGGGGACCTGGATGAAGGAGAGGGAGAAATGCCTTCAGGCCTAAGAGAAGTGCAGTCATTTCCCTTACATCGATGTGTTTTTTCTGAAGTCAAGGCTCCTATTGAGCCTGCATCATAAGTCCATTCATAGTGGACCACTATCCCAGATCTAAGGCATCTGTGTGCATGAGTTGAACTGCCTTGGGTGGCTGTAATAGTAGTCCTGGATTCAGGTGAATTTGCTGAATCCACCATCTTATTTCCTTTTTCAGGCAGAGGAGGAAGGGCACCTGAAAATCCAGGGGATGGTCGTGTTGGGACCAGACATTCTTCAGGTACCACTGGAACTTCCTCATGTGTAGTCTGGCAAGTGGCAACATGGGGAAAGTGGCTGCCATCAGACCTAGTAGGTGAAGAAATTCCCTGGCTAAAATGCTGTTCATCAGAAGTAAATTCTGAAAGAAAGTGGTTAGGGAAGTGACCTTTTCTGGTGGGAGGAAGGCCTTCATAACATCTGTCTTTTTTCTGTAACCCAATAAAATATTATCTTGGAAGGGAGTAAGGGAGGACTTGGGTAGGCTGACTGTGAAACCCAGACTTCCTAGAAGGGAAATGGTGAATTGGAAGTCACTCTGTAGAGTACTTGCTTCCTCTGCCTGGATGAGGAAGTCGTCCAAGTATGAGAAGATCTGTATGCCTTTTGCTCTGCAGAAGGCTACTACTGAGGCTAGACACTTTGTAAACACCTGTGGTGCTATAGATAAACCAAAGGACAACGCTTCTGTTGCTTACTTTAAACTAGCCTGAACTGTTTTTTTTCTGATTACTGCATTTATTTTTAAATCTGCACTTAAAGTTACATTTAGTCGAATTTAATCGAAAGTTTGCTTGTTTGTTTGTTTAATTTAACTGTGGAGGCTGCCCACTAAAGTGTGCTAGCCTGTGTAACTAATTTATCACCGTCTCTGCATTTTCTGTGTATTTCTACAAAAAAAAAAAAAAAAAAATAATCCTTGTTTTCCCACCTTTCTCGACTAGTTTAGACCAGTATACAGGCATTGCTGTATTCTGGGCTGTGGTGTAGTTCCTGTGTTGTCCATTACCTTACTTGGATAGAAGGAAGTTTCTTTGCTCACCAGTGGGAGTGGGGAGCCTTGAGCAGCCTACCTGTCCTTGGGGGAAGTGACCTCAGCACAAGAAGCTGTAGTAATTGGTTGTTTGGGACTATTCCTAGCTCTTTTGTAGTTCACTGCTTAAAATCCGCCTCTGGGCATTTTTTTCTGGCTATACTGCTCAGACAAGCTCCATGTGGGTTTACAGAGTGGTCCTAGCAGCAAGGAACTCGAAAAAGCGACTACCTTCTGGATTTAAGTATATTTGCTTTTTTTCATTGGAAATAGCTTCTGTTGCTTACTTTAAACTAGCCTGAACTGTTTTTTTTCTGATTACTGCATTTATTTTTAAATCTGCACTTAAAGTTACATTTAGTCGAATTTAATCGAAAGTTTGCTTGTTTGTTTGTTTAATTTAACTGTGGAGGCTGCCCACTAAAGTGTGCTAGCCTGTGTAACTAATTTATCACTGTCTCTGCATTTTCTGTGTATTTCTACAAAAAAAGGCAAAAAAATAATCCTTGTTTTCCCGCCTTTCTCGACTAGTTTAGACCAGTATACAGGCATTGCTGTATTCTGGGCTGTGGTGTAGTTCCTGTGTTGTCCATTACCTTACTTGGATAGAAGGAAGTTTCTTTGCTCACCAGTGGGAGTGGGGAGCCTTGAGCAGCCTACCTGTCCTTGGGGGAAGTGACCTCAGCACAATAAGTTGTAGTAATTGGTTGTTTGGGACCATTCCTAGCTCTTTTGTAGTTCACTGCTTAAAATCCGCCTTTGCGCGGTGGTGCGCATAGCGCAGCGCCGGTTAAACAAGGTTAAACTTTTTCTGGCTCCGCCAAATCTGCTCTTCAATTTTTCCCTTAGAACTGTTTCTACTTGCAATCTAAACAGCCTATACTCTATCTAAAAAGCTCAGCACTTGCTCCTAAAGCATTTTTATACAGGTAAAGCACTCTTAAACAAAAGAAAGTACTTCATTCACCTAAATTCTGTTGAGTACACATCTCCCTATAGGTCCTTTCTGACTCAGTTACACAGCAATCTTTTTCACTATTTCTAGCATGTCGAAGGGTCAGTTGCTGGCATCCTCTCCTGTTCAGCTGGTGAATCTGGGAATCTTGAGGCAATGTTACAATTGCCTCATGTACACAGACAACCCTCTCCTCCTCCCAACAAATACAAATATATGCGAGAGATGCAACTATATAGCCAAACTGGAGGCTGAGCTCTCTCAATTCAGTACTGGCAAGACCAATCAGGAGGAGAAGGTAACCACGCACACCACAAACCCAGTCTCACATAGAACTATCACAACAGCAAACCAAACCATAAACACACAAAAACATACTCGGAGGCGCTGATTAAAAATCTACCAAAACAAGAGGCCTCCAAAGCAGACACCCAAGCAACCACCACCTCAAGACATAGCACATGCAACACATAGTTCACAAAGTCAGTGTGCTAAACAGTCACAGCCCTTAAGGCCAAACAACATGCCAGACACACTTGTAATAGGTGATTCCATAGTCAGACACACTGACGTCCCGCTCACCAGACTGAACAAGGAAAAGGTCACAGTAAGCTGCCTGTCGGGAGCTAGAATCCGCCACATAACGCAAGCACTCAGGTCACTCCACAGCAAGTACAAATATGACTCAGTCATTGTACATGCCGGTGTGAACGACCTGAGACGTACCTCCCTGGACTACATGAAAAGAGACATAGAGGCGCTCTCTGATTATGTAGCCCAGGCCGGTATGACCCTGACCCTGAGCAGCATTTTACCCTCACCAAGAATGATTCCACAGTACAAAGACAAAATGATCAGTTTTAACAATTGGCTTAATTACTGGTGTCATTCTAAGGGGATCCAATGTCTGTCTGCTTGGGATGACATGCTTGACAAGCCACGATGCTTCGCAAGGGATGGCTTGCACCTGTCACCCCTGGGCTTCCGGATATTGGCCAAGGCTCTTGCCACCCCCATAGTGCCTTTTTTAGGCAAGGCTCAAATGACAAACCTACCTCCCTAGAAAACACAAGTGGAAAAAAAACTAAGGGTAATGCTGCTCAATGCCAGAAGTCTAAACCTCAAGATGCACGCCCTCGAAGCCCTCCTCAGTATGGAGAACATCGATGTCTGTGCAGTGACTGAAACCTGGTTCAAGGCTCCTGAGAGAACCCCAGCACTATCAGGTTTTACCTCATATCATGCTTTCCGGCCCCAAAACTTGGACCAAACCACAAAAGGAGGAGGAGTATCCATTTTCATCAAAGATACCCACACCTCCAGGTTAGTGGCAACGCACGAAGCATCGGAGACTATCCAGGTGCAACTAACCATAGGCAAAACTGCCTTACAGTTTGTAGCATGCTACAGACCACCCTCTCAAACTCAGGAACCCCACACAGCCTTCCTAAAGACAATGGAGAGTATGAATGTCTCTCCAAATACCATCATTTTGGGAGACTTCAACTACCCAAACATAGACTGGGAACATTACTCAAGCCCCAACACCCTAGCCCAAAGGTTCCTAGAATTCATAAACTCAAATGCAATGGAACAACTAGTCACCATTCCCACAAGAGGAGACAATATACTAGACCTGATCATCACAAACATGGGGACAAAATGCTCCACACCGGAACTATATCCCTCTTTGGTAAGATCAGACCATAAATTAATCTCACTGGAAATCCACATCCCGCCTCCACCCCCTGCACAAAAGGCCACAGTGAAGAACTTCTCAAAAGCAAACTTCACACTTCTTAAGACTGAAGTGGTATTCTTCAAGGCCCCTGAGCCAGTGGAAACCACAACCCACACTTCTGAATCCTTTGCAAATGCCTTCTATGGGCACCTTCAAGAATGTATGGATCATGCAATCCCAAATAAAACCAAGACCCATTCCCCCAAAGGCAGGCGCCCGGTCTGGTGGACCCCAGCCATAAACAAACTTTACAACAGGAGGAGGAAGCCACTACATGACAGAGCAAAATCCCTAAAAGGGAAGGCGTCTCTGATCAGTACTAGCAAAAAACTACGATCACTCATAAAATCATCCAAGGCCAACTTTGAGAGAAAAATCGCAAAAGACACAAAAGACAATCACAAGGCCTTCTTTAGCTATGTTAGAAACCTGGGTGGAAACTCCCAGATATGCTCAGAGTTAGTCCAAAATGACACAAAATACACTGAACCCACTGACATTGCCAACATTCTGGCAGACAGGTTCAGTGCAAATTTCTCTTCCCCCCCCCCAAAAGGAGAAATAACTATCCCAGCAGAGTGTAGCCTCCCTAACATCTCAGATGCCCAGGTGAGAGCCGACCTCTCTAAAGCAAAAAACACAGCATCAATGGGACCGGATGGTGTCCCGGGCTGTGTGCTACATGAACTCCAAGAGGAACTAAACCCACACATAAGGCTGCTGTTTAATCTTAGCCTTACTACAGGATACGTACCCAAAGAGTGGCGTACAGCAACAGTGGTCCCACTTCACAAAGGCGGTGCTTCTACGGACGCTGGAAATTACTGCCCCATAAGCTTGATGAGCCTGGTCTGCAAAGCTATGGAGAGGATCATTATGGAACTCATAAACAAAGACATTGGGGACCTACAGACATTGGATCCTACTCAATTTGGCTTTGTCAAGGGCAGATCCTGCCTTTTGAACTTGGTCGACTTTTTTGAAACAGTCACTAAGGCCATTGATGAGGGTAAGGCAGTTCATACAGCCTACCTTGACCTTGCAAAAGCCTTTGACACAATACCCCACTCGGGCATCATAGACAAACTCACCAGCTTAAATGTAAACCCATATGTCACAAGATGGGTTGCAAACTGGCTCAAGGACAGAACCCACAGGGTCAGAGTTGCTGGAGCTATGTCAGACTCTAAGCCAGTCACAAGCGGTGTTCCACAGGGCTCAGTCCTGGGACCCCTCTTGTTCGGC
The DNA here is from genome assembly GCF_019279795.1 of Protopterus annectens. NCBI lineage: Eukaryota > Metazoa > Chordata > Ceratodontiformes > Protopteridae > Protopterus > Protopterus annectens. The sequence continues at coordinate 40,594,915 of NC_056732.1, forward strand.
ATTTATTTTTCTGAAGTACAGGCAAACATAGGAGGACTGTGGCTGACAAAGTTCGCAGATGACTGCAAACTGGGCGCCATAATTGATACTCCAGCGGACACAAACATCCTTCTGAGAGGCCTCATAGAAATGGATAATTGGTGCCAGAGCCATGGCCTTAAGCTGAACGCCAAAAAATGTATAGTCATACCCTTTGGGAAAAACAAGGTACCGACAAATTACCACATAGGCGGTAATCCATTAAGTACAGAAGAGGCAATCAGGGACCTAGGGACCCAGGTTGACAGTAACCTCTCATTTGACACTCATATTGCCAAAGTGGTTAGGAAGACCTTCTATATTGCCCACCTTATCATGAAGGGTTTCACATCTAGATCAAGAGAGGTCATTGTGCCCCTGTACTCTTCTCTTATCAGGCCAATGATTGAGTACAATGCCCCATTTGCGATGTATCTCACCCGACACCTGCAGCAGTTGGAAAGACCCCAAAAGTTCCTCACCAAGAGGATAAAGGGTCTTAAACATATGTCATATGCTGCCCGACTGAAAAAACTCCAGCTCTATTCAGTCACATACCGCCTACTCAGAGGTGATCTGTGCCTGACGTACAAGGCCATGTCCAGTCCTGAATTAATGGACATGCTCCACCTCAGAAAATCCAAATCCATCAGAGCCACGAGAACAAGTGACTTAAACCTCAACACAGAAATAAATAGGACGTGCTGGAGGGACAGATTCATAACCCAGAGGCTCCCTACACTCTGGAACAGAATCCCAGTCCATGTTAGGCAGAGCCCCTCACTGACTCTATTCAAGAGAAATCTCGACGAGTGGATGGGAGATCGTAGGTTTACCCCGGGGGTCATCTCTGTGTCACTACTAGACAGAGGCACAGTAAACTAAACCCTAAAAGGGTGTAGTATTCTCATCCCAAGGGGTGGTGAAAGCCACACACACTCTGGCTAGGCTTATAAATGCCTTAGGGCAGATAGCCTAGTACGAACCTATGAACCTATGACAGTGTGAAGATGGTACAGCAAAACGCAGGAATGTGCCTGGGTGGATGGGGATGTGAAGGTATGCCTCTTTCAGGTCTAAAGTGGCCATGAAAGCATTGGGTGTCAAAAGTAGAAGAAGGGTTTGTAGGGAAAGAATACGGAAGGCGGGTACATGCAGAAGGGGTTTAGAAGAGACAGGCCAGGATGGACCTCCATGGGCCATCCAATTTGGGGGCCTGGAAGACAAACCTTGACCTTCCTCGCCTGGAGGGACCCTCTCCATCGTTCCTTGAATGAGCAGGTCCTGAATGATCTGAGGAATGAGGTGGATCTGGTTTCTTGAAGGGAGGGGAATGCCTTTCGGAGAAGGTCTTTCCTGCCAAGTCATAAAATACCCTTTTTCCACAACTGAAAGAACCCAGTTGTCTGAGGTAATTTTTTGCCACAAGGGGAGACAGTGAGACAGGCGAGTAGAAAGGAGAAGATGGTGCAGAGTGTTTAGTCAGTTATGCATTGTTAAGTCTGTCTGGAAAGGGCTGTCTGGAGGTAGTGCGAGAGGAGCTGGTCCTAGAGGATGAAGGTCTCCTGGCACCTTTCCTAGCTTTTGAGGAAGGGTTTGATGCCTTTCTGACAAAAGTAGGCGTGGCTGGGAAATTCCTATGGAACTTGGGGACTGGAGACACTTAAAGATGCTTGAGATCCTGGAGTTCCTTGCTCTTCTCTTGCAGACTGTTAAAAACTTCTGCAGATTGCTTACCAAAAAGGAACATGTCAAGTGGAATCCACCTCTGGCAGAGGTTGTAGCCTCGGCCAGGATTACCTGCATAGAACAGAAGCAGATGCAGCAGACCTAGCTGATGCTTCTGTAACATCGTAGCTGCATTTTATGGACTGTCTGTCAGCTTGTGCAGCTAAAGATAGACTTGAGGCAATCTGAGGTTTAGTTGGAGAATCAGGCATACAGGAGAGCAGATATGACGCCTGGGAGAATACGTCTAAGGCATACTTTATCATACAAGTCTGGTAATTAATGACCCTAAAGGCCAGGGTTGAGGAAGTGTAGATCTTTTTTTACCTAATCTGTCCTTCACCTTGCTGTTTATATCTGATGGCAGGAGGAGGAAGAGGGTAGCTGCCTAGATTGTTTGGTTGCTGAGACAGCAATCACAGCTAGGTCTGTAATAGGTGGTTTGATGAGGAATTTTAAATCATCAGGCACCTTGTAGAATCTGCCCTGTCTCTTTGGGGCTGGTGGCTTAGAATCTGGGGTCTGGGAAGCAGTGGCAAATGCATCTAAGTATGCCGGAATTATAGGAGGGATTGCAGAGTTTGAGGGGGACTCCATCTGAAGAAGTTCAAAATATCTCTTCCGCACTTCTGTCATTTGAGTAGAGTCCCATTTAAAATATTCCCTCATTTTGGAGATGGTCTCCTCAAAGGTAATGCCCTCAGGAGGAAAGTGCCCTTCCAAGGATTCCTCATCTAGGCAGTATTATTCCACGGAAGAAGCCAACTGTGAGGTGTAGACGAGGGACTCAGAAGAAGAGGAACAGTCTTCTTCCTGAGTATGAAAAGGTGGTATAGGGACAGCAGAGGCATGCCTAGGACTTAAAGTTGAAAGGGCAGACATTTGTGAAGCAGTAGGCCTCAGGGGCATAAAGACCTGAAAAACAGACTGAGGGAATGCCTGCCAGTCTGTCCGATCTGCTGGAGAAGATAAATGCTTTGTCTTCTGCTTCCTTTTGAGGGACGGAGTCTTCAGTCCTGGCTGAGTGGGTAAAGGCCTGGGATGGTATGTCAGGCCTGAGACAGGAGTGCCTTCCTCGGAGACGAACTGTAACAGCGGCCATTCAGGTGAGCCTGCCCCCCCCCCCCAACATCAGAGACCAATGTCACAGATACCTACGTGGAAGTGCAGGCTGGAGAAACAAGAGCAACTTCCAAAATGGTACCCGCCAAAGTCGCCAACTCTGACAGATGTTCCTCTGTCCCTAGACCGGAAGCTGGTGGGATGTTGAGGTGCAGTGTTGGGCCTAGATACCTTGGTCTTCTTCTTAGGCGGCTCTGCTGCAACAGCCGGTTCTTGTTCCATACCGAGGGCTAGACACTGCAGACGTTGGTTTTCCACAAAGAGCATAAGAGATGCGAGACAGCTGTGCAGTGTTTTAGGAACAAACGACTGGCAGATTGTACACGCTTTATAGTTGTGGGACAGCCCCATGCAAAGCAAGCAGAGGTCGTGTCTTTGTGTGGGATTTGCCAACCGCACTTACATTTCCCCTTACAAGATGACATGGATGGAATCAGCTAAGAAAAAATGTAAGAGCAATCTAAGCAAAGCAAAAAAGAGGTTTCCCAATGGGGTACTTAACTTTATCACAGTCACAAGCGCAGAGCTGAATGAGCAAGCTGACGTTCGACTGCAGCAGAGACGTTCTGAGGTCTGTGCATATGGACGTCACATTTATGGTCAACAGTTAATGGTCCCGGTGTATGACATCCCATGCACCATACAGCAGCCAGGCTTAGCTTTTTTATATAAGCCGGATATTCCTGTCACCTGAGGTGGAGGATCCCAAATGTGAGAATACTGCAACATGAGAATAGATGGACATAGTCATTTTCTACATGGGGCTGGGGTGTTGTGTCAACCGTCACCATCTCTCTATATTCAGTGCCACACTCCTACCTTGTTCTACAGTCAGGCTTGACTGTCGCAGATCTTCTCTCACGCAATCCATCCACCTCTTTGCTAGATGCCTTTGTTTCCTCTTGCCTTCTTCCTGTCCGCCACAAATATTCTTCACCAAATTGTCTTCTGCTTTTCTGCCCAAACCACCATAATCTGTTCTCCTTGATCTTTTCTGCAACTGGAGCTACTCTGGCTTCTGCTATTATGTCCTCATTTCGTCTGTTCCACAGTGGCATCCTACTACCTGCCTCAGGCAGTTCATTTCCATCACCTCTAGCTTCCTCAACTGCTCTGTTTTACTACCCAAGTTTCTGTACCATACAGTAGTACTGTCACTCCACTGTTTTCTACACATTACTTTTCAGCTTCTTAGGCATTCCTCTGTCATACACTACAACTGACACTCTATGCCAGCTGGCTGCAGCCCTTCTATTTCAAGCTTTGACCTCTTCATTCAAACTTCTCTTCTCCTCAACCACCCCTCCCAGATGCTTGAAGCTGTAAATCTGTTCCACTATCTTCCCTTCTACCTCAATTTTCATCTTCTTCTGATTTCCACCATTTGCTGCCATTTCCACTGTACTTAATTTCATCCCATGTGCCTTCTGTTTTGTATTCCATTCCCCTATCTTTTCCTGAAGTTCTTACTCAAAGTCTGCCTTTAATGTCACATCATTGCATACAGCAACTTTGTTGATCTGTTCCTTCCAACCTGTTTGCTAGTGTAGTCCATCACCAGTATGAACAGCTGAGTGCTCAAAGCTGAAGCCTGATGCACAACCACTCCACTGAGAACCACACTGTGATACCGAACACTGTTCATACATAAGTCACTGGGTCCTTCTACATAGCTTGCACTAATTCTACCAATGTTTCTGGGACTTCTAACTACCACAGGACTGCCCAAATCAGCTTTCCAGACATCTTGTCATATGCTTTCTCCAAGTCTAGTAATGCCCAGTTGGACTCTTCCCTCATCTCTAGCTTCTACTCAACTATTTGTCTCACTGTAAACATCAGATCAGCTGTGCTGCATTCTGATCTGAATCCAAACTGTTCATGTCCCATCTTACTTTCTACTGCTCTGCGTATCCATTTATTAATTGCCCTTCCCAGAACATTCATACAATGTGACAGGAGTCTGATACCTTTGTATTGCCCTCAGTTGTGGATACTGTTCATAGGTTCATAGGTTCATACTACGCTATCTGCCCTGGGGCATTTATAAGCCTAGCCCGATTGTGTTTGGCTTTACGCCACCCCTTGATTTGAGTATACTGTGCCCTTTTTAAAGTTTAGCTTACTGTGCCTCTGTCTAATAGTGACACGGAAGTAATCCCCGGGACGAAGCTACGATCCCCCATCCACTCATCAAGATTCTTCTTGAAGAGAGTCAGTGAGGTGCTCTGCCTAACATGAATTGGAATTCTATTCCAGAGCAAAGGGAGCCTCTGAGTTATGAATCTGTCCCTCCAGAATGTTCTATTTATTTCTGTGCTGAGGTTCAAGTCCCTCGAGCGCGTGGCCCTAAGGGATTTAGATTTACTGAAGTGGAGCATGTCCATTAATTCTGGGTTGGACATAGCTTTATATGTCAGGCATAGATCGCCTCGAAGTAGGCGGTATGCAATTGAGTAGAGCTGGAGTTTTTTTAACCGAGCAGCATATGGCATCTGTTTGAATCCCTTGATCCTCCTGGTGAGGTACTTCTGGGGTCTTTCTAATTGCTGCAGGTGTCGGATAAGGTACTTCCCAAAGGGGGCATTGTATTCTATGATGGGACTGATGAGGGATGAATAAAGGGCACGATTACCTCTCTTGATCTAGATGTGAATCCTTTCATGATTAGGTGGGCTATGTAGAAGGTCTTTCTAACCACTTTGGCAATGTGGTTGTCAAAGGAGAGATTGCTATCAACTTGGGTCCCCAGATCCCTAATTACTTTCTCTGTACTTAATGGGTTACCACCTATGTGGTAATTTGTGGGCACATTGTTTTTGTCAAAGGGTATGACTATACACTTTTTGGCATTTAGCTTTAGACCATGGCTCTGGCACCAGTTATCTGTCTCTGCGAGACCTTTTTGAAGGATGTTTGTGTCAGCTGGAGAGTCAATTATGGTGCCCAGTTTGCAGTCATCTGCGAACTTGGTGAGCCATAGTCCTCCCACGTTGGCCTGTACCTCAGAAAAGTAAATACCGAACAAGAGGGGTCTCAGGACAGAACCTTGTGGGGCGCCACTTGTGACTGGTTTCGAGTCTGACATGGCCCCAGCAACTCTGACTCTGTGGGTTCTGTCTTTGAGCCAGTTTGCGACCCATCTTGTGACATAGGGGTTTATATTTAGGCTGGATAGCTTATCTATGATGCCCGAGTGGGGTATTGTGTCAAATGCCTTTGCGAGGTCCAGATAGGCTGTGTGGACTACGTTCCCCTCATCTATGGCCTTGGTGACTGTTTTGAAGAAGTCGACCAGGTTCAAAAGGCAAAATCTGCACTTGACAAAGCCAAATTTGGTAGGATCTAGTGTCTGTAGGTCCCCAATGTCTTTGTTTATGAGTACCATGATGATCCTCTCCATACCCTTGCAGACTAGGCTAATCAGGCTTATGGGGCGATAGTTTCCAGGGTCCGCAGAGGCGCCACCTTTGTGGAGTGGGACCACTGTTGCTGTAAGCCATTCTTTGGGCACATATCCTGTAGTGAGGCTGAGATTGTACAGCAGTTTTACTTGAGGGATTAGTTCTTCCTGGAGTTCATGTAGGACGCAATCTGGGATGCCATCTGGTCCCATGGAAGTAGTGTTTTTTGCTTTGGAGAGGGCGGCCTTCACCTGAGCATCAGAGATGTTTGGGAGGCTGCACTTTGCCGGGATAGATAATTGCTCTTTTGGGGGGGTGGGGGTGAAGAAGTTTGCACTGAACCTGTCTGCCAGGATATTGGCGATGTCTGTGGGTTCAGTGCATTTTTTGTCGTTTAGAATCAACTCAGAACAAGTCTGGGAGTTGCATCCCAGGTTCCTAACATAACTGAAAAAAGCCTTATGATTGTCTTTAGTGTCCTGTGCAATTTTTCTCTCGAAGCTGGCCTTGGAGGATTTTATGAGGGGATCGTAATTTTTTGCTAGTACTGATCAGAGGTGCCTTCCCTTTTAGGGATTTTGCTCTATCACGTAGTAGCTTCCTCCTTCTGTTGTACAGTTTATTTATGGCTGGGGTCCACCAGACTGGATGCCTGCCTTTGGATGATTGGGTCTTGATTTTGTTTGGGATAGCATGATCCATGCATTCCTGGAGATGTCCGTAGAATGCGTTTATATAGGATTCTGCAGTTTGGGCCGTAGTTTCCACTGGCTCTGGGGCCTTGAAGGATTCCACTTCGGTTTTGAGAAGTGTGAAGTTCACTTTTGACAAGTTTTTCACTGTGGTTTTCTGGGCTGGGGGTGGGATCGGGATGTGGATATCCAGGGAAATTAATTTATGGTCTGATCTTACCAATGAGGCATATACTTCTGGTATGGAGCATACAGTCCCCATGTTGGTAATGATCAGGTCTAGTATGTTTTCCCCTCTTGTGGGAGTGGTGACTAGTTGTTCCACAGCATTTGAGTTTATAAATTCCAGGAACCTTTGGGCTAAGGTGCTGGGGCTTGAGTAATGCTCCCAGTCTATGTTTGAGTAGTTGAAGTCGCACAATATAATGGTGTTTGGAGAGATGTTCATGTTCTCCAATGTTTTCAGGAAAGCCGAGTGGGATTCCTGACTTTGGGAGGGTGGTCTGTAGGATGCTATAAACTGAAAAGCAGTCTTGCCCACTGTCAGTTGCAGATGGATGGTCTCCGATACTTCGTGCAATGCCACTAACCTGGAGGTGTGGATATCCTTGATAAATATGGAAACTCCCCCTCCTTTTGTGGTTAGGTCCGGGTTTTGGGGCCGAAAAGCATGATATGAGGTATAACCTGGTAGTGCTGGGGTGCTCTCTGAAGCCTTGAACCAGGTTTCTGTCACTGCACAGATATTGATGTTCTCCATACTGAGGAGAGCTTCGAGTGCATGCATCTTGAGGTTAAGACTTCTGGCGTTTAGCAGCATTACCCTTAGTTTCTTGTTCCTTGTGCTGTCTATGGAGGTGGGTTTGACTTTTGAGCCTTGCCTAAAAAAGGCACTATGGGGGTGGCAAGAGCCTTTGCCAATATCCGAAAGCCCAGGGGTGTCAGGTGCAAGCCGTCCCTAGCGAAGCAATGTGGCTTGTCGAGCATGTCATCCCAGGCTGACAGACACTGGATCCCCTTTGAATGACACCAAAATTTTAGCCAATTGTTAAAATCGATCATTTTGTTTTTGTTCTTTTACAATGGCATGAGCATACTTATTCCACAGTCATCTGGGATACACCATTCTCTCCACACTGCTATGAGTACCCTTGGGAGCTATTTCTCCCCCATCTCACCCAGTGTCTTTTTATATCTGCTGTGGTCTCATCTGAGCCTGTTGCTTTCCGTGACTTCATTTTCCTTAGTGCTGTTCTTACCTTTTCTATGGTGTGCTTCTGTTCTGTCATAATAGGCTGTGTCTGGGGCATTACAACTTCTGTTGGGTTTTCTTCATTCAGATGTTGCTGCAAGTACTCCTTTCTTTGCATTTGATGTCCTGTAGACTGGTGAGCAGGTTGTTGCTGGCAACCCATATAAATGGTGTCTGACTATCTTCTTTATCTTTCTATCTTTGCCTTGCAACCTGATATAATTTCTTTGTGCCACCTAATGAGTCACTTTCCAAGAAGCTGGTAGAGTGTCTCTGATGCCTTGTTAGCCTCTTTGTTAGCCAACCTGTATTTCTTCCTAGCCTGGTCTGTCTTTTCTATCTCCCACTTTTTCCTGCACTTCTACTTTCTGGACTTTTGCATTCCACCACCAGTTTTCCTTATGTACCTTATTTCCATACATGGGTCAGCCACATACAGTGGATATAAAAAGTGTACACACCCCTGTTAAAATGCCATGTTTTTGTGATATAAAAAATGAGACTTTAATGTGACCTATAACCTGTACAATTCAATTGAAAAACAAACAAATCTGTTAGGGGAAAAAATAAAAAAATAAAATATGGACAATAAGCTGATTGCATAAGTGTGCAGACCCTCAAACTAAAACTTTATTGAAGCACCTTTAATAATAATAATGATAACCCTTATCAACAGATGCCATCGTACATGAGATGGTCACTTTGTTGACCACAGACGTGAGTGCATATATAAAAGTGACCACAGATGTGAGTGCCTCTATAAAAGTGGGTGTGATGTGTTAGGTAGTGTTATCCCCTGCTTCTATAGCTATCAATTGTACTGTAAGTTATGCAGCACCAATCTATACGCCTGCCACTTCTGGACTGTCACCATAATTATGACGTCTTTTTTTCTGACAGTTTGCTTTTCCTGCATATAATATCCAGTTGTGGAAGAAAAACTTAGAATCCAGCCAATTATGCTGAACTAAAATTAAAAGGGTTTAACTTAACCCTGCAGTTTACTAAATGGGGCACAAAGATCCATTCTTTAGTCTTGGCCCTTTGCCATTTCACACGTGGTCAGCAATTAAGGTTTGCTCTCACATAGTCTCTCATACACCACCTTAAGTACCAAGACTCATAGATATGGATCATAATACTCCGTGGCAGCACACAGAAGATTTACACACATTTTCTGAAAGATGCCCAGAACTGCATAGTACACTACGCTGTAGTACATGCATCTGTGATCCAGATACAGCATTGTGTATCTCAACAGTCTTACACAGTCAAGCTGGGAACAGCAGCTTACTATGATCCAGAGCCTTGGATCAGCTTGTCCATACCCCCACCAGGTGCCGCAATATCCTGGACCTGGTTATTACCAATATGAGTTACTGGTGTTCCACACCAGAGGTCAATTCCTCACTGGCTAGATCCGACCAGAAGCTAATCACCCTAGACATCCATATCCTGCCCCCACCGCCCCATCAAGGAAACCACCGTAAAAAGCTTCTCCAAAGCCAACTTCATGCTTCTTAAGACAGAAGTGGCAAACTTTACGATACCCATGCAGACAGAAAATAGAGGTATGACTGCTGAATCTTATACAAATGCACTGTATAAGCACATACACGAGTGCATGGATCGTGCAATCACCAACAGAACCAAGACGGTATCCTCCAAGAAAAGGAAGCCAATCTGGTGGCCCCCTTCCATAAACAAACTCCACAACAGAAGGAAGAAGCTATTGCAAAAAAAGAGTAAAATCTCATGATTGGAGGAACTCCCTGGTCAGCCTCAGTAAGAAGCTGAGATCCCACATAAAATCATCCAAAGCTAGTTATGAAAATAAAATCGCCACTGACTCTAAAGACAACCACAAAGCATTCTATAGTTACGTCAAGAATCTCAATGACAACACTCAGATCTGCTCTGAGCTACAGCACAATGGCACTAAATATACAGAACCAACTGATATTGCCAACATCCTGGCAGATAAGTTCGGTGCTAACTTTACCCCCCCTCACCCCCTAAACGGCCCATCTCTATACTGGAAGAATGCAAAGCCCCTGTAATCATGGATGCACAAGTAAAGACCGCACTCTCCAAAGCCAAGAACACAGCATCCATGGGACCAGACAACATCCCAGGATGCATTCTGCATGAACTACAGAATGAACTGGCACCCCACCTAAGAACCTTGCTCAAGTCATAGCCTCACTTCAGGCTTTGTGCCTACTGAATGGCGTACAGCAACGGTTATGCCACTCCACAAAGGGGGTGCCACCACAGACCCTGGGAACTACTGCCCCATTAGCCTGATGAGCCTGGTCTGCAAGGTCATGGAACACATCATCTTGGAGCTTATAAACAAAGACATAGGTAACCTCCAAACTCTGGACCCCACTCAGTTTAGATTTGTAAAAGGTAGATCATACCCCCTAAACCCGACTGACTTCTTTGAAGCAGTCACCACAGCCGTGGACGAGGGTAAGGTGGTGCACACAGCCTATCTTGACCTTGCCAAGGCTTGTAACACCATCTCCCACTCTGGAATAATAGATATACTCACAAAACTGGGTATAAATTCCTATGTTACAAGACAGGTGGCCAACTGACTCACTGAAAGAACCCACACAGTGAAAGTAGCCGACATCAGACCAGTGATAAGTGGAGTACCACAGGGTTCAGTCCTGGGTCCTCTCCTGTCTGGCATCTACTTCTCTGAAGTTCAAGCAAACACAGAAGGTCTTTGGCTAATGAAGTTCACAGATGACTGCTAGGAGTCATAATAGAATTGCCAAATGATGTGGACATTCTACAAAGGGGCCTCACTGAGACAGATGCTTGGTGTCAAAGTCATGGCCTCAAGCTCAGTGCCAAGAAGTGCACTGTCATCCCCTTTGGGAAAAACTCTGCACCCATGAACTACCACATAGGCGGTAGCCTACTAAACACTGAAAGTGTGATAAGAGACCTTGGGACACAGGTGGACAGTAATCTCTCCTTTGATATCACATCACCACAGTAGTCAGGAAATCCTTCTACGTGGCACACCTCATCACAAAGGGGTTCTCCTCCAGAAAAAAGGAGGTCATTGTTCCTCTCTACTCATCCCTCATCAGACCCATTATAGAGTACAACGCCCAGTTTGATATGTACCTCACAAGACATCTGCAACAATTGGAAAGACCACAAAAATACCTCACTAAGAGGACTGCTGGACTCAGACAGATGCCATATGCAGATGTCTCAAAAAAACTCCAGCTCTACTCCGTCGCATATTGCCTACTCAGAGACGATCTCTGCCCAACATACAAAGCTATGTCAAACCCAGAGCTGCTGGACATGCTACACTTAAAGAATCCCAATCTCTCCAAGCCACACGCTCTAGGGACCTAAACTTTGTCACCACAATAAATAGAACATGCTGGAGGGACAGATTCCTGTCCCAAAGACTTCCCATACTCTGGAACAAACTACCCATTCATGTCAAACAAAGCTCATTAGCCCTCTTCAAGAAAAATCTTGATGAGTGGATGGGAAATAGGAAATTCGCCCTGGGGATCACTTCTGTGGCTCTGCTCAACAGGGGCACATGAAAATAATTTTCTTGGGAAAGCCAGGGAACCTTTTTGGCTAGGCTTATATAAGCCTCAGGGCCAACAGCCTAGTACCTACCTATGAACCTATACAACAACTTACTAAGCAGTTATACGCAGTTACCTAATAAGGTATATTATACTTCACCTAAACTACTTTTCCCATTTGGGCTGTGCTCTGCCATCATGTCTAGCAATGAGTCATAAAAAAATGTTTTACTCACTGGACATGACAGTTCATCAACATAATACAATAATGAGGCAGACAGACAAATTACCCAGGCTGCACATTTCACATTTTTTTTTCCCATTGGTTAGTTTGTTTCTTGAGTGATACTTAATTAAACAGACTAAATCGGTGGCCTTGTCTTTTCTGATAAGATTCAAAGTCTGCAAAAACTACAAGCACTGTCCCCACCATCCCACTACTTGCTCTGCTTTTTAAACTTGGTAATTTTTAACCTGCTTGCCCTCATTGTAAATTGAGGTTTGAAAGCACTTCCCATTCTACACTGTTGTTGATAGCACCTCTCACGCTACACTGCTGTTGATAGCACCTCCATTCTACACTGTTTTTTATATCTTGAATTATTTATTTGCCTTTCCTTGTGCTTATTTTGAAAAAAAAAGTGCATTTAGACTCTCATTTTCTGTTTTCCCGATTTACTTGCTCTGAATTCATTATCTAGACAGTTGTTTGATAATGTAATGTTTTTACATCAAGGTGACAGATGATTTGCAATCTAGTGGCAGTGGGTGGTAACCTGGTCTGTATAGGTTGAGGAAACTCACTACAGAGATTCCTGCATGTAGTCATTGCTCAGATTACCTTACTTTTAGCACCTGTATAAATTCTGCACAACTAAGTGGCCATTGGCTCATTTCCACAAAGCAAAGCAAAGTACTTTTAGTGAATAATCACACGCTGTTTTAAGTATGCTGTTGCTGAAATCTTAGACTACATATTGCCTGTCCATCATCGTCATCAAAACAGGGTCCACAGATGCCTTGTATGCCACACAAAGATCACTTTTCAGTAGCCTGTATAACACCAAGTATAGAGACAGGGCTTTGATGAAATCAGTGTAGGACATTCTGTTCACTCACTGTATTCTTTTTTGTAAGGAACCTTTGTGGATATTCCAGCTGTTACATGTGTTTGGTCAAGTATATAACGAAGGGAGCATTATACTCTATGATTTTCAAAAAGTCCACCAGATTCAGTAAGCATGACCTTCCTTTGACAAAGCCAAACTGGGATGAATCCAGAGACTAGAGGTCTCCTATAGCCTTGTTGACAATTTCCATGATAATTCTTTCCAAGGCTTTGCAAAAGACTAATCAGACCAACAGGGTTGGTATTTTCCATGATCTGTTTAAGGTCCTCCCTTATGGAGGGGATGACTGTAGCAGTCCTCCATTCATATGGCACAAAGTCTGTTTTAAGACTATAATTATATAATGACTAGACGGTCCTGATAAATCACATTTCAGACTATTCAGGATGCATCCTTGTATGTTGTCGTTGTCCATTAAGACCAAGTTCTTGGCTTTAGTGAGTGCAGCCAGTACATGTTCTCTAGCTATAGTTGGAGGTATGTTTGAGTGTATTTTTCCAGAATGGCTGCAAACATGGTTAGCTGAAACTGAATTTGTCCAATAACATAAATGTATATTGCCAGGCTCGGTGAATGTGGCACCATTAACCACCAGTTCAGCACATTGTTATGTGCTGCTCATGAGTCTAACCTTCTGGTCCTACAGCTATAAAAGTCATTATGCTTATCTTTCAGCTGGGAGCCTATCTTAACCTCAAAGTTGACTTTGTTTGACCTAATTTTCCATCTTAGTTGACTATTAACTTTGTTGAGGCAGTTTTTATCTTTATGGGAATTACCCTTATCTATTGCTTCAATGACCTTTTCAAAAGTTTTCCTTTTATTGCATATCCTGTTTGATTAGGGATGCTACCAGGAAGGTTTGTTTCTGGGATGAATCCAGAGTCTTACTTATGGTAGGTATAGCAGCCTTGTTGACAATTCACATGGTTGTACAGTGTTTCTGAGAGCAATTCGGAATAGGTTGGTGTGTTCTTGGGATTTGGTGGGGCACTGAAGTTTGACAAACTGATCTGTTTAAGGTCCTCCCTTATGGAGGGGATGACTGTAGCAGTCCTCCATTCATATGGCACAAAGTCTGTTTTAAGACTATTGTTAAATAATGACTCCAGCGGTCCTGATAAATCACATTTCAGACTATTCAGGATGCATCCTTGTATGTTGTCGTTGTCCATTAAGACCAAGTTCTTGGCTTTAGTGAGTGCAGCCAGTACATGTTCTCTAGCTATAGTTGGAGACGTTATGTTTGAGTGTATTTTTGGGAGAATGGCTGAGGGCAGGGGTAAAGCTGAAACTGAATTTGTCCAATAACATATTTGCTATATTGCCAGGCTCGGTGAATGTGGCACCATTAACCACCAGTTCAGCACATTGTTATGTGCTGCCCGTGAGGTTTCTGACACAGCTATAAAAGTCATTATGCTTATCTTTCAGCTGGGAGCCTATCTTAACCTCAAAGTTGACTTTGTTTGACCTAATTTTCCATCTTAGTTGACTATTAACTTTGTTGAGAGAGTTTTTATCTTTATGGGAATTACCCTTCTTCATTTTTGCAATATTTTTTCCTTTTATTGCATATCCTGTTTGATTAGGGATGCTACCAGGAAGGTTTGTTTCTGGGGCTAGTCCTGGGCTTACTTATGGTAGGTATAGCAGCCTCTATGCAGCCATTCACATGGTTGTACAGTGTTTCTGAGAGCAATTCGGAATAGGTTGGTGTGTTCTTGGGATTTGGTGGGGCACTGAAGTTTGACAAACTACCACTTAATAATGGGTAATTTACCCTGGAATAGTTCCTAACTGTTACTGGTTTTAATAGGATTAAGGAGTTGATTTTGATCTCAAATGGTTGGACCTTACCAGGGAGGATAAGACATTGGGGGGGTCAGCATTCTCCTAGATTTGTGAGCATGACATATGTTTGAGCCTCTAGTGGGCATATTCAGTATTTGGTCAAAGATGTTTGTATTTACTAAGTCCAGGAATATCTGTGACTATAGATTTGAAGCTGTGTAGGATTCTCAGTCTGTAAAGGGTTAACTAAAGTTTCCCATGAGTAGGGTGTTTTTCTGGATGGCAACTGTATGTGATTTTGCCTGTGTTGATCTGCGTGTGGAGGAACTCCAGCATTTCATCCTATTTGACCACCCAAGAGGTATGCTTGTTACTGATGTATACTAACACATTTCCAGCTTTAGCCCTTGTCTGTGCAGCTATGGGTCTAAAAGTGTGGAAGGCATGGGAACCGTGCACTGTCGGAGTACTCTCTGCAACTTTAAACTATGCCTTGGTCACTGCACAGATGTCTATATTCTCGAGTGTGAGGAGGGCTTGGAGGGAGTCGGGAGTGTGTTTTTGTTCAGGCTCCTGTCACTGATCAGTAACACCCTGAGGTTCAGCGAGTTAATTTTGCTATGTTGGTAGGTTTGTCAGTTTAGCATTGCCTAAAAAAGGCACTTTGGGGGGGGGGGGGGGTTAAAGTTTAGCCAGTATTTGAAAGCCTCCAGGGGAGGTACTTCTCAGGACATTTACACCTACATGGACTATGAAGGAATCATACTGGTACCTGTATTATAACGACTTGAGTGCATGAGTGATTTGGTGGATCCTGTTCCCTGATGGACAACTGACCATTGTTTTTCTCCTTGTCCAGCCTGGTTAGAGGGGCATCAGTATATCTTACAATGCAGCCCATATGACGAGAGTCTTGTAAAGTATATCTTACAACGCAGCCCCTATGATGAGACTCTTGTAAAGTATATCTAACAATGCAGCCCCGATGACGAGAGTCTTGTAAAGTATATTTTACAACGCAGCCCCGATGACGAGAGTCTTGTAAAGTATATCTTACAATGCAGCCCCTATGACGAGAGTCTTGTAAAGTATATCTTACAATGCAGCCCATATGACGAGAGTCTTGTAAAGTATATCTTACAATGCAGCCCATATGACGAGAGTCTTGTAAAGTATATCTTACAATGCAGCCCCTGACGAGAGTCTTGTAAAGTATATCTTACAATGCAGCCCCTATGACGAGACTCTTGTCAAATATATCTTACAATGCAGCCCCTATGAGGAGAGTCTTGTCAAGTATATCTTACAATGCAGCCCCTATGACGAGAGTCTTGTCAAGTATATCTTACAATGCAGCCCCTATGACGAGAGTCTTGTCAAGTATATCTTACAATGCAGCCCCTATGATGAGAGTCTTGTCAAGTATATCTTGCAATGCAGCCCCTATAACGAGAGTCTTGTCAAGTATATCTTACAATGCAGCCCCTATGATGAGAGTCTTGTCAAGTATATCTTACAATGCAGTCCCTATGGCGAGAGTCTTGTCAAGTATAGCTTACAATGCAGCCCCTATGACGAGAGTCTTGTCAAGTATATCTTACAATACAGCCCCTATGACGAGAGTCTTGTCAAGTATATCTTACAATGCAGCCCCTATGACAAGAGTCTTGTCAAGTATATTACAATGCAGCCCCTATGACAAGAGTCTTGTCAAATATATCTTAACAATGCTGCCCCTATGACATGAGTCTTGTCAAGTACATCTTACAATGCAGCCCCTATGACGAGAGTCTTGTCAAGTATATCTTACAATGCAACCCCTCTGACGAGAGTCTTGTAAAGAATATCTTACAATGCAGCCCCTATGGCGAGAGTCTTGTAAAGTATATTTTACAATGCAGCCCCTATGACGAGAGTCTTGTAAAGTATATCTTACAATGCAGCCCCTATGACGAGTGTCTCGTAAAGAATATCTTACAATGCAGCCCCTATGACGAGAGTCTTGTAAAGTATATCTTACAATGCAGCCCCTAAGATGAGAGTCTTGTAAAGAATATCTTACAATGCAGCCCCGATGACGAGAGTCTTGTAAAGTATATCTTACAAAGCAGCCCCTATGACAAGTGTCTCGTAAAGAATATCTTACAATGCAGCCCCTATGACGAGAGTCTTGTAAAGTATATTTTACAATGCAGCCCCTATGATGAGAGTCTTGTAAAGTATATCTTACAATGCAGCCCCTATGACGAGAGTCTTGTAAAGTATATCTTACAATGCAGCCCCTATGACGAGAGTCTTGTAAAGTATATCTTACAATGCAGCCCCTATGACGAGAGTCTTGTAAAGTATATCTTACAATGCAGCCCCTATGACGAGAGTCTTGTCAAGTATATCTTACAATGCAGCCCCTATGATGAGAGTCTTGTCAAGTATATCTTACAATGCAGCCCCTATGACGAGAGTCTTGTCAAGTATATCTTACAATGCAGCCCCTATGATGAGAGTCTTGTCAAGTATATCTTACAATGCAGCCCCTATGACGAGAGTCTTGTCAAGTATATCTTACAATGCAGCCCCTATGACGAGAGTCTTGTCAAGTATATCTTACAATGCAGCCCCTATGACGAGAGTCTTGTAAAGTATATCTTACAATGCAGCCCCTATGACGAGAGTCTTGTAAAGTATATCTTACAATGCAGCCCCTATGACGAGAGTCTTGTAAAGTATATCTTACAATGCAGCCCCTGACGAGAGTCTTGTAAAGTATATCTTACAATGCAGCCCCTATGACGGGAGTCTTGTCAAGTACATCTTACAATGTAGTCCCTATGATGAGAGTCTTGTCAAGTATATCTTACAATGCAGCCCCTATGATGAGAGTCTTGTCAAGTACATCTTACAATGTAGTCCCTATGATGAGAGTCTTGTCAAGTATATCTTACAATGCAGCCCCTATGACGAGAGTCTTGCAAAGTATGTTTGCTTACCTTAGGGGCTCAGTGTCTGAGGCTCGACTGTGACTGACAGAATGTGTGGTGATTTTTCTGAGTGCCTTTGGGCTTGCAGAGGCATAGCTTTGACAATGGGTGGCCTAGGCGATCTTTTTTGTTTAGGAAGATTGCCTTTAAGTACCTCAGCATACATTAATCTATGTGTGTGTCATGCGTGATATGAGATGGGTGTTGTGTGCATGATTTCGACTACCGGATCTGCACTTGTCTGAAAGAGTTTAGCCTCCAGTGTCATTGTGTAAGTGCACCTCTCGCATACCACATCTGCTTCTTTAAGGATTAAGTGGTTATCAGTAAACATGAGACAATTGCTACACTGTCTCAAGATGCCGATATCCATCAAGCTGGCTACAGAGAAGTTAGGAAATTGCCTGTCCGTACTGTCCAGCCCTTTCATTTGTGACCTACTAGGGGGTGGTGTATTGGGGTTAAAAGGCTATTAAGGGTACTTTGTTGGTGGAGGCTAATAATGGTGCCTTACTGGGTCAGATTATGCTAAACAGTACTAAATTCTGCTAACTTTAATGTTCACAGTACTGAATTCTACTAAATCTGTAAGTACTGCCACTCAGTCCCCAACTAGCTGGTGCTTGTCACCACACATGGTATTTGCACTATATTGCTGTTTTACACATTACTATTCTACTGGGAAAATTTCCTTTCTAGGTGTTTGCTACTGCAAACAGCACTGCTAAACTACGCAAACATGCAACATTTATAGCTGCAAAGGAAACAACAGAAAACTACATAATGAACCCTCTGGTCAATAAAATTACTACACTAGGAGTCTTGTCTGTTTCCCACCTCAAACAGACCAGGCAAACACCTCCTGCCACAAGATGAATAAACCCAGTCATCCTAATGTAAAAACATAGTAGAAGAGACACACAACTGCAATGCTAACACAAGACATTTAAACAACTAGGTGGAAATCCCTTGCTAAATGCAATTTCAAGACAAAGTAGTAACAGTGAGAGGAGCAGCAATTTATCAGAATATGAGGCCTGAATGTTGTGGTCAAACTTATGAACTAATGTTCATCATTTGATCACTACTGAAGTAACCTTTGCTATATGAGTAGATTACCGCAGCTTAAAATAACTGACAGATGAAAAGGGGAAGGGTCCTGGAGACCCTGGAGAATAGTCCTAACAAAGCTTGCTTTAGAGCTGGAAAAGGAATTTAGTTTGTACTGATTTGTAAAAGCATGTACACAGAATCATCGTGCTGCATCTAGAATAGTTCTAGAGTGTCCCCCTTTCCAAAAAGTCAACGATGAAGTCAAGGCCCTAGTATAATGTGCCTTGACCTCCTGGAAATGACACTTTATGGTGGCAATAACAAAAGGAGATAGCATGGGAAAAACATTTGGAAATGGTCTGCTTTGACATAGGGTGTCCTTTTTTTTCTTAACTTCATAAAAATGAATAACATCAGAATTTCTGAAGGTTAGTCCTATCAAGATAGTATTTGAGTTGTCTGTGGAGATCCAGAGTATGAAGAATCCATTCTCCCTCATTTTTAGGTTCTGGAAAGAAGACACAGAGATGGATAGCTTGGCTTAAAGTACACTTGGACACAACTCTAGGCATAAATGAAGTGATTAATTAGGATTAGATGCTAAAGCATCATTAGAAAACACATTTCATAAGACATACTTTCATAAAAGCAAACTCAAACATACACTTCCCTATCTCTTCTACATTATTTAAAGACAGTTCTATACTACACATAGGTTCACAGGTAGGTACTAGGCTATCGGCTCTAGGGCCTATATAAGCCTAGCCAAAAAGTTTCCCTGGCTTTCGCCATCCAAGAAAATTATTTTCCTGTGCCCCTGCCAAGCAGTGCTGCAGAAGGGATCCCAGGGGTGAATTTTCTATTTCCCATCCAGTTGTCAAGATTTTTCTTAAAGAGGGTCAATGAGGATCTTTGCTTGACATGAATGTGTAGTTTGTTCCAAAGTATAGGAAGTCTCTGGGACAGGAATCTATCCCTCCAGCATGTTCTGTTTATTGTGGTGACAAGGTTTAGGTCCCTGCAGCATATGGCTCAGAGAGATTGGGATTCTTTAAGTGTAGCATGTCCAACAGCTCTGGGTTTGACATAGCTTTGTATGTTAGGCAGAGATCGCCTCTGAGTAGGCGATATGCGATGTAGTAGAGCTGGAGTTTTTTGAGACGGTCTGCATATGGCATCTGTTTGAGGCTGGTAATCCTCTTAGTGAGGTATTTCTGTGGCCTTTCCAATTGTTGGTAGGTGTCTTGTGAGATGCATGCCAAACAGGGCATTTTACTCTATAATGAGTCTGATGAGGGATGAGTAGAGAGGAACAATGACACCCTTTTGTGATGAGGTGTGCCACGTAGAAGGATTTTCTGACTACTGTGGTGATGTGGTTATCAAAGGAGAGACTACTATCCACCTGTGTCCTGAGGTCTCTTATCACACTTTCAGTGTTTAGTGAGCTACCGCCTATATGATAGTTCATGGGTAATGAGTTTTTCCCAAAGGGGATGACAATGCCCTTCTTGGCATTGAGCTTGAGGCCATGACTTTGACATCAAGCATCTGTCTCTATGAGGCTCTTTTGTAGAATGTCTACATCATTAGTTGATTCTATTATGGCTCCCAGTTGGCAGTCATCTGCGAACTTTCTCAGCCAAAGACCTTCTGTGTTTGCCTGCACTTCAGAGAAGTAGAAGCCGAACAGGAGAGGACCCAAGACTGAACCCTGTGGTACTCCACTCATCACTGTTCTGAAGTCGGACTTGGAGTCAGCTACATTTATTGTGTGGGTTCTGTCAGTGAGCTAGTTGGCCACCCATCTTGTGACATAGGGATTTATGCCCAGTTTAGTGAGTTTATCTATAATTCCAGAGTGGGGGATGGTACTGAAAGTCTTGGCAAGGTCAAGATAGGCTGTGTGCACTACCTTGCCCTCGTCTAAGGCTCTAGTGGCTGCTTCAAAGAAGTCAATCAGGTTTAGTAGACATGATCTACCTTTTACAAACCCAAAGTGAGTGGGGTCCAGGGTTTGGATGTTACCTATGTCATAAGTTCATAAGCTGGTACTAGGCTATCAGCCCTAGGGCCTATGCAAGCCTAGCCATAACAATTCCCTGGATATTTCTTCCCACAATATTTACTTCTCTGGGCTCCTGTCTAGCAGTGAGACTGACATGATCCCCGGAGTGAATTTCCTATCTCCCATCCAATCATCAAGGTTCCTTTTGAAGAAGGCCAATGAGGTGCTCTGCTTGACATGTATGAGCAGTCTATTCCAGAGTATGGGGAGTCTCTGGGTCAGAAACATATCCCTCCAGCATGTTTTGTTCATTGTGATGACAAGGTTTAGATCCCTGGAGCATGTGGCTCTAAGGGATTGGGATTTCTTTAAGTGGAGCATGTCCAACAGCTTAGGGTTTGACATGGCCTTGTATGTTAAGCAGAGATCGCCTCTGAGTAGATGATATGCCACAGAGTATAGCTGGAGTTTTTTTAGACGGTCAGCATATGGCATCTGCTTTCGGCCTGTGATTCTTTTAGTGAGATATTTCTGTGGCCTTTCCAGCTGTTGCAGATGTCTTGTGAGGTACATACCAAATGGGGCATTATACTCTATAATGGGTCTAATGAAGAATGAGTACAGTGGGACAATGACCTCCTTTTTTCTGGATGAAAAGCCCTTAGTGATGAGGTGTGCCACATAGAAGGATTTCCTGACTGTTGTGGCGATGTGGTTATCGAAAGTGAGAACACTGTCCACCTGTGTCCCTAAGTCTCTCATCACACTTTCAATGTTTAGCGTCCTGCCACCTATGTGGTAATTCATGGGTACATGTTTTTTTCCAAAGGGGATAACTAAACATTTCTTGGCATTAAGCTTGAGCCCATGGCTCTGGCACCAGGCATCTGTTTCTGTAAGGCCCTTTTGCAGAATATCGACATCATTTGGGGATTCAATAATGGCTCCCAGTTTGCAGTCATCTGCAAACTTTGTTAGCCAGTGCCCCTTAGTGTTGGCCTGCACTTCAGAGAAGTAGATGTCAAACAAGAGTGGTCCCAGGACTGAACCCTGAGGTACTCCACTTGTCACTTGTCTGGAGCTGGATTTGGAGTCGGCTACTTTTACAGTCTGGGTTCTGTCAGTAAGCCAGATGGCAACCCATCGAGTGACATAGGGATTTATGCCCAGCTTAGTAGGTTTATCTATGATTCCAGAGTGGGGGATGGTGTCAAAGGCCTTGGCAAGGTCCAGACAGGCTGTGTGGACCACCTTACCCTCGTCCACAGCTCTGGAGACTGATCTGAAGAAGTCAGTCAGATTCAGGAGACAAGATCGGCCTTTCACAAACCCAAACTGGATGGGGTCCAGTGTTTGAAGGTTGCCAATGTCTTTATTTATAAGTTCCATGATAATGCGTTCCATGCCCTTGCAGTTCAGGCTTGTCAGACTGATGGGACGGTAGTTCCCAGGATCCAAGGTGGATCCTCCCTTGTGGAGCAGGATAAATATAGCTGTGCGCCACTTAGTGGGCATGAAGTCTGAGGTGAGGCTATGATTAAACATGACACTTAGGTGAGGTGCCAGTTTATTTTGTAGTTCATGTAGTACACAGTCCGGGATGTCATCTGGTCCCATGGATGCTTTATTCTTAGCTTTGGAGAATGTGGTTTCTACCTGTGTGGCCGTGATTATCGGAATTTGGCAATCTTTTGGTATTGAGATGGGCCCTTTAGGGGGAGAAGTTGGCACTAAATCGATCTGCCAGGATATTAGCAATATCCTTGGGATCAGTATATTTAATGCCATTCTGTTGTAACTGAAAGCAGATCTGAGCATTGCCATTTAGATTCTTGACATAACTATAGAATGCCTTGTGGTTGTCTTTGGAATCTTTGGCAATTTTATTTTCGTAACTAGCTTTTGAGGATTTTATGTGGGATCTCAGCTTCTTACTGAGGCTGGTGAGGGAGTTTTTTGCATCCTGGGATTTTCTTCTTTTCTGCAACAGTTTATTCCTTCTGTTGTATAGTTTGTTTATAGCAGGAGACCACCAGATTGGTTTCCTTTTTTTGGAGAAGAGCATCTTGGTTCTATTTGGGATGGGACGATTCATGCACGAGTGGATGTGCTCGTACGGTGCCTTAGTGTAGGGTTCTGCAGTCGAACTTCCAGATCCCGTCTGCGTGGGTGTTGTGAAGTTTGTCACTTCTGACTTCAGTAGCATGAAGTTGGCTTTGGAGAAGTTTTTAAGGAGGTTTCCTTACTGGGGGGTGGGGGTGGGATGTGGATGTCAAAGGTGATTTGCTTATGGTCAGACCTGACCAATGAGGGGGTGACCACTGGTGTGGAGTATCTGTCCCCCATGTTGGTAATGACCAGATCTAGGATATTGGCTCCCCTGGTGGGACAATGGATTAGTTGATCCAGGGCGTTGGAATTTATAATTCCAAGAACCGTTGGGAAAAGAAGTTGGTACCTGAGTAGTTTTCCCAATTAATGGCATGGTAGTTGAAATCACCCAGTATTAGGGTGTTTGGTTGTATCTTAATATTTTCCAGTATGTTTAGAAAGGTGTAGTGAGAATCTTGGGGCATGGTGGGGGATCTGTAGCAAGCTACAATTTGGATTGCAGTCTTACCTAGTGTTAGTTACACCTGGAGAATTTCAGATGCATTGTGGTGGGCAACTAGCCTGGAGGTGTGAATATCCTTGGTGAATATGGACACTCCTCCACCTTTAGTGTTTTGGTCTTGGTTTTGTGGCCGAAAAGTGTGGTAAGAATTGTAGCCAGGTATTGCAGGGGTGCTCTCTGGAGCCTTGAACCAGGTCTCAGTTACTGCACAGATATCAATGTTCTCCATTTTTAGGAGTGCCTCGAGAGAGTGTATTTTGAGGTTTAGACTTCTAGCATTGAGTAGCATTACCTTCAGATTTTGCATGCTTGTATCTGTTACGGTGGTGGTTTTATCCTTTGAACCTTGCCTAAAAAAGGCACTATAGGGGTGGCAAGAGCTTTAGCCAGTAACCTGAATCCCAGGGGTGACAGGTGCAGACCATCTCTGGCAAAGCATCGTGGTTTGTCAATCATGTCTTCCCAGGCAGACAAATACTGGATCCCCTTTGAATGACACCAGAAGCTTGGCCAATTGTTAAAGTCAATCATTTTGTCCTTATACTGTGGTATAATTCTGGGTGAAGGCCGGATGCTACTCAGGGCTAGGGTCATACCTGCCTGGGTCACATGATCCAAGAGCACTTCCATGTCTCTTTTCATGTAGTCCAGGGAGGTACGTCTCAAGTCATTCACTCCAGCATGGACAATGACAGAGTCGTATTTGTACTTGTTGTGGAGTGACTTTAGTGCATGCATTATGTGGTGTATCCTGGCACGTGACAGGCAGCTGACTGTAATTTTCTCCTTGTTCAGCCCGGTGAGTGGGACATCAGTGTGCCTGATTATAGAGTCACCTATGACTAAAATGTTGGGTACATTGTCTTGCCTTAGGAGCTGTTGTTGGGTGGCACACTGGTGTTGTGAGCTATGTGTCACTTTGGTTGTGACTGATGTTTGCGTTTCGGCTTCGGAGGTCCTTGTTGCTTGGGCAGGTTAATGTTAAGGGCCTCCACATATGTGGGTTTAGTGTTGCTATGTGTGGGTGTTGATGGTGTGGGTTTTGAAGGGCTATGAGTTGCTTGAGGTGTAATGCAGGTGTTAACCTTCTCCTCTTGACTGTCTAGCACAATCTTGGCCGGAGAGAGCTTAGCTTCCAGTTTGGCTATGTAAGTGCATCTCTCGCAGGTTGTAGTGTTGGGTGGTAGGAGGAGAAGATTGTCTGTGTACATGAGGCAGTTGCCGCACTGCCCCAGTATGCCCAGATTCACCAGGTGGACAGGAGAAATCACCGGAAGCTGATCAATGTCTTTGTTTGTAAGCTCCAAGATGATTACGTTTCATGGCCTTGCAGACCAGGTTCATCAGGCTAATGGGGCAGTAGTTTCTGGGGTCCGTGGTGGCACCACCTTTGTGGAGTGGGATAACTGTCACTGTGCGCCATTCAGTAGACACATAGCCTGAGGTGAGGCTATGATTGAACATGGTACTTAGGTGGGGTACGTAACATACATAAGTTTCACATAACAACTTACTCTAGAAAAACATCACTTAGATCCAACATAGAAACATTGCACATGATTAAACATATACTGTTTATCACAAAGAAACTACTTCTATCAGGAGAAATACACCCAAACCCAGGGCCACATAATACCCTACCCTCAACCCAGCAAATCTCTGACCTTCTGATTATTAATATTAACATCAGGAGCATATCCAATAAGCTTCCTGACTTACATTCATTTATAACCTATTACTCCCCAGACATTCTAACCATTACTGAGACATGGCTTAAACCTAGTACCCAAAACGAAGAAATCCTCCCACCAGGATATAATATCTTAAGACTGGACAGAGTGGGAAGGAAGGGAGGTGAGGTTGTTATTTTCTTTAAAAATACACTCAACATTAAACCTCTACAAACCCCCATACCTATATTTCAAAATACCGAAACCTTAGGTTCAACACTAAACATAAATGACACTAAAAGTATTAATATTCTCTGCTGTTATATTCCACCAGGTAACAACTCTCCCATCACTAAAGAAATCTTACAATGGACTTCTAACAATTTTCCACAAGAAGCCATCTTACTGGGTGACCTAAATACTGACTGGTTAGCCTGTAGCTCCAACACCCTCACTAACCATATTAATCTCTCCGTTTTTTTCCCAACTCATTCAAGAACCCACTAGAGTCAATTAAAAAACCCATAAACATTCTATTCTTGATTGAACACTAGTCGACTGCCCCAAGCAAGACTACCAGACAGGTTGCCTACCAGATAGTCTAAGTGACCATCTCCCCACATTCCTCCTATGTAAACGTGCCAACATAGCCAAGCCCATTGTTTTTAGACAAGTCAAAGACGATCGCAAAATATATATAGAGGAACTTAACAGTATTCTAAAACAAAGTAACTGGAAACCACTACAAACCCTAGGTTTAGACCAGGCCGTTGACTACTTTAACAGCACTCTCATCAATGCCCTTAATACAGTCGCACTCATTAGGAAAATTAGAGCCAAGGCAAACTATGCACCATGGCTAAGTAGGGACACTAGAGCCCTCCTTGAGTCTAGAGACGAGGCTTGGAAAATCTGGAAGAGGGATAACACTAACTTATCCAAACAAAACTACCAACAACTTAGAAATCAGGTCAAGAGACAAACCAAACTGGACAAACAGAATTATTTCCTTGGTATCCAAAATAAACACTCAAAAGATACCCAAAAGTTTTGGCATACTATCAACTCTCCACTAAAACCAGGCGAAACTACCACTCCCGCTCCTAACACCACCAATAATACTAAGGACATAGCCTCCCAATTTAATCACCATTTCACAAAATCTATCTTAAAACTTTATCCTCCCAGCTATCCAAAAACAACCCAACATATAACCTAACCAAATGCCCTGATAACATCCCCTCATTTACTCTCTCACCTGTTCCTACCTCCATAATTAAAAAAACTCCTCCTAAAACTAAAACCTACCACCCTTGCTGCTGAATATACCAGCCAACTTCCTAAAAATAGCTGCTGAATCCTTATCTTACCCTATTTCCATTCTTATCAATCGCTCAGTACAGGAAGCATATATCCCACAACTATGGAAGGTATCATATATTATCCCACTCCATAAAGATGGTAATTCTTATGACTACTCAAATTATTGTCCCATCACCATTCTGTCTCCCTCATCTAAACTACTCGAAAAAGGCATACACTCTCAAGTTATGCATTTCCTGAACTCACACAATCTCCTCTCCCCCACACAACACGGCTTCCGGCAACACCACAGCACAACAACCGCTCTGCTCTCTCTTACTAATCTGGTCAACCAACACAGAAATAATAACAACTTTGTATCTGCAATATTTTTAGACCTCTCCAAAGCATTTGACATGGTCTCACAATCCTTACTACTAGACACCCTGGCCTCCCTATCCTTTGCCCCTTCCACTATACCCTGGTTTAAAAGCTATATGTCAGATAAGCAGCAATCTGTCCAATGGCAAGGTGTACTATCTCCCTTACTTCCAACTACCATAGACATACCACAGGGCTCAATATTAGGCCCACTTCTTTTATCCATATTTACTAACAATCTCCATACCATCACACAGCATGCTACACTTATACAGTACACAGACAATTCAACTCTTATCTGTTCTGCTTCATCACTTGCCACTCTACAACAACTCACTCAGGAATCCTTTAGCTCTGTGGAAAGTTGGATTACTCAGATCCAACTTATCCTAAACACCAACAAGACAAAATTACTACTTTTCACCCCTAACAAAACTATGTCTACCCCTTTATCCTTCACTGTCTCTTCCAAAAATGGTACTACCGTCTCTCTCTCTGACCACACCAAACTCTTCGACGTAGAAATTGACAAAAACCTATTCTTTGATGTCCATATCTCACAAATCATCAAAAAGGTCCATAAAAAAATGGGAACACTATACAGACACAGAAGATTTCCCTCAAATCAGGCGCAGATCACCCTAGCCCAAACTCATCTATTATCCACGCTAATGTATGCCACTCCAATTCTTACCCAGGTCAGAAAACTTGACCTTGCCAGACTTGAATCATGTTATAATAAAATTGCCAAGTTTGCCAAATAACTCCACCTTCAGAACCCACCACTGCCAGGCTCTAAGAGAACTTCAATGGCTAGAACCACCTCGGCTACTAAAGCATCACCAGCTAGTTATTGCCTATAATATTGTATGCCATCCTGACAAAACCCCTGCACTAGGCCAACTTCTCACGCACTATAAAGCAAATCGTCCTCTCCGCTCTTCCAACAAATCACTCCTCTGCATCTCTAGGGCTAACAACACAGCAGGGAAACCACTATTTTCCCATTCCATAGCTAAAACCTGGAATAACTTCCCATCTGTTCTGATTTCTGCCTCTACTACTACTCAGTTCAAAAACTCACTTAAACCAC
Organism: Protopterus annectens; assembly: GCF_019279795.1. Lineage (NCBI taxonomy): Eukaryota > Metazoa > Chordata > Ceratodontiformes > Protopteridae > Protopterus > Protopterus annectens. The sequence goes on from NC_056732.1 coordinate 40,622,729, forward strand.
ACTTAATGAAAACCTAGTTATATCCATGCATTACAAAATTGCTTCTGTTATTTCTTTTTCCACCCTATAAATTCTTATTTCCTATTATACCTACTGTTATATATGCTACTGTTTTAAGAAACAAAGCTGCTGTTTTTTTAAATTGTATACAGCTTGCATGTCTGTGTTCATGCAGTATGTAAGTCTCCTGTAGTTGTTTCATATAAGTCTATACTGTTTTTTTCATATCGTATAATTAATGTTTTTTTAATGTGGAGCTTTTCTCCTTGGGCCTTGAGTGTAAATGGACCTGTGTCCAGTCAGATTATCCCAGTAAATAAATGAAAAATAAATAAAATAGTTCTCAAAGAATCCCTCTCCTTGTGAAAATTGAGATAAGGTTGACCTACTATAATAGCCTACAACTCAGACAATCTTTTTGCTGATGTCATAGCAATCAGCAAATCTGTTTTCCATGTTAAGCACCTTAAATCAGACCAATATGAGCTAGTTTAAAATGGAGCAAGAGTGACTTTTTCCAAAACAAATTAAGGTCATGAGGAAGAGCTACCTATTGTTTAGGTGAACAGCTATGCAGAACTCCTTTCAAAAATATATTTACATGGGAATGCATTGAAAGAGGGGGATCCATGGGCAGAAAGGCTGTAATGGCTAACAAATAAACCTTGACAGAGGAATAAGAAAGGTCAGAAGATAATAACCCATACAAATACTGCAGAACCAGAGAAATACTATCCTTAAAAGAGTCTTGGTTCTTATTATGGCACCAACTAGAAAACTTTTGTATTTCCATTTGCCAATATATGATTTTCTAGTATCAGGGTTTCTTGCCTCCTTTAATAACTGCTGCACATATTTAGAAAATAGGTGCCTAAAGGTACCGTTAGTTGAAGTTGTTTCAAGTTGAGGTGTAAAACAACACCTGTCTTGTGTGAGTAGGTCCAGTCTGTGAGGAAGTTTGGGTTAATTAACCATGGCCATTTCCAAAAGAAGGGAGAATGACCATTTCATGAGTCAGAAAGAAGTCATCACAATGATTTTTGAAGAGTCTTTCTAAATCTTTAGAATGAGTTTGGATATTAGTGGAAAGGGTCGAGAGGCATACCAGAACATTCCCATCCAAGGGAATGGGAATGCATCTGTTTTCCAGGCTTGCATGCAAGGAGTCCAGAAGCACATTTTGCTAGCTGTTTGTTGTGAATGGGGCAAATAGATCCATCTGAGGTGTTCCCCACAGCTGGATCAAATCCTGGAAAATACCATTGCTTCATTTTCCACCCATATGGATCTGTCATGGTTCTTCTCATCCTATCTATCCCAATGCTTGTTCTGATGGAATGTCATGTTTCTTCTCATCCTATGTATCCCAATGTTTGTTCTGATGGAATGTCATGGTTCTTCTCATCCTATGTATCCCAATGTTTTGTTCTGATGGAATGTCATGGTTCTTCTCATCCTATCTATCCCAATGTTTGTTCTAATGGAATGTCATGGTTCTTCTCATGCTATGTATCCCAATGTTTTGTTCTGAGGGAATGTCACGGTTCTTCTCATCCTATCTATCCCAATGTTTGTTCTGATGGAATGTCATGGTTCTTCTTATCTTATCTATCTCAATGTTTGTTCTGATGGAATGTCATGGTTCTTCTTATCCTATCTATCCCAATGTTTGTTCTGATGGAATGTCATGGTTCTTCTCATCCTATCTATCCCAATGTGTGTTCTGATGGAATGTCATGGTTCTTCTCATCCTATCTATCCCAATGTTTGTTCTGATGGAATGTCATGGTTCTTCTCATCCTATCTATCCCAATGTTTGTTCTGATGGAATGTCATGGTTTTTCTCATCCTATCTATCCCAATGTTTGTTCTGATGGAATGTCATGGTTCTTCTCATCCTATCTATCCCAATGTGTGTTCTGATGGAATGTCATGGTTCTTCTCATCCTATCTATCCCAATGTTTGTTCTGATGGAATGTCATGGTTCTTCTCATCCTATCTATCCCAATGTTTGTTCTGATGGAATGTCATGGTTCTTCTCATCCTATCTATCCCAATGTGTGTTCTGATGGAATGTCATGGTTCTTCTCATCCTATCTATCCCAATGTTTGTTCTGATGGAATGTCATGGTTCTTCTCATCCTATCTATCCCAATGTTTGTTCTGATGGAATGTCATGGTTCTTCTCATCCTATCTATCCCAGTGTTTGTTCTGATGGAATGTCATGGTTCTTCTCATCCTATATATCCCAATGTTTGTTCTGATGGAATGTCATGGTTCTTCTCATCCTATCTATCCCAATGTTTGTTCTGATGGAATGTCATGGTTCTTCTCATCCTATCTACCCCAATGTTTGTTCCGATGGAATGTAAGATAAGACTGTGCTGAATAGTTACATTCCAACCTACCACGGCTAACCTGCAAAGAAGTGAAGATCTGGAACCCCCTTTTTATGTATCCCATCACCGTGGTGCTGTCTGTAATCACCTGTAGTAGTCCTAGGGACTATAGATAATAGACAGAGTTGAGTACATTTATAAATGCCAACATCTGTATGTTGGAGCTTTTCTACCATGTGTCCGCTGAAAAGATATAAACTTTCTGCCCAGTCAGACCTTCCAGGTACACAAATGCAAAATAAATAAATAAATAAAATAAAATTTCTCTTACATTTATGCATTTTGGTCCATAGTACTTGATCCATAGACCCTGCACTGTTATTCCCAGGGACACAACTCTCCATGAGGCACCAGATGCTACAGACTATATGGGAGACAGAAGAGAGAATGGGAGACCTGGATTCAGATAAGACTTGTCTCTCCTCCAAAGCAGTTTTCAATTTATAAGTCTCAAAAATGGAATCTGTAAAGTTAAGGGGTGTTGATTTTGGAACCATACCAATTTTAGGTACCACTGAAGTTTTCTCATGTGGAGTATGGTTAGAGGAATCATGAGAATCATAGATGCCATGAATCCAAGCATCCTGAGAAATTCCCTTGCTGAAGTCCTGGATTTAGTGGGAAAACTCAGGAAGAGATATAGATATAGATCTACAATTTCCGTTGAAAAAAAAGCTCTTTAAATTAAGTATCTAAAACACACCCCAGGAATACAATCCTCTGGGAAGGCATCAAACAAGACTTTTGAATGTTCTCTTGGAATTCCTGTTTGTTTACGAGATCTCTTACCCAAGTGAGAGATTCCTGACACTTGGAAAAAGACTCTGCCGTAATAAGCAATTTGTCTCAATAAGGAAAATGTTAATACCTTGCAGTCTGCAATAGGTTTCCACTGGAGCCATACCTCTCAACCTGTAAGAGCAAGAAATCTGGACAAAGCAAAACATAATGGGGGGGGGGGTCCCAAAAATAGGGACAATTTTTAAATACTGCTATCACATACTTTGAAAGCTGATATACTAAAAAAAAGTTGCATTCGCATGCATTTTCTAAGTCTGAAACTCAAATGTCCATTATTATTTAATGACCCCAGTCCTCAATTCCTCAATAATTTGCCAGAAAAACATTTTAGATGGAAGAGGCAAAATATCTGGACAGCTGAGAGGTATGACTGGAGCCAGAAACTTTCTGAACACCCCTGGAGTGGTGTACAACGCAAAGGGTAATACAGATAATTAAGAGCATAATCCAGTCACAGGAAACATTAAAACATTGAAATCGAAGGCTATAAGAATATGATGATAAGCATATTTTAAATTATTTTACTTTATATAAACAGATACTGGTTTAGAGATAAAACCTTTAAAAAGTCTGGAAAAAGAAGGCTGAAAAATCTGAGTTACCCCTTGAATCAGTTTCCCTCTTTCATTATATTTTGTCAGGACGTCTGCAGCAAATTGTTCAAAAATAACCTCCCTAACAAGAGCAACATACAAAATTTCAGCTTTAGCACCCACAGGTAAAATGTGAGACTGTAACCATGCAAACCTTCTCCTAACTGATCCAGCAGCTGCCGCTCTGGAAGATGTATTGGCTGAGTCATAAGCACACTTCAGATAATGTTTGATCACTCAAGACACAGGAGCAATATGTGCATTTAGAGAAGATTTTATTTTTATTTATTTTTTTTTTTAACATTTGTTTACTGGGGAAGTCCGACTTTGAATGAAGCCAATTTTCATTGGGGGTCCAGGGAGAAACACTCCAGATGCATATCTTTTTAATGTGGGAAGAAACCGGAGCACCCGAAGAAAACCCACACAAATGCAGGGATGACATGCAGACACCACAAAGAAGGCACTCTAGTGGAGAATCGAACTGGAGAACCTCTCGCTGTCTGGCGACAACGCTACTGCTGCACCACTCCACTGTTCAAAAGTGGTGTTTCTCAGAAGGAGGAAAAGTAGCAAAAATGTTCCTCATATTCTCAAATGAAGTAAGCAAAAACTTTGACAAGTGAGCATGACAATTAAGAATGGCAAAAATTAACAGTGGCAGAGGAATGCATTCTTTCCCAAAATCTATCAGAGGCTTTCCCATTCTCGTCAGGGAGATTAGCATTTACTATGTGTTTAGCTGCAGAAGGATTAGCCAAGTAAATCACAGCAAGATTAGATATGGGATTAAAAAAAAAAAAAAAAAAACTAAGACTGAGGAGTTTTGTACAATATATCTTCCTTCTTATGGGCTACAGGCTGAGTGTCAGGCATTTTACAGGCTGTAATAAAAACATCATCCAAGATTAGAAGAACAAGAGGAATAGGAGCAGGCTGAGGAAACTCCAGATGTTCTTCGTGTTTCACTGTTGCAGTCATTACATTTGAGTAATCTGCTGGCAGGTTGCCCACAGTCGGCCTGAATTCCAAAGTCTTGGGTCCTGCGTTGGTTGCTGTCTCCTCTTCCATGACGTCAGGTCGTCAGGGGTATAAAACAAACAGCCGATGCCATCTTCTTTAGTCTTTCTTGCCGCGCGGTGCCTGAAGCAGAAGCAGTTCGCAAGTGCCGGTCGACCGACTCCTGAAATTTTCAAGTTCAAGTTTCAGAACCAAAGTCTTCACTAAAGCTAAGTACCCCGTTGGGGAAACTTTTTTCTTGCTCCATACCGATGTCAGAAAAAGTTAATAATTATATTACTTGTGGCAAATAAATACCTCATAAGGATTTCCATTTATACTGCATTCCTTGCCTAGGCCCTGATCACAACATGCCTGGCTGTCAGTTTTGTACTAGAGTTAACCAACGCATTATTAAGCGTCGGGATATTTTTGCCTCAAAATATTTTGGAAACAGATTTAACTACCCTGAAATGTTGTCGGATAGCAATCCAACTACCGGAGTACACAAAAAACGCAAAGAAAAGGACAGAGACAGACCGTCGAGGTCCAAAACCGACGACAAAGCTTCTCCTAAGCCAGTCACCGGTTCGCCGGTACTCAGTGAGGCGCTTTCGCAGCCCCTGATGCCCGCTACTTTCGAGTCGCAGGCCCCTACCAACACCCATACGAAGTCCAGCACGCCGCGAGATACTCAAAGTATTGTACCCATGGATGTCTTTCCCTCGGATGGGTCCGGAGCCGCTGAGCAGGCACCAGCTTCTGAGGGTGTATTCAGGCCTCAATATTTTTATATAAAACCGACAACAGCAGCAAAACCAAAGACAAAAGCTACTTCTAAAGCTAAAAAAAATGACGTATGAGCCACGTGCACAGGCCTCTATTCCTAAAAAACAGATGATCAAAATGGCTGAAGACTTAACTACCTTGATCAGGGGTTCCCATCCCCCTCCTGATAAGAGGCCTAGGTAAGACACTGATTACGAATCTTCAGATCAGGTTTCTATTTCTTTTGATTCCTCTTCTGATCAGGAATTATCTATTCCTCCCTATGAGGATTCTGATGCAGAGGAATCTATCCCATCTGCATCACCTCCTGAGGATTATTCATTTGGAGAAACCTTGCATACTTTAAGGGAGCATTTTCAGTGGGAGAGTCAAGATTTTTTCAAATCAAAAAAGAGGCTCAGGGATTTCCTTCTTCTCCCTCAGCACAGGCCTTTAGCCATACCTCCTATTTTGGACATTGTGGATGATGTGTTTTCGGAATCAAGCTTGACTCCTGACTCCTTGCCTCCGGCTCCCAGCAAGCCAGACAGATATTACAGGGTTTCAGACTCACACAAATGTTTATTTAGAAACCCTGCTGCTGACCCTGAAACTATTTAACAGGGTCCAAAGGGAGTTAAGGCCTCAACAGCAAAAAATCCTACACCCTCTGACAGATATTCAAGGGCACTGGATAGATGGGGAAAGAAGGTTTATACATCTGCAACCTTGGCAATTAGGGCCCTAAACTGCCAGTTTCATATGCTCAAGTATCAACAACATGTTATGGGATTGCTGAAACAGAAAATGATGTTGATTTCTGAATGTGCAGAAAATAAAGAATTGCAGGACTTTTTGCATGCAGCTGAACAAGTTGGAAAGCATACTTTGCAATGTGGTTTTGATTCCTTAGAGGTCTCCTGCAGGGCCGCAGTTACTGGATCCGTGATTAGGAGGCATGCCTGGCTAAAAGAGCAAAATTTGCCTGATCATGTTAAAGCTAAATTACTGGATGCACCTTTACAGCATGATACTCTGTTTGGTATTAAAGCAGAAGAGGTTTTAAAGAAAATGGAATACAAAGCTACATCTATGCAAACTGTAAAAGACTTTGTACAAGTGCAACCACCTAGATTCAGTAGACACTGGCCTACAAAAAATTGGTCCTTTCCTGTGTCCGACAGAGCTCAAAGAGGCAAATCCAGATGCCCTAAAGGTTCTAGATACCAGACATAATATTCTTACAGGTCAAAGCAATGGGTTGCTTCTACCTCCAAATTTGGAGGAGATAAAGCGCAACCCTACAGAAAACAGTCCCAATGACTTCCCTCTGCCATCTCCAAGCACTTACCTTTTGGCAGCACCCTTAGGGGGAAAGTTCACACTTTTTGCTCAAAATTGGCAGTTAATAACTCAGGACAAGTGGGTGCTAGTATCACAGGGATACAGATTCCATTTCCATACTCTGCCAATGGCAAACGGTTGGCCGGATCTGCCAAAAAATCAATGGGCAGAGGCACAGAAACAGGTTACGCCCCTCATGGATATGGGGGCTATTCAGCCAGTACCAGAACAGGAAAAAGGACAAGGTTTTTACTCAAGACTGTTCTTGGTACCCAGAAAGGACAGGGCCTGGAGGCCAATACTGGATTTAGCAATTTTGAACACCTTCCTGGACATTCCAAAATTCAAAATCCTAACTTTGCAGCAGCTTCTGCCCATGCTGGGCAAGAATGTTTGGCTGCTGACATTAGACCTAAAAGAGGCATACCTGCATATTCCAATAAGAGAATCGTGCAGAAGATACCTCCGTTTCAAGGCTGGCTTAATGCATTACCAATTCTCTGCACTGCCCTTTGGCTTATCTACTGCGCCCAGGTCCTTTACAAAGTGCCTGGCACCAGTAATTGCTTTTTGCAGACAAAGAAGTATACAAATATATCCTTACTTGGAGGACTGTCTCATTCAAGCAGAGAACAAGGACATTCTTCTTCAGCACCTGGCGTTTGTGAAAAGACTTCTAACATGCCTAGGGTACACAATAAACGAAAATAAATCACAACTGGTACCCTCTCAAAAGATAACATTCCTGGGTGCAAGCTTGAATACAACTGCCCAGATGGCTTGCCTCACGCCAGACAAACAAAGGCAACTGACTACTTACTTCAAACTGATGGCAACAAAAACCCAGTTATCTGCAAGACAAATTCTGCAGGTTTTGGGGTTCATGGCATCCTGCATTTTACTGATTCCATATGCAAGACTGCATATGAGGAAATGTCAACGGTACCTAAAAAGTTTATGGAGTCAACATTGTCACAGTCTGGAAACAATGATTCCTCTCATTCTCTGCCTACAACAGGAGTTTCTATGGTGGGTAAAGGCATGTCACCAAAACATGGGACAGCCAATCACTCCACCCCCTGCCAGATAAACCTTAACAACAGACGCATCAGATTATGCCTGGGGGGCCCACATGGCGGGAAGATGCATTCAGGGCATATGGACCCCAAAACAAATGCATCTGCATATCAACCAAAAAGAGATGTTAGCTGTTCAAAATGCCCTGACAGCCTTCAAGGACTTACTTCATCCAGGACAACTACTGATAAAGACAGACAACACCACGGTTATGTGGTATATAAACAAGCAGGGGGCACGCATTCATACCCCCTTTGTAGACTAGCCATGGCACTGTGGGACACAGCTTTGACTTACCAAATACATCTACAAGCTCAATTCCTGCCAGGAAAACAAAATACTCTGGCAGATGACTTAAGCAGAAACCTTATGGACCCTCACGAGTGGAAACTAGATCCACAAGTCTTCAGCATGATAACAAAGAAATGGGGGAGCCCGGACATAGATCTATTTGCCTCTCCTCAAAATTATCAATTGAAAAGATTCTGCACAAGGACTCATCACAGACAAGCTTGGAAAGTGGACGCCCTATCCTTCAGTTGGAAAAACCTATCAGTCTACGCCTTTCCTCCTCTGTCTCTTCTTCCCACGGTCTTACTAAAAGTCAGACAAGAGAAACCAAAGATGATACTAATTGCCCCGGACTGGCCATGCCAATACTGGTACCCAATCCTAAGGAACTTATCTCAATACCCAGCTTGGACCTTACCTCAAAGACCTCAATTACTGTCCCAGAAAAACAATCAGATCCTGCACAATCAGCTCCAAACACTGAACCTGGCAGCATGGTTGGTCATGCAGTTATACCAACAACACCTCTCAGTAAAGCTGTGCTGGATGTCATTTTGGAAACCAGAAGGCCTAGTACTAGAAAATCTTATGCTGATAAATGGAAGAGATTCTGTGCTTGGAATCAAGCACAAGGAACTGATATAGCAGAACCAAATATTCCACAGATATTACAATACTTAACTGAGATGCTTGACAAAGGCCTATCTTTCTCTTCAATTAAAATCCATGCCTCTGCCATTTTGGCTCATTACAATACAGAGCCACCAATCTTTTCTCACCCTTTGCTAAAGCAGTATCTTAGAGGAGCCAAAAATGTAAGGCCTCCTAGAAGATCACCAATACCTGCATGGGAATTCAATTATGTGTTGGAAAAGCTCACCTTGCCTCCATTTGAACCAGCTGCTACCGCTGGTATAAAGTTCTTATCATGGAAGACAGCTCTGCTACTAGCAATTACTTCAGCAAGAAGAGTCTCAGAGCTACAGGCCCTCATGGCTGTGGAGCCTTTTATTATATTTTACTCAGACAGGGTGTCTCTGAGGACCAATCCTTCATTTATGCCTAAGGTGGTTTCTAGTGTGGCTCTTAACCAAACTATTCATCTGCCAACCTTTTATCCAAACCCGCAGAACAAGGGGGAGAGGATTCTGCATTCATTGGACGTACACAGACAGCTAAGATTCTACTTGAACAGGACTAAAGCTCTAAGAAAAACTGAGCAGTTAGTAGTGACATATGCTGCAGGATCAGAAGGAAAGGCTATTTCAAAGCAGATTATTTCAAAGTGGATAAGCCACTGCATTCGTTTCTGCTACTTACACCATGGCAAACCTGTGCCCAAGGGCATTAGGTCTCATTCCACCAGAGCTGCAGCTACATCAGCAGCCTTTCTCAGAGAAGTACCAACCAAAGACATTCTAGAGGCTGCTAGTTGGAGTTCTGTTCACACCTTTACAAAGGATTATCATTTGCCTCTCTACTCTAAGTCCAGGGCAGGCTTTGCCACTGCAGTTCTGCAGGGCCTTATAGCCACCCCTAATGCTGTTTAGCTCCAGCCTCCCAACCATATCTTTGGGACTCTACCCAAATGTAATGACTGCAACAGTGAAACACGAAGAACATAGTACAGTTGTACCATAATGTAGATGTTCGAGTGTATTCACTGTTGCAGTCCAGGTTACCCTCCCGCCATCCCCCTGTCATTCTGCAGTTTATCTTTCCTTCTCTGTCTTCTACAACCTATGTGGTGTATTTGCTTGTAGATGAAGGTAAAGTTTGTATTGTTGCATGTATATATAGTTTATATATATATATATATATATATATATATATATATATATATATATATATATTTTTTTTTTTTTTGCTACCTTTTTGGGAGCACCTGACATCTGGGGCAAGAAAAACTAAAGAAAATGGTGTCGGCTGCTTATTTTATATCCCTGATGACCTGACGTCATGGAAGAGGAGACAGCAACTGACGCAGGACCCAAGACTTTGGAATTCAGGCCAACTGAGGGCAACCTGCCAGCAGATTACCCAAATGTAATGACTGCAACAGTGAATACACTCGAACATCTACATTTAAAAGTGTACACAACTGTACTTTGTAATAAATAATAACATGTTCTCAAAGAAAGTTAAATGTCAATGTTTCCACTGAAACAACTTGTGCATCCTAGGTACGGTCTCAGAAAAAGAAAATTATTCTCTGGGACAATCAGAAGAATCATTCCCCTCAGAATGAACATCAGTTACCTGAGGAAAAAAAAAAACATGTTGTTCCCTCACAATCATTTCCCTGTTCATTGCACTGGGAATCTTCAAAAAATTAAGAATTCTTTTTTCTCTTATCAGCAAATCCAGAATAAGAAGGATTAAGGGCCTGAATGAAGCCCTGAGCTAAGCCCAATAAATCACTGCTGTCTAAAGTAATGAAGACAAGAGAAGATAAACGTTTAATTTTCTTCTACTTTTTAACAAACTAACACAAAGAGTGAGAAGGTCACACAGAAAAATCCATCAGTAAAAACTAACACCTGATGTTCATAAGGGTCATTTACATATATCCCATGTGCCTCTGACACAAGAGGTTTGAGAGGTCACTCAGTGGAAGTTCTAGCTTAGCTGGAGTTTTCATTTAGTTTTTACTGATGGGTGCTTCTTTTTAACAGAAATTTTCAAAGAAACAGAAAACAGATTCCTGTCAGGAACATCACATCAGGAAACAGGCATCTCAGTCTGGTTAGGAAAAAAAAACATCCCACATCATACCTTACAACTTCTTAGTGTATAAAATCTGGACAAAGCCTAAAAAATGGGGGACAAAGGACCAAGAATAGGGACAGATCTGAAATATTACTCTAAGAAACTTAAAAAAGTTGTTTGATTAGCAGGATTTGTGTTAGCATGCATTTTATGAAGGATATGAAATCTGAAACTCATATATATGTATGTCATTATTTAGTGACTTCAGTCCTCATGGATTTGCCAGAAATCCACAAATTTTATGAAGAACCAACCAAAAAGGTCTACCTAAGGAATATCCCGCCAATGGGCAATGTCTAGGAACACATCTCTGTGAAGCATCCCTTTGTGAATCTGAGTGCTGGACCTGCTCAAAGAGTCTGCCACTAGATTCTGTTCCAAAGGAATGTAAGCTGCCTGAAGAGTCACTTGATACTGAACAGCTAGATCCCAGACTTGAAGAGCTAGTCTTTGTTTGTGTCTTTTGGCTTTTCTCGGTTAGGGGTCGCCACAGCGGAACTCCGGTCCGCTAATGATTGGTAGTGGATTTTTACTTACCTTGTTACCAGCCCTGACGCACAACCTTCAATGAAGGCACGCCCCATTCATGTATGCCTCCACACAGAAGACGATCTAGCTGAGAATCGAACGGGACAACATCTTGCTATGAGGCGACAACGCTACCGCAGCACCACCACCGTGACTTGGAACATATGACATTGTACCCCTTGCTTGTTGATATACCACATCACTGTGGTATTGTCTGTGAACATTAGGGGCCTGGGATGAAATGGGGAATGAAAAGGCTGAAGAGTTAGAAGCAGAGCACCCATCTTCTTTATAATGATGTGGTCCAACCTCTGATGGAGAAGCCACAGATCCTGAACCTTGAAGGAGCTGAAGGAGGCTCCCCATCCCCTCTCCAAGGTGTCTGTAAAGAGCTCTTGGGTCAGGACACGAGTTTGGAAAGAAAGGCCCAGTTTAAGTAAAAGCTGATAAATCCACCACTGAAGCTCAAGCTTGAGACAGGGAAGGAAGGGTACTGAGAAGTCCAAGGGTGGCAAAGTTGGAACCATACTGATCTGAGGTACCACTGAAGCTTTCTGATGTGGAGCCTAGTCAAAGGGGAGCATAGGAATAGTGGAAGTCATGAACCAGAGGACCCAGAGATATTCCTTGGGTGTGACTGAAGTCAGAGGAAGAAAAGACTGGAAAAAAGCAGTGAGAGACAGGGCCTTGGGACAGGCACAGATGCCAGCATGGGGCTGGTCTGAAGCCTGCAACCAATGAAATTATGATCCTGAGAATGCATGAGAACTGTTTTCTGGAAGCTTAAGGTTAACCCCAGACTCTGTAACTAGGAAGTAGTAAACTGGAAATCCTGAAGCAGAGCATCGGAGGAAGAAGCATGAAAGAGCAGATCGGCCAGATAGAGAAAAATATGAACTCCTCTCATCCTGAGAAAGGCAATGACAGAAGTGGGGCATTTTGTGAATAACCTTGGGGCAGTACAGAGGCCAAAGGGCAAAGCAGAGAACTGAAAATGCAAGGAAGAAACAGGAAAATGTTAAGATTTCCTGAAAAGAGGATGGATGAAGATATGAAGTTAGTCATCTTTGAGATCCAGAGAGACCACAAAGGCCTGGGAAGAAAAAGAGTTCACCTGGTGAACCTGAGGATACTGGGGCAACACGGCAACTGCCTCATGTACACAGACAACGCTCTCCTCTTACCACCCAACAATACAACCTGCCAGAGATGCACTTACATAGCCAAACTGGAAGCAAAGCTTTCTCCACCCGAGATTGTGCTAGACAGTCAAGAGGAGAAGGTTAACACCCACACTACACCTCAAGCAACACATAGCCCTTCTAAACCCACACCATTAACACCCACACATAGCAACACTAAACCCACATATGCAGAGGCCCTTAACATTAACCTGCCCAAGCAACAAGGACCTCCGAAACTGAAACGCAAACACCAGTCACAACCAAAGTGACACATAGCTCACAACAACAGTGTGCCACCCAACAACAGCCCCTAAGGCAAGACAACGTACCCAACACTTTAGTCATAGGTGACTCTATAGTAAGGCACACTGATGTCCCACTCACCAGGCTGAACAAGGAGAAAATTACAGTCAGCTGCCTGTTGGGTGCCAGGATCCGCCACATAACACGTGCACTCAAGTCACTCCACAACAAGTACAAATATGACTCCATCATTGTCCATGTTGGAGTGAATGACTTGAGACGTACCTCCCTGGACTACATGAAAAGAGAAATGGAAGAGCTCTCAGATCATGTGGCCCAGGTAGGTATGACCCTACCCCTGAGTAGCATCCTGCCTTCGCCCAGAATGGATACCACAGTATAAGGACAAAATGACTGACTTCAACAATTAGTTAAGCTTCTGGTGTCATTCAAATGGGATCCAGTATCTGTCTGCCTGGGACGACATGATCGACAGACCATGATGCTTTGCCAGAGATGGTTTGCACCTGTCACCCCTGGGATTCAGGTTACTGGCTAAGGCTCTTGCCATCCCTATAGTGCCTTTTTTAGGCAAAGTTCAAATGACAAAACCACCACCGTAACAGGTACAAGCATGCAAAATCTGAAGGTATTGCTACTCAATGCTAGAAGTCTAAACCTCAAAATGCACTCTCTCGAGGCACTCCTAAAAATGGAGAACATCAATATCTGTGCAGTAACTGAGACCTGGTTCAAGGCTCCAGTCAGCACCCCTGCAATACCAGGCTACAACTCTTACCACACATTTCGGCCACCAAACCAGGACCAAAACACTAAAGGTGGAGAAGTGTCCATATTCACCAAGGATATTCACACCACCAGGCTAGTTGCCCAACACAATGCGTCGGAAATTCTCCAGGTGCAACTAACACTAGGTAAGACTGCAGTCCAAATTGTAGCTTGCTACAGATCCCCACCATGCCCCAAGATTCTCACTACACCTTTCTAAGCATATTGGAAAATATTAAGATACAACCAAACACCCTAACACTGGGTGATTTCAACTACCCTGCCATTAACTGGCAAAACTACTCATGTACCAACATCTTTGCCCAACGGTTCTTGGAATTCATAAATTTTAATGCCCTGGATCAACTAATCCTTAGTCCCACCAGGGGTTCCAATATCCTAGACCTGGTCATTACCAACATGGGAAACTGATGCTCCGCACCTATGGTCACCTCCTCGTTGGTCAGGTCTGACCATAAACTAATCACCCATGACATCCACATCCCACCCCCCAGTAAGGAAACCTCCGTAAAAAAAACTTTTCCAAAGCCAACTTCATGCTACTCAAGTCAGAAGTGACAAACTTCATGAAACCCATGCAGACGGGAACTGAAAGTTCGACTGCTGAATCCTACACTAAGGCACTGTACGAACACATCCACTCATGTATGAATCGTGCCATCCCCAATAGAACCTAGACGCTCTCCTCCAAAAAAAAGGAAGCCAATCTGGTGGTCCCTTGCTATAAACAAATTTTCCAGCAAAAGGAAGAAACTGCTGCAGAAAAGAGCAAAATCCCAGGATGCAAAAAACTCTCTTACCAGCCTCAGTAAAAAGCTGAGATCCCTCATAAAATCCACCAAAGTTAGTTACAAAAATAAAACTGCCAAAGATTCCAAAGACAACCACAAGGCATTCTATAGCTATGTCAAGACTCTAAATGGCAATGCTCAGATCTGCTCTGAGCTACAACAGAATGGCATTAAATATACTGATCCCAAGTATATTGCCAATATATTGGCAGATCGATTCAGTGCAAACTTCACCCCCCTCTCAACCCCTAAAGGGCCCATCTCAATACCGAAAGATTGCCAAATTCCGGTAATAACAGCCACACAGGTAAAAAACGCATTCTCCAAAGCTAAGAATACAGCATCCATGGGACCAGATGACATCCCAGGCTGTGTACTACATGATCTACAAAATGAACTGGCACCTCACCTAAGTATCATGTTTAATCATAGCCTCAACTCAGGCTTCATGCCCACTGAGTGGCGCACAGCTACAGTTATCCCACTCCACAAGGGGGATCCAACTTGAATCCCGGGAACTGCCTCCCCATCAGTCTGACGAGCCTGATCTGCAAGGCCATGGAACGTATTATCATGGAACTTATAAACAAAGACAGTGGCACCCTTCAAACACTGGAACCCACGCAGTTTGGGTTCGTGAAGGGTCGATCTTGTCACCTGAACCTGACTGACTTCTTTGAATCAGTCTCCAGAGCTGTGGACAAGGGTAAGGTGGTCCACACAGCCTATCTGGACCTCACCAAGACCTTCGACACCATCCCCCACTCTGGAATCATAGATAAACTTACTAAGCTGGACATTAATCCCTACATCACTCGATGGGTTGCCAACTGGCTTACTGACAGAACCCACACTGTAAAAGTAGTTGACTCCAAATCCAGCTCCAGACAAGTGACAAGTGGAGTACCTCAGGGTTCAGTCCTGGGACTGCTCTTGTTTGGCATCTACTTCTCTGAAGTACCGGCCAACACCAAGGGACTCTGGCTAACAAAGTTCGCAGATGACTGCAAACTGGGAGCCATTACTGAATCCTCAAATGATGTGGATATTCTACAAAAGGGCCTTACAGAAACAGATGCCTGGTGCCAGAGCCATAGGCTTAAGCTCAATGCCAAGAAATGTACAGTTATCCCCTTTGGGAAAAAACATGTACCTGTGAATTACCACATAGGTGGCAGTATAGTAAACACCAAAAGTGTGATAAGAGTCTTAGGGACACAGGTGGACAGTGGTCTCACCTTCGATAACCACATCGCCACAACAGTCAGGAAATCCTTCTATGTGGCACACCTCATCACTAAGGGCTTTTCATCCAGAAAAAAGGAGGTCATTGTCCCACTGTACTCATCCCTCATTAGACCCATTATAGAATACAATGCCCCATTTGGTATGTACCTCTCAAGACATCTGCAACAACTGGAAAGGCAGCAGAAATACCTCACTAAAAAAATCACAGGCCTAAAGCAGATGCCCTATGCTGACCATCTAAAAAACTCCATCATGTCAAACCCAGAGCTGTTGGACATGCTACACTTAAAGAAATCCCAATCCCTCAGAGATGCATGCTCCAGGGATCTAAACCTTGTCATCACAATGAACAAAACATGCTGGAGGGATGGGTTCCTGACCCAGTGACTCCCCAGACACTGGAACAGACTGCCCATACATGTCAAGCAGAGCACCTCTTGGCCCTCTTCAAAAGGAACCTTGATGATTGGATGGGGGATAGGAAATTCACCCTGGGGATCACGTCAGTCTCCCTGCTAGACAGGGGTCCAGGGAAGTAAATACTGTGGGAAGAAATAGTCAGGGAATTGTTATGGCTAGGCTTGTATAGGCCCTAGGGCCAATAGTCTAATACCAACCTATGAGTCTGAAGAGACAACATTCAAAAGGAAGGAAGGAATCTTGAGAAAGGTGTTGAGCTAGGAAAGATCCAGAATTTGTCTCCAAATGACGTCCTTTTTGAGATCCATAACTATTCTAGAATAAAAATACCTCCCTATCTGGGCAGGACACACAGCTTGAATGATGCACTTGAACAAAAGAGAATGGAGCCCCTCTAAGAAAAGATAAATTTGTTCTTGAGTAGGTTGAGTGATGCCCAAAAAGGGAGGAAGAGATTTCCAAACCATGAAATATACCTGGCAGATGATGGACATAACCCAAGAGTCTGTTGTGATCCTTGATCAATTTGGAAGTGACAGGGAAAGGTGAATGGATAAGGGAACTTGGCTGAGGGAAAGGGGAAACAAACTGTCAAATGGATCCCAGCTTATCCTGAAAAGCAGGTTTCTGGGAGGTAGAAGTTTGAGAAGACTTAGCAGGAGGCAACATCTACAACTCTTTTTCCCTTAGGCAGAGGGTGAGACTGCTTGTGAACAAAAGCAGATGTGGAGGGATATTTCCTCTGAAACTTGGGAATACAAGAAACAAAAATACGTTTCAACTCCTGCAAGGTTTTACCCTTATCATGGAGAGATATGAAAAGCTCAGCAGCACCAAAAAGATTTTTATTATCCAAGGCAGCATCCAACAGTTTGACTTTATTGTCATCAGGCAAAATCTGAAGATGAAGCCAAAAGTAGCACCACATAACAAAACCAAGGGCAGCCCTAGAGGAGGCCCTATCAGTTCGTCAAAAAATCAGTTCATCGAATGGCATTTTCAGTGCAATTACATTGAATATGCCATTCACTGAACTGTTCATACTGAGAATGCAGTACATTGAGTATCAGGAAACTTGCCCTTTCCCCACTGTAGTGTGATCTCAGAGTTGGTATACATAATTAGCGGGGGGTATGGGGGGCACAGTCGATGAAGTGATATAGACCCGCCCTGAAGGAGGCATCAGCTGCAAGCAACTTAAGAGGTACAGCCTAACAGGGAAAGGGCAGAAGCTTTCTCCTCAGAATCAAGAAGGTCAGAAACCACTTTTGAAACCCAAGAAAGGAGGGTCAAAACATATCTGGTCATACGAGTCTGGTAGCTGATGGCCTGAAAGGATAAAGTGATAGCAGTGTAAACCTTTTTAGCCAGCCTCTCCATGGCCCTACTATCCTTATCTGAAGGAAGCAACTCAGTAAAGGGTAACAGCTTAGAGAGTTTGTCAGAAGAGACAGACACTACAGAAGGATCAGCAGAAGGGCATTTATAGAGAAATTTACATTCATCAGTTAGCTTATAAAATCCATCAGTCTTCTTGGATGCAGGGTGCTGAGAATCAGGGACCACAGAAGCTGTTGAAAAGGTATCTGGGAGGGCAGCCAGAACAGAGGGAACAGCTGCTGGCTTAAGAGCACATAATACCTTTCCTGAATGTTAGCAACTTGAGAAAAATCCCACTTAAAAAACACCATCATGCAGACAACAGTATCTCCAATGGAGAGGTCTTCCAAAGGGGAATTTGGCCTAAAAGAATCCTCCTTCTGTGAACCACAGTCCAAGGAGGAAAGGATTTGAGAAGTGTAAGCCAGGGACTCTTCCCCCAAATCCTGATCCTCATCTGAGGTGGCCAGTTCCCTTGGTCTTTTAAGAGGAGTGAAGGATGAGGGAGGGGCAGACACAGACACCCCTTGAGGGGCTTTAAAGCCATTAAAGCATTAAATAACCCCTGAGTAAAATCCTGCCATTCACATTGGAGATCCTTAACTACAGAGGAAATATGTTTAGTTTTTGGTTTCTTTTTCTGTGGGACATCCACATGAAACATCTTCAGGGGGGTCAGACCCCTGGTGACATTTAATAAGCATAGTAGGGATCTCCTCCCTAACTAAGATCTGCGGAATCCTTCTCAGTCTCTCAGATATAATCAGCCAAGGTTCCTCCTCAACATCAGGAGAAGACATCTTTAAAGCCTCTGAGATTGTGCAAGAAGTCAGATTCATGCCAGCCTCCAACAGAGGTCATGGCAGAAGAGGCCGAGGCAACCACCGGATGATTCTCTGGGCTTTCACAAGCCTCGAGAGAGATGTCTGGGGAAGAATGGGCAGCAGCCATTATCAGACCTAAGTTTTTTGGCCTTTTTCTTGGCAGACGTCTGATCCTCAGGATGGGAAGTTTTCACCATGGCACCTTGAGCCAACAGCTCAAGATGTTGGTTTTCAAGGTAAATATATAAAGAGGAAATATGGTTACATAGGGTCTTGGGAACAAGAGCCTGACAGAACACTGAGTATCGCTGTGGGAAGCACCTAAACAGAAAAGACACTAGCTGTGATGGCCTTTATGGAGAATCTGCCTCCCACAACGACATCTGGATGATATGAACTCAACAGCACTAAATAAAAAAGAAAGATAAGAAGAAACCACAATGGGGCACTTATCTGAAACACAGCTTGGTAACTAGCACAGTAAAAGGGCATTCAGACCGACGTTCAACAATGTCATTCAGACTGATGGCCAAGAAGTTACGTGTGTCTGCATCCATGCATCACATTTATGCACTATGCCTTGTGTGAGGACAGTATGTTTGAAGTATGATGCCTATAAGTACTAAAGGCTTTGTTATGCCGGCAAGACATTGGGCTATCCTTGGCAGGAGATCCCTTAGGTTAAGACTACTGCAACAGTGATATGGAAGGGCATCCAGGTATGGTCACTGCAGTCACCCATCTGTGCCTGAGACCAAGTAGTAGCCTGCTAAAAGGGTAAGCTGACTGTAAATTTTATTCTTTTTGAGGTCAGTGGAAAGAAGAACTGAGGAACCAGTAAATTCCTACATGGTAAGTCTGGACAAAACTCACAGCAGCAGAATATAAAAGTATCAAAAACATAGTGTCTTCATCGGAAAACATCATGACAAGGACCTCAGCCCCTGAACACCATCATAAAAGCTTTCTCACAAAAATGTGTAATGTTAAAAAATTACATGGCTTATACTAAAAGTAATACAAGAATCACAGTCTTCCAACTGACAGAAAAGTCATGTGACAGTCCAACAAAAGTTAACTTTATAGCATAAAACAAACATTTTTTTCACAAAGTACTGTTTTAGTCATAAAATAAATTGTAGAAGGTTTATTTTTCTCTGAAGGGAACTTATATGTCCAGCAATAGACAAAAGCTAGCTGACCATCAAGTCTCAAAAGCCTGCAAGAGCAGCCAAAAAAGTTCTGAAGAGCATGGCATCCAGACTGCTGATTTTCCCTTTGCTCTGGGAGCTCTCAATGGTCTGGACAAGTGGAAGGTGCCCTGACACACTGATTACATCCTATATAGCAAAGGCTACTGCAGCAGTGATCAAATGATGAACGTCAGAAAATACCAGCCTGATGGTACAATGCAAGACATCTGTTCATGCCACCCATGACTTCATTTTTGTTAGTGACTCAGGTGTTGAAGGGACATTTCAGAAGAAAATAAATGGGTAGCCGCACACTGTCTCACTTTTCTGGGGAGGACACACAGATGACCATAAAAGCAGCCCTTAGTGAACCCTAGCGGGTATAGCAGTCACTTAAATTTTCAGGGATGAATTCATTCTTGTGTATCCCCAGTACAGGAAAGCATGCACATCCAGAAATTGCAGGCAGTGCTTGCGATTACTTTGTGTTTCATGCAAAGTGAGTGAACCAGCGGTATTTAGATCAATCGGTATTCATAAAGAATGATAGCTGAAAAGGCTAGAAGGCACCAGATGTCACCAAGGAGAACGAAGAAAAACTGAACAAATACAACAGAAACATTCACTTTGAGCTTGTCAAAACTCCACTGCCATCATAATACTGTAAAAGCCAAAATGGAAAATGAATTTGATTTCCAAATGGTAGAAATAAAATAAATTAATTAATAAAACAATATTAACTGCATCAGCTATAACATGCATAATTATGGTTTCACGTGATAAACCTACCTAGTTTCTTCAACACATTTGCACACTTGCAGACATGCTTTAGCAGGTCTTTGTATGAAATCCTTAAACAGTCATTGGGGTCATTACCTTCCCTATAAAAAGAAAAATGTTAATAAATCATGTTATATTTTTATATTTTTTGAGGGTTCATCAAGTAAGTTTACAATGTACGCTATTCACAGCAATTAATTGCACATATGAAACACTTGACAAACTATCCTTGCTCTAAAATAATATTACATCCTTCACTAGACAAAGACTCAAGAGTTACAATCAAAATCACATAGTTGTTTACCAGAAAATGGATTTACATAAACAAACCTTAAGTGAAAATCGAAAGCGTGTAACTCTGTGATATTTAGGAAGAAACCAGAATCACCTAACGTGTCATACAGTGCAGAAAGATCACAGAAGGATGGTATCATTTTAGAAATGAATGCCTAAAGTAATGACAAAAACTGCAGCATTAGCGATGGATAAAGTCAAAGAAAAGGATTAAAGACACTGACTGTGTGGATGTGTATTTTTTACAAAGCAACATAGATATGTTACTGATGCAAGACTCAGCAGACTGCCATTAAACACACCACCAAATTACAAGGCACGTAACTGAGGGAATCTCAGACACATTTCCTGGAGAGTGAATTAAATCTGAAAGACATGACACAGATGAACAGACAGTCCCCAGAAGTGACTGTAAATCCCTGCATCCTGAGAAAGGATGGGACCTCATCTGGAGTACGTTTCTCTCCTTTACACTCGTGGAGTTCTAGAACAGGTTTTGGCTACACAGTAGCTCAAACTGGATTAAATGGGTAATCAGGGAACAAATTACAGTTTGGCATCTCATAGGTAGGTGAGAAAAATTAGTTTCCTTGAGTTATGGCAAGGTGCACTAAGTACATAACACTAGAAAATTATGAAGAAGTATTTGCTATAAATAAGACATGTGAGAAGTGTGCAACAGTTGCTTCACTGATTCATTCTGTATGTGATCTGGCAACCTCAGAGTTTATTAGACCTAATGTCAGTCTAAAAAGGGTGTGCTTGTATTGTTAATTCAGATAACCGAGAGATAATTTTCATTGTGTATTGGTACTGTTGTATTTTTTTTTTTTTTTGCAGTGTTCAGAGAAAGTACACTTCTGTAAAATCTTACCATAATGTAGATGTCCCTGCCTTCACTGCTGCAGTATTCATCACTTATGGGATTCCCTGCCATGGAAGTCCTACATCCGGTCAGTCTACTAAACCCTACCATTGCTCTAAGGTATGCTGAACATCACCCAAATGCTCCTCACGTAGCGTTGGGCATAAAGGTGACGTTCAGGCATGCCATCCTCAGAACTTCTTTGCCGCCAGCCCATATGCTGTTTCTAACCATTGATACGTTTGCCTACATCCATTTTCTGCCATTTGTACAAGGGGAAGGCTTTACAGGAGCTTAAACATGTGTTTGTTTCTCTTGTGCCTAAATTTCAGAGAAACTACCCTTCTAAGCCAGCCTTTGTTCGTAGGCAATCTTACCCTCCTGCTAAAGGTAAAAAGGGTAGTAAACAGGCTCCCCCTGCTAAGGGCACTGACTGCAGGGATTCAAAACTCTTCCTTTCCTGACATTACTGAAACCTTCTTAGCAAGCACTTTATCCATTACATTCTCTGTAACGGACTGATGGCAACTGATCAGTATACATAACAAAGAAGACATCCGTCCATTTACTTTATTACAGAAGCACTTACATTTCTAGAAGTTTATCTTTTCATTGAAAGACACTGCAACAACTTCAAACAACTGTACTCCTACAAAATATATGTATTCAGAGAAAATAAAAGAATAAATAAAAATCAAGCTTTTACTATCTTAAATACTATCTTAATGTTATAATCGGATATGGTGAGTAAAACATGTTTTGATAGAGAAGGAGAAAGCAAGAAAGAAAAATCTGAATACCAAATGCAGTAAAGCGGGGAAAGATGTTGACAATGGGAAATCAGACCTGTACATCTTTCACAAAACTGCTACCGTGATCATGAACGACAAAAAAAATCCAAACGGATAAACCAAACACTTTAAACTTGAAATAAAAACAATAAAACAGCCACCAAGGACTAAACGTAGGTCTTCACTGTTTTAACTGCTTTAATAAAACACAGAACCAAATAACTAAGCACTTTCACCAGACATAAATGGATGGAAGCCAGCGGTTTATGCCTGGTGAAAGTGCTTAGTTATTTGATTCTGTGTTTTATTAAAACAGTTAAAACAGTGAAGACATGTTTAGTCCTTGGTGGCTGTTTTATTCATAGGTTCATAGGTTCATAGGTTTATACTAGGCTATCTGCCCTAAGGCATTTATAAGCCTAGCCCAAATTATTGTGGCTTACGCCACCCCTTATATGAAAAAATACTGTGCCCATTAGTTTGTTGTGCCTCTGTCCAGCAGTGACCCAGAGATGTACCCCGATCTCCCATCCACAGGTCTAGATTTCTCTTGAACAGAGTCAGCGAGGTGCTCTGCCTCACATGGACCGGGATTTTATTCCACAGCATAGGGAGTCTCTGAGTGATAAATCTATCCCTCCAGCACGTCCTATTTATATCCGTGCTAAGGTTTAAGTCGCTTGCTCTAGTGGTTTTGGTGGATTTGGATTTTTTGAGGTGGAGCATGTCCATTAATTCCGGGTTGGACATGGCCTTGTATGTCAGGCACATGTCACCTCTGAGCAGACGGTATGCGACTGAATAGAGCTGGAGTTTCTTCAATCTGGCAGCATATGACAGATTTTGGAGTCCCTTTATCCTTTTGGTGAGGAACATTTGGACCATCTCCAATTGCTGCAGACGTCGGATGAGATACATCCCCAATGGGGCATTGTACTCGATCATTGGTCTGATAAGTGAAGAGGAACAATGACCTCACTAGATCTGGATGTGAATCCCTTCATGATCAGGTGGGCAATGAAGGTCTTTCTAACCACTTTAGCAATGTGAGTGTCAAAAGAAAGGCCACTGTCAACCTGGGTCCCCAGGTCCCTGATAACCTCTTCTGTGCTTAGTGGATTGCCACCTATATGGTAGCTTGTTACCTTGTTTTATGACTATACATTTTTTGGCGAACTTCAGGCCATGGCTCTGGCACCAGCTATCTGTTTCCGTGAGTCCCTTCTGAAGGATATCAGTGTCTGATGCACTTTCCACTATGGCGCCCAGTTTGCAGTCATCTGCAAACTTTGTCAAAGTCCTCCCATGTTGGCCTGTACTTCTGAGAAGTAGATGCCAAACAATAGGGGCCAAGGACCCGCCCTGTGGGACACCACTTGTGACCGGCTTGGAGTCTGACACAGTGCCAGCAACTCTAACCCTGTGGGTTCTGTCCTTTGCAACCCATCTTGTGACATATGGGTTTACATTTAAGCTGGTAAGTTTTTCTACAATACCCGAGTGGGGTATTGTGTCAGCCTTTGCAAGGTCAAGGTAGGCTGTATGGACTGCCTTTCCTCATCAATGGCCTTGGTGACTATTTCAAGAAGTCGACCAAGTTCAAAAGGCATGATCTTCCCTTGACAAAGCCAAACTGGGTCGGGTCCAATGTCTGCAAGTCCCCTATATCTTTGTTTATGAGCTCCATTATGATCCTCTCCATAGCTTTGCAGACTAGACTTGTTAAGCTTATGGGGCGGTAATTACCAGGGTCCGTGACCTTTGGAGTGGGACCACACGCCACCCTTGGGCACGTATCCTGTGGTAAGGCTGAGATTAAACAGCTGCCTTATGTGCGGGTTTAATTCCTCATTTAGCTCGTGTAGCACACAGCCGGGGACACCATCCAGTCCCATTGATGCTGTGTTTTTAGCTTTAGAGAGAGCAGCATTTGAGATGTCCGGGAGGCTACACTCGGCTGGGATAGTTATCTCTCCTTTAGGGGGGGAGGGGGGGGTGAAGTTTGCACTGAACCTGTCTGCCAGTATGTTGGCAATGTCTGTGGGTTCAGTGATTTTTGTATCATTTTGGACTAATTCTGAGCATATCTGTGAGTTTCCACCCAGGTTCCTAACATAGCTGAAAAAGGCCTTATGATTGTCCTTTTTCTCTCAAAATTGGCCTTAGTTGATTTTATGAGTGCTCGTAATTTTTTACTAATAATGATCAGGGGTGACTTCCCTTTTTTCCCTTATTATTTTTATTTCAAGTTTAAAGTGCTATTGTGATCATGGTGAGAATGAACATTTCTAAACAGAAACACGAACTATCAAAAGTGATTGTAGTGAAACAGAAAGCAACCTTGTACTAGAACTCAAACCAGTGCTAACTCTCCAGATGAAAGCACTGTACCCACCACATAAAATGAGAAAGTGCTAGAAGAAAAAAAAGTTCACAAATGAAGCAAATTTTATTGCCTCACCTACTTGCCTTGGTGCTTTGCCATAACATTACTGTTATTCTGCATTAATAAATGTCAGGTTTCCAGAGATTTATACCACCATCCCTGGAAAAGGAGATCAGTCTTTGTGAGTACTGTCCTGGCATACGTCCATTGTGTTATTCCTTTATGGGAGATACCGTAAAGTGACTTTGCAGGGTCAAGATAAACAGCATGCGCGGTCAACCCTTCAGCAAGTGTTACCTCTGAAGCTACCCCTTCAAAGAATGCTGGATAATTCAAAAGCCACTAAAAAAAACATACTTTTTCATCCAGCATCAAACTTGATGATAATCTCTGTGATGACTCTAAAGTTTTGGGGATTAATATGCCCCCCCTCCCCGATTTTGTGAACTGGTATTAGTACAGCCTGTCATTATATGACAGGGAATGTGACTAAGTGTTAATATTTTGTTTAACATAATTCATAGTGGATTAGACAGGGTTTCCTTTATTCTTTACAGGAAATCATCAGGTACACTGACCAGTCCTATGGAATTGGAGGCTTTTTTAACTTTTGGCAGCAAAAGGGAAACTTCCTCTTGTCCCAAAAGCATTCTGAAACATTTTTGCTTACTGTGAAGATTGAACAATTCTTTTTTCTGGGTGCCCTGTTGAAATGTCAGTGATAAAAATGTAAAGTGCAGACAAGCCGAAAAAGAAGACCAAAAACTTAGGGAAAGAGTGAATCCCAAAAATCGCTCTTTTCCTTTAAACTTTTTTTGCAGTGGGGGGGGGGGGCAAGCCTCCCACACCCACCAAACTTATTTATACCAACTCTGAGATCCCCATACCTCAAAGAAAAGGGAATATTCTGAGAAACAGCATCTGAGACTTAGTATATGTATGACCATTCTTTCGGCCGTTTAGTCTCCGTATTTTCAGGACTCGCTCT
>NC_056732.1:40663496-40668496 GCF_019279795.1 Protopterus annectens
GTTGACCAAGACAGCTAGGCCTTAAGGAGTGGCCCGCACAATTTTCACCAAATAAACATAAGCACTCTTAAAGGTTAAATACTTTCTAAAAAGACTAGTAACCAACAAAAAGCACACAGTGGCCATCAATGAAAAACTCCTTTATTGACAAACGATAAAAAGTAACCTCCAAAATTAGTTATTAACTGGGTGCTTTTTGTTGGTTACTAGTGTTTTATAGCGCCCTTGAACCTTTTTTCTGGTTATTGACTTTCTAAAAAGACCAGCCACAATAAAAGCATGAAAATACTGAATATACATTTGCAGTAAACCACAGAGTTCAAATCAGAGGAAATATTAAAAATAACATTGATGGGCAGACAAATACAGAAAAACAATATCTAAACTAAGCTTCACTATATTTTCCAGACTGAATATAGGAGAATTACTATTCCCTACTTATTTAACAGAGCAAGGCAGATGATGTGGTGAATGGTCCTTCTTGTTGTCAGGCCCAAGACAGAATACTCAATACTGACAGCTTTCTCTGTAATATCTAAAATTTCCAAGATGGCTGGCAGACTGACCTTATCTGCTCACCTGACTCAATGTTCTCACAGTATCCCCCTTTAATCCCCTTACGGTGATTAAAGTTATAAAATAATCTGACTTGAGTGAGTGACGACTTCTTGTGGTGTACATCCTATGACCACAACTTGGAGAACTACAAAATAGCCTTTTATTGTGGATTACAGTCTTTTATTGTGGATTACAACTGTTTGGTTCCGGTCCATATACGAGTGTCAGCAGCGGTTTGTTTTGTAACTTTTGGCATTTTCAAGTGGTTTCCAAACGCTGAGTTCAGTAGTTGATCACAGTATCCCCCTTTGAAGTTCAGACAGGAATTTAGCATAGATGGCTACAATACACATCTAAATGTTTATGTCAGTGCCCTGGAGCCATGAAACCATTACAGCATTTTCCTCCTTTTACTGAGCTAATGAAAAAAGGCTTCTTCCAGACCTACCTTCTCCAGTCCTATTCAGCACAGCGGGGTGCCATGTTTATGGCTTAACAGCTAATTTAATTTCAAGGATTTCCCAAAACTAACTGGACCAAGATCAACAGCTTCTCCTTCAGTGCCCTTTGTTACAATATATACATAGAGTCTGACATGTATATTCCTTCTCTGTCCTGCGGGACCCACTATTGATACATTTTTTAACACTAGCAACTTTACAAGCACATTTTGATTTTGAAATGCCATACAATTTTAATACATTTGTAGCATCAGTATCTGTACAAATCAGTTTGATATTCAAATGCCATACAGTTCTAATACTTTTGGAACACAAGCATCTTGAATAAATCAGTTTGATATTCAAAGGACACATCACTCTTTACAAAAGTCCAGCTGGTTATGCTGGTACTAGCTCATATCATCACAGTGTACACAGTAAATAAAGTGTCTTTAACTAATGGGTACAGAGTACATCATAGTGGCAGATTTACCAAGCACGGCAACAATGTTTCATTACTTTAAAATAAATAAATAAATAAACAGCTCATGACATGTTCACAACAGCTGCAACTATTGCATTCTTCAGAGGAAATGCTATACACACCACAACTCAACTTGCAAGCTTTGCTGAATTTATTTATTTATTTTTGTACTTCCACTATATACATTTGTTAAGCAGGTAAGACCACTGGACACTAGCATCCTTTATCAGAGAAAATCCAGGAGCACTGTCTGATCAAGTGACTTGATCAGAACCACAGAGTAGGCAAACAGACATGGAAAACTCAAACTGTGTTCTGTTCCACTCATGATCTATACAAAGAATAAGGTATATCACTTATGCAGCATAGTTCAAAGTCCAAACATTTTCATGGATATCAAGGTGAACTTGGGTGTGGTGGAAAAAAGGAGCACCAGTGTCCATAATCTGTAAGGTATTTTTTTTTAATCAAGGCAAGTAGTCCAATTTGAACATTGGCTAGCATTCATAGGAATAGTACTGGAGTGCTTGTGTGGCTACAGCTGAAAATATGAGATCTACACAGACAAAGTATTATAACTGTATGTAAATAAAAAGGACAGACATCTGTCACGTGTCATTACTTTGACATTGCAGGACTAATATGATTTTTTTAGGTTGGAGTATTTTCACCATAGTTACTGTTTGTCTGAAACGAGTTAAATATTAAATACATCTGATAATTGTCTCGCAATAAGAAGTGTAAGGTGCACACTGTTTATGAAATGATTATAATTGCTGGGTGTACAGTCTGTTTGTGAATGAAAACGACGTACTCTGCTGTAATGTGACTAAGTTAAACAGTCATTAATCTGGTGTTGCAAGACTAGTGTGCAATCCAAGTATATATTTAAAGTAAAAACATTTCTGTGATCATATGTATCATAAACAGTCATCTGGATGTACATGGTTAATAAAGTTGCTGCAGTTGAAGGGCACAGAGGCACTCTGTTGGTAAAAGGGACTTACCATTGCTACTGTTTACCATTGTTAAACAATCACTAATTGGCATGGCATGGCAGTATCAAACAATGCATGTGCTGAATGTGCTGCAAAGCTCTGCAATGGCTTATGCTTGTATATGTGCATGACGGGGTCGCTGCAGGGGGTGTAAGAGTTAACACGTTAGCAATACTTTCTTTCATTTCCATGGCGCACAAATGGCAGGACTGTACACAAGGAGTGCCTATCCTAAGTGGGCTGGGAAGGATTTCAAAGCAGTTATCAAAGGCACAAGCGTGCAGCAGGTAGCATCGCCACCTCACAGTGCTTGGTTTCCTAGAAGAGTTACTGAATGTGGTTCATTCTGTGTGGAGTCTGCATGTCCTTCCTGTCTCTCTGTGGGCATTAGCCAGGTGCTCTGTTTTCTAACAATACCCCAAAGAGATGCATATGTTATTTGTCATTCTTCTAATTAGTAATCGATAAGTGAAAAGAACACTAGCAGGTAAACGCTCCTTCTCCAGAAAAAAGTAGATAATAAATGTATCAGTCAGTGGAAGGGAGCGAAGCTGGACAGAGCACTAGGAATTATATAAAATCAGTCCAAATGCATCCAAATACATCCAAATGAAACCACAAGGTTCTGTGATGTATATAAAGCTT
Source organism: Protopterus annectens (assembly GCF_019279795.1). Taxonomy (NCBI): domain Eukaryota; kingdom Metazoa; phylum Chordata; order Ceratodontiformes; family Protopteridae; genus Protopterus; species Protopterus annectens. Next base: position 40,666,622 of record NC_056732.1, read on the forward strand.
TATTCCAACAGACAAGCACTTTCGCTACGTATAGCTTCTTCAGGTCAATTCAATAATACAAGAATCAAACTGCACAATATATAGGCATGTCAATTAATCAATTGCAACATTAATTACGCATTTAAAAGGGAAATGTGAAGACAAAAATATAAAAAATGACAATGCATAAAAATGTATCTCAGATTAAAAAGCACACATATAAATATAGAAATGTAAAAACATATATGAAGAAAGTACATATGTATATAAATATAAAAGATTCAACTAATAAAGGCAATAATAAATGAAGTATATATATATGTAATATTAGTGAACAAATATATATATAAAAAATATGTATATGCAAAGAAATAATCACTTGAACCTATCCACTATCATATGTCAGCTATCATACATCTAAAGGTTGAGATGAATATGCCTGCAATATCAATGTTAAAGCACATATATATATATATATATATATTTTTTTTTTTTTCACTTGATATTTCTACGTCTCTTTAACCTAGGTTTGATGGATGCTCTCTCATTCAGGCCTGACCCATTATCGTCCCTCAATCGAATAATCCAGTCACTCTCCTTGCTTTCAGTATGGTTCCTTATATCACCTCCTTTCTTATTCGGGGTTAGAACCTCTAAAACCCTAAACAGGAAAGTATGTGTGTGATCACTAACACTGACATGCTTAGCTAGAGCATTATGGATTGACCGTTTCCTAATGTGGTATGCATGTTCTCTTATTCTGTCACTAAATTTGTGGTTCGTCTTACCTACATAGAAACTTGTGCATGCTTGGCATACTGCAAGGTATACCATATTACTGGTCATGCAATCCGCAATGACAGTGGTCTCAAAAATCCGTTGTGTGGCAGGGCGTATAAATTCAGTGGCATCGTCAATGTATGAACAAAAATTGCAGTGTCCACATGGCATGGTATGCCGTGTGATCATCTCATCTTTTTTCTGTCTCGGGTAACATAACATTCTTTTGAGGTTTTTCTTATTCTTATATTGAAACTTAGGAGTGTCACCAACAATGCTTCTTAGAGCATTATCAATCTGAAAGACTGCCCAAAATTTGCTAATGATTTCTCTGATCTCAGAGTGATCAGATGTAAAGGTAGTAGTGAATTTCACTACAGGTGTGTTGGTGGATATGTTCTTATTGGAGATGTATGTTTCAGCAGTGGGTCCAAAGTATGGCATAAGCTACAGTATGTCTTAAGTCATGTATGTTCTTTAGGCTATCACTAATTTCATTAGTACCATACCTTCTGTCTGTCAGCCTACCCTTTAGACTCTCCAATTCTGTGTTAAAACCTTCTTCAGTCGGGTTCAGTCTGGAGGCTCTAATGGCCTGATCCTTAATAATATTTTTGAAAACAAAGGAAGGATGCATGCTGGATCTTAGTAATAAAGAATTGCTGTAACATGCCTTCCTAAAGACACCAGTGTTGATCAAGCCATTGGGTAGTTTCTCTATACACAGATCTAGGAACTCAATCCTGTCCAATGAATAGCTTATGGTAAATGTAAGAAAGCCAGTTAATTTATTCATGTCATTCAAGAACGATAATAGTTGTTCTACAGTCCCTTTCCATAAAATAAAAACATCATCAACAAAACGTCGAAATAAGGCTACATGTTGTTAAAACGCTGCTACATTAAACAGGATTTTCTCTTCCCACAGAGCTAAGAACATATTTGCATAGCTATTGGCGCAAGGCGTTCCCATTGCTACACCATCAACTTGTCTATAAAGGGTGTCGTCAAACATGAAAATATTATTCTCAAGTACCAATTCTAAGAAGTGTGCTAGTAAATCTATTTCCACTGTAGTATAATCACTATGTACTTGCAGGTATTCAGATATATATG
>NC_056732.1:40673496-40840996 GCF_019279795.1 Protopterus annectens
CTCAATAACTTAACATCATCACCAGTTAGTACTCTATCAGATAAATTATGGACTAACGTCTGTCCTTGTTCCACATCCTCTTCAGAGTTTGGTTCTGCAGAAGTTCCTCTGAGAGCTTCCTTTTCTGTCGTCCACGGCTCATAGAGCATGTGCATCTGGGACCCTTCTCTAATCGGACAGGAAGGGGAAAAGAAACATTTAAAGGTGTCTCAGGACATGAATTCATCTGAGTACATTGCACTTTTGGTCTAACAATAGTTCCTAATTCCTGGTCTCGAGTAACTGGCTTATTCTTAACAATCTGTACCTTAGGATATAGATTGGTTTCAACGTGCATACTTGGATGCATTATGTGTATCACATCATTCGAATCAATATTAGTCATAGCAATTGATTCTATAGAATCAGTAGGGTCAATATGTGGTTTGACAACATTCACTTCTTCACCCCTCCCCTGTAATTCCAGTATATCAGCATGTCTAATATTAGTAACAGTGTTCATGGAGGTATGGCTATCAGTCCTAGCATCATCATCCATAACATTAGTATTACCTAAAGAATGGACAGCTCGCAAATCTTTTACATTATCTTCACAAACTCTGTCGCATATTTCCCTCGGGGTAGTAGAGGGTAGATTTTTTTTCCTTCAGGTTAGGCACAGATCATAGTAAGGGGATAGTTAGTAAAGCTATCCTCTTACCCCAACCCATGCCCTAACCCTAAGGTTCATGACTATCGCACCATAGTGGAGGACATTGCTATGTCCTTCACTGTGCTAAATTCAAGCTAGCACAGGTCATAACGGATAGTACGGGCTATACCCTATTATGACCGTGCCCTAACCCTAAGGTCTATGAGTATGCATGGAAGTTCAGTACAACACCTGTGTACTGAACTTCGAGCGCACTATAAGTGCACTTCTGCAGTGAGCATTCCATGCATTATTCTGAATTAGTGAAATTATCTGTGTATGGAATCATATATATACATACATATATATTATATATATATATATATATATATATATATATCTATATATGTATATTATGTATATAATTAGCAGGGTATGTTGGGGTTGAGGGGGGCTTGCCATTTTTGAAAACAATGGTTTTTATATGACTAACATGAGGCTGATCCTTTATGCAAGAGCAGAGGTGTTTCAATGTTAACGTGCCAACATTCAAAACATTGATATTTCGGCCATTCGACCTAAAAAAACTACACACACACATACACACACACACACACACATACACACACACATATATTTAAATATCCTAATGTCTAGCTGCAAGATGCTGCATGTTGACATTTTATGTGCAAAATACAGAAGTATAATTTGCTGTTACAAAATTGGTCCAACTGCAACCACTAAGAGTTATTTTGTTGCAAGGTAATTCCACAAAAAATTGAAATTATCAAACCCAAAAGTTTGTTTTATTCTTCCTGTAGAAAGAGGCCACCCAAGAAGTCTGAAAAAGTACAAAACCCACATTTCTGCATGTCTTTTTAAATATTTGGCCATTTCTGCAGCCAACCATCTGCTGCTAGACTGTTAGTATCTTGGCACTTATTCTCAGTTCTAAACTCCCACTTAATCCTGCACTTAGTTTTTGTAGATACTAGCCATTGCCCAACACCCCCCACACACACACACACACACACACACACACACACACACACACACACACACAAACACACAATCTGTAATAATGTGAAGTCAGACACTCGTTGCCATGTATGTGAATTTGATCATGGACTGAAGCTCCTGCTCTCACCACTGACTTCCGCTTTTTGTGGCTCTTCTAATCCAGTGGGAGGGGAAGAGCCACAAAAATACCACTCCTTTACTGTCCCCTACCAGCCACTCAGGTGCCAAGCCCGATACCAGTACTCAGGTCACCTGGGTCACAGCCGAGGACTCTTTACCTCTGTGTCACACAGCTGGTCCACATATCTGCATGTCAATAAAGAAAAAAGACATGAAGGTATTTAACAGTTTTCCCTTTCATGATGGCGAAAAAGTGAAAATAGAAGCAAATGCAGAAATTCGAGAACTGTTGTGAACTTAGAAAAAAAAACTTGTCATTTACTCATAACTTTTTTTCTTTACAAAGGCACTAGGTCACAGACAGACCATACATGCTTCTGCTATTAAAGAAGGAAGCCAAAGGCTATAATTTTACTAAACTGCATGATTCACTTATAAGAGAAAGCATAATCCATGGTACGGAATGGTGAAATTACAAGTACACACAGACACACGCACAAAAGAATAAAAAGAAATGAAAGTGTGCTTGAAATTCTGTAATAAGTGGGGAAAATGTAATTGTTCTTTCAAAAGTGAAATGCAGGAAAAATGAATCAAACTGCTCTAAAACTACTGAGTCGAGGAATGTATGCAATTTGTAAAAAGACAAACATAAAAGAAGTTGCACTGTGCTTGAATTTAGTAAGTCTGAAATATATAAAAGAGTTGATGACTTTTCCTGCTGGAGCATGAAACAGACAGACAGAGGAAAAGCTGCCTGTAAGAACCCTGAAAATTCTATTCTCATCTTGGAAAAGTAAAAATGACTAGGATACAGCACACATTAGCTAAAATTAGTGAGGATCTAGATGACTGATAAAGATGGATGCATGCCATCTCTCTGTTCAGAATCCTTATTTTACTTATTGTGCAAGATTATTCCTCTTTCATAACTGCTCTTCATCAGAATGATTTATTTAATTTCAAGCAGTTATTTATTTGCTTACGAGCTTAAGGAATGTGCACTATTTAAAATTCACCTCTTCAAAAGTGACTGTTCACAACCAAATGCTACCCTCAAAATCTATAAATATTGTCTTCCTTTAAGGATGATCAGTAATATCAGCTCTAGGATTTGCAAGTGAAGTCTACCTGTTGGCAGTGTTACTCTGAACAGTGGGAGGGAGTGAAGTCTACCTGTTGGCAGTGTTACTCTGAACACTGGGAGGGAGTGAAATCATTCTGTTGGCAGTGTTACTCTGAACAGTGGGAGGGAGTGAAGTCTACCTGTTGGCAGTGTTACTCTGAACACTGGGAGGGAGTGAAATCATTCTGTTGGCAGTGTTACTCTGAACAGTGGGAGGGAGTGAAGTCTATCTGTTGGCAGTGTTACTCTGAACAGTGGGAGGGGAGTGAAGTTTATCTGTTGGCAGTGTTACTCTGAACTGTGGGAGGGAGGGACTTCTACCTGTTGGCAGTGTTACTCTGAACAGTGGGGGGGCGTGATGTCTATCTGTTGGCAGTGTTACTCTGAACATTTGGAAGGAGTGAAGTCTATCTGTTGGCAGTGTTACTCTGAACTGTGGGAGGGAGGGACTTCTACCTGTTGGCAGTGTTACTCTGAACAGCGGGGGGGAGTGATGTCTATCTGTTGGCAGTGTTACTCTGAACTGTGGGAGGGAGGGACTTCTACCTGTTGGCAGTGTTACTCTGAACAGTGGGAGTGATGTCTATCTGTTGGTGTTACTCCTGAACATTTGGGAGGACTTCTACCTGTTGGCAGTGTTACTCTGAACAGTGGGAGGTGGAGAGTCTATCTCTTAGCGGAGTGTTACTCCCTGAACAGGAGTTAGGGAGGGGGTAGAAGTTTATCCTGGTGCTTGAGTGTTCACTCTGAACTTTGTGGGAGGAGGGACTTCTACCTGTTGGCAGTGTTACTCCTGAACAGTGGGGGCATGATGTCTATCTGTTGGCAGTGTTACTCTGAACAATTGGGGGGTGTGATGTCTACCTGTTGGCAGTGTTGCTCTGAACAGTGGGAGGGTAGAAGTCATTCTGTTAGCAGTGTTACTCTGAACAGTGGGAGGGAGTGAAGTCTATCTTTTGGCAGTGTTAGTCTGAACAGTGGGAGGAGGGTGAAGTCTATCTGTTGGCAGTGTTACTCTGAACAGTTGGAGGGAGTGAAGTCTATCTATTTGGCAGTGTTACTCCTGAACAGCTGGAGGAGTGAAGTCTTCCTGTTGGCAGTGTTACTCTGAACAGTGGGAGGGAGTGAAGTCTATCTCTTGGCAGTGTTACTCTGAACAGTGGGAGGGAGGGAAGTCTACCTGTTGGCAGTGTTACTATGAACAGTGGAAGGGAGGGATGTCTATCTGTTGGCAGTGTTACTCCGAACAATTGGAAGGATGTGACAGTACTAGATGAGTTAACATTTTCCTACTCTTAGAAATACTATATCATACATACTTGCGTTTCAATTACAGTGCATTGAACTGCGGTGGAAGACCCTGGACAGATTAATGTGTGTAAAATCCTAGAGCCAGAGATTGCAACTCTGATCACTGCAGTTGTCATGTAAACTATCTGAGTACAGCAGGTGTTGGCTGCTGCAATGGCATTTGGCATATGTTGTTAAGACCAATATCTCCTTGTAAAAACTGGCTTGCAGTGTTTGTGCAACAAAACTGTAATACTGCATGTCACAAAATAATAGCATCAAAGCTGACTCGGGTAGAAAGCAAAAGGGTACATGTAGGCTGACATTTACCAAGAATGACACAATTGCTACTTTAGAATGACAGTTCATTCTATAAAACTGGAAATACCCAAGTGGTAGCAGAGTTCAGACCATGCAACAAAGTAACTCATTCATCCCAGATGATCTTAAAATTCCAGCCTGAGCAAACCAAATTGGGTAGAGCTGGGAAGTGGATGTCTTGAGCAGCTTGGGAATGAAGCAGTGAGAGAGGTATTTCTAAACAGAGTTAGAGAAATGAGAAGAAATAGCGGGTGAACACTAGTATGGCCCAAGGGAGATATTTGGCCTTTTTCAGATGTATCTGAGAAATTATATGGTGAAAACTGAACCCTGGACAACAAGATCAGTGTTAAATTGTTTCCTATATATATATATCAAGAGGGTGGCTGTGACAGTTTTATCAGACATTTTGAAACTATGTTATTAGGAATTAAACTCTGGGAATGATAGGTGAAGTTTTTGTGTTCTCTCACAGGTAATGCATTGCATGAAATAATAATATGACCAAAATGGACTTCTGTGATTCAGATAAAGATAGAAAACACTGCACAGAAGCCAGCTCAATGCTTGTGGGCATGTAGCCCTGACTATGGACCAGGTGACAATTTCAATTAAACATTACTTAACACAGCTGTCAGGAGGATGTGCCCATCTAGGAACAAAGCTGGTCAGTTCTTCTGAGGAAGGAAGCAGGCGTGTGATACCAAAACATGCATCATTGAACAAGTGCATGGAAGTGTGTACTTACTAGCAAGGCAAAAGGTGCTGAGCTCATCTGGTAATGCAAAGTTTTGACTCCATCAAGACTGGGGGTTAGACCAAAAATAATAAATGTCATTGCAGAGGTAACCACATGTCTGCCTAAATATAGCCCCCTAGATACCTTTGAAAAGTGAGTTCCAAGTCCCCAAGAGTAAAGCCAGTTAGCGACTTTAGATTGCAAGAAGCATAACAATAAACTCTGTTTATCTGAGGTTTGGAGCAAATATGCTGATGCTTTGCATAGAGCGCTTAGAGATTGGCATTATGTTATTAAGGCAATATCTCCCCTTGTAAAAAGCTGTCCTGCGTGTGTGCCATGAGCTGTATCACAACAAATGGTGCAGCCACTGAGGGATCTGAGAATCATAACAACGAAATCAGAACTGTAACAACGCGTTGAAATGGGATGACCTCTATCATCATCAGGGGCATAAATACGGTGTTCTTACTATATATATATATATAAGGGGACCCAGGGGTAGTCTGTACAGGTGCAAGGGGAAAACAATGGCTCAAAGCACATATTCAGACTATGGAATAAAATACTACAATTACATTGGTACTGCTCATACATTCAAATGGTCCACAGAAATGAAACAGGACACTGGCAGAATTCTTGAAGGCAGAGCTGTGGTAACACTGGGATGTCTTTAAAATATAACTACCCAAGTGTGGTGTGCCTGGTAGAGGTAATGAAGCCAGCCCGCTAAGAGATACTTCATCGAATCAAACATAGCTGTTGTTAAACCCAGTTACTAGAAAGAACACTGGCAAGGCATTAAATTTCCAGTTACAGTCATGGGGCACTTTAAGATTTGCCATTTACCATAGTTTATTTGGACTGAAGGAGTAGAGAGAACAACAGGTGGCGGTGGTGGTGTCTGATGATACTCTAGTAGATGTTCAGCTCATATGTAATGACTCTGATAGCAGTCATGCATGGGGGTAATCACACATACTAGGGGTAAGGAGGGACACCAAACTAGTGCTTATGCCTCTGACGGGAAGCTAGTAATGGTGCTGCTGGAAAATAACTTGTAGCAGGCTTGGACATGTAACAGCTGTCCAAGGTTACTGTCTCATAAAGGAGTTGCACTAGGAAAGAGATGGTTCGTGGCAGTCAGCGCCGTGGAGTGCAGTACTGGCTACATTAATAGGAATTAGGAAGGACTGGAAAGAGAAAGCTGAAACAGGCACCATGCATGCATTCCTTACCCAAGAGGATTAAAGGTAGTCAATAAGACCCTGGCTCTCAAGGCAGTAGTCAGTAGAACCCTGGCTCTCCAAGGCAGTAGTCAATAAGACCACAAACAGGGCAGTGGTCAATGAAGACCCTGGCTCTCAAGGCAGTGATCAATAGGGCCACAGCCTCAGGCAGTGATCAATACAAGGCCCTGGCTCTCAGGAGCAGGCGGACTCAGGAAAGGTTGTTGCAATGAAGGAAGCTCCTGGGGGTTAAATGGAGATGTGGTGCAACAGCCACGTTGCTCATAGAGGCCCATGATACCCCACTTATGGCCAAAGCCTGTTATATCAGCAACCCATTACTCACAGAGGCCATGATAACCCATATGGCCAAAGTCTGTTATAACAAACCCGTACTCACAGAGGTATGATTACCCACTGATGGCTAAACCTGTTACCAGCATGATGCATTACTCATGGGGGCCTACACATTAACCTGTTGATGATATTTATATCAGCGGCCCGTACTCAGAGGCTGCATGGTGCCACTTATGGCTGAAGCCCTGTTATATCAGCAGCCGTACTCATAGGGCCCATGATGATACCCCCACTTATGACCAAAGTCCTGTTATATCATAGCCACATTACTCATAGAGGCCCATGATAACTTACTGATGGCCAAAACATGTTATAGCAGCAACCCGTACTCGAGGCCATGATACCTTTGGCCCATTATATTCTTTTAATGCCGACCAGACATGAAGCATACAAAAGGGAGGCTTCTGAAAAACTAATATAGGCCAGGTACTGCAAAAGATACAACAGGGGAACACAAGCCACACTTGAGGAGCGCTGTCAAGGGGCGTGAGGCTGGAAGCAAGTTAAAGGCTGCACTTTGGTGCCATTTCCTGCTATTGAGTAACCATTTCCAGAATATGAATCATTTCCATGGCTATAGAATAAAGCTGCAGTAAATACATTTAAAAGTTGTTTGATAGATGTTTACAGGAAACCTACCTTTAGTAACTTGTATCTGCCTTCCTGATTATACATCCCATAAGGCAGAAAAAAGTTTGGTGAAAGGCAATGTCTACGTGCAGCTAGAATGATCTCCTATCAGAAGATTTAATAAGAGTGAATTCCTTATCACTTGGCCTATGTGACAGAGGGTTACCCACTGCACCTTGTGATCAACATTACACAAGAAGTTTTTTTGGGAGGGTTTCTCGAAAGGGGAGTGAAATCACTGTTGGCATTTTTCCCGAAATAAAATTTATTGGGGGTTTTTTGAAGTGGGGGGGGGGGATTTACCCCCCCCCCCCCCCCCCCCCCCCCCCCCGGAGAAAAAAAAAAAAAAAAAAAAAAAAAAGTCTATCTGTTGGCAGTGTTACTCTGAACATTTAGAGGGAGGGACTTCTACCTGTTGGCAGTGTTACTCTGAACAGTGGGAGGGGAGTGAAGTCTATCTCTTGGCAGTGTTACTCTGAACAGTGGGAGGGGAGTGAAGTTTATCTGTTGGCAGTGTTACTCTGAACTGTGGGAGGGAGGGACTTCTACCTGTTGGCAGTGTTACTCTGAACAGTGGGGGGGTGTGATGTCTATCTGTTGGCAGTGTTACTCTGAACAGTGGGGGGAGTGATGTCTATCTGTTGGCAGTGTTGCTCTGAACAGTGGGAGGGAGTGAAGTCATTCTGTTAGCAGTGTTACTCTGAACAGTGGGAGGGAGTGAAGTCTATCTTTTGGCAGTGTTACTCTGAACAGTGGGAGGGGAGTGAAGTCTATCTGTTGGCAGTGTTACTCTGAACAGTGGGGGGGTGATGTCTATCTGTTGGCAGTGTTACTCTGAACAGCTGGAGGGAGTGAAGTCTTCCTGTTGGCAGTGTTACTCTGAACAGTGGGAGGGAGTGAAGTCTATCTCTTGGCAGTGTTACTCTGAACAGTGGGAGGGAGTGAAGTCTTCCTGTTGGCAGTGTTACTTTGAACAGTGGGAGGGAGGGAAGTCTATCTGTTGGCAGTGTTACTCCGAACAGTGGAAGTATGTGACAGTACTGGATAGTTAACATTTTCCTACTCTTAGAAAATACTATATCTGTCTATGTGCACGTTTCAATTACTGTTCGTCAGACTGCAGTGGAAGACCCTGGACCCAGATTAATGTGTGTAAACTCCTACAGAGCCAGAGACTGCAACTCTGATCTGCAGTTGTGTCATGTAAAGCTTATCTGAGTACAGCAGGTGTTGGCTGCTACCCAATGGCATTTGGCATATGTTGTTAAGGTCAATATCTCCTTGTAAAAACTGACTTGCAGTGTTGTGCAACAAGAAACTGTAAAACTGCATGTCACAAAATATTAGCATCAAAGCTGACTCGGGTACAAAGCAAAGAATTACATAGGCTGACATTGCCAAGAATGACACAATTGCTACTTTGGGAATAGGCAAGATTCATTCTACTCAAACTGGAAATACCCAAGTGGTAGCAGAGTTCAGACCATGCAGCAAAGTAACTCATTCATCCCCAGATGATCTTAAAATTCAGCCTGAGCAAACCAAATTGGAGTAGAGCTGGGAAGTGGATGTCTTGAAGCAGCTTAGGGAATGAAGCAGTGAGAGGTACAAACAGAGTTAGAGAAATGAGAAGAAATAGCGAATGAACACTAGTATGACGGGGAGATGTTGGCCTTTTTCAGATGTATCTGAGAAATTATGGTGAAAGCTGAACCCTGGACAACAAGATCAGTGTTAAATTGTTTCCTATATATATATATCAAGAAGGGAGTGACTGTGACAGTTTTTATCAGACATTTGAAACTATGTTATTAGGAATAAACTCACCAGGAATGATGGGTGAAGTTTTTATGTGTTCTGCTCACAGGTAATGCATTGCATGAAATAACTAATATGACCAAAATGGACTTCTGTGATTCAGATAAAGATAAACACTGCTGAAGCCAGCTCCAGTAGCATACAGGCATGTAGCCCTGACTATGGACCAGGTGACAATTTCAATTAGCGCTAACAGAGCTGTCAGGGAGGATGTGCCCATCCTAGAGAACAAAGCTGGTCAGTTCTTCTGAGGAAGGAAGCAGGCGTGTGACCTGCAAACATGCATCATTGAACAAGTGCATGGAAGTGTGTACTTGCATAAGGCAAAGGTGCTGAGGCTCATCTGGTAATGCAAGGTGTACAGCCTCCCATCCAAGACAGGGGTTAGACCAAAAATAATAAATGTCATTGCAAGGAAGTAACCCACATGTCTGCCTAAATATGGCCCCCTGAATGCCTTTGAAAAGTGAGTTCAAGTCCTAATGTAAAGTATAATGGTTAGCGAGCACTGGTGCAAGAAGCATAACAATAAACTCTGTTTATGCGAAAGTTTTAGACAATATGCTGATGCTTTATAGAAGCACTTAGAGATTGGCGTATGTTGTTAAGGCCAATATCTCCTTGTAAAGACTGGCTTGCAGTGTTGTGCAACAAGAAACTGTAATACTGCATGTCACAACTTAAATGGTCTGTACGTTACCTGAGGATCTGAGAATCTGGCTAACAAATCAGAACTGCAACAAAGTTGAGGAAATGGGATGACCTCTATCTAGCCATCAGGGCATAAATACATAATAATGGAATGCTCACCATTATATACAGGTATAAGGGGACCCATGGGGTAGTCTGTACAGGTGCAGGGGAAAACAGTGGCTCAAGCACATATTCAGGCTATGGAATAAAATACTACCAGTGCAGCCAAATGCTGCTCATTCAAATTACAGAAGGAGCAGACCCATGGCTCAAGGCAAGTAAAAAGACCTGGGCCAAGCAGTGGACCTTTCTGGAAAAGGTATTGTACAACGAAAGAGCTCCACAGAGGGGTTAAATGGAGATGTGGTGCAACAGCCGCACTCATAGAGGCCCATGATAACCCACTGTTGACCAAATCTGTTATATCAGCAGCCATACTCATAGAGGCCCATGATAACCCCAGGGAAAGCTGTTATAACAGCAGGGGCTCACAGAGGCCCCTGATTACCCACTGATGGCCAAACCCGTTATACAGCCATATCATAGAGGCCCACTTTAAACCCCCTGTTGGCCAAAGCCTGTTATATCAGCAGCCATAATCATAGAGGCCCATGATAACCCACTTATGGCCAAAGCCTGTTATATCAGCAGCCATAATCATAGAGGCCCATGATAACCCACTTATGGCCAAAGCCTGTTATATCAGCAGCCTACTCAAAAGGCCCATGATAACCCACTGATGGCCAAACATTTTTAGCAGCAGCGGTACTCAAAGAGGCCCATGATACCCCACATGCCAAAGCCCATTATATTCTTTTAATGCCATCGGGCATAAGCATACAAAAAGGGGGGCTTCTGAAAAACTAATATAGGCCAGGTACTGCAAAAGATACAACAGGGGAAATGCAAGCCAGATGAGAACTGTCAAAAGACTGGCAAGGCTGGAAGCAAAGTTAAGGCTGCTTTGGTGCCATTTCCTGCTATTGAGTAACCATTTCAGAATATGAATCATTTCCATGTAGCTATAGAATAAAATACGTAAATACATTTAAAAGAATTCCATTTTAAATGAATGTTTACAGGGAAAACCCACCTTTAGTAACTTGTATCTGCCCTTCACCAGTGCTCATCCCATAAGGCAGAAAAAGTTTGGTGGGGGAATGTTCTGCAGCTAGAATGACTCCTATCAAGAAGATTTAATAAAGGAAATTGAATTCATATCACTTATTTCTTGACAGGGGGTTTCCCACTGCAATCAACATTACACAAGAAGTTATTATAGCATGGGGAAACAAATATGAGCCTCTTTTGGGCACTGAGTTTACTGCTCCTAACGCTGACAATGGCGACAAGAACTATAACAGGTTATGGTAGGTGAATTCAGTTATTCTGCACCAAAAATTAAGGAGATTATTACCTACAACTGAAACATCCTTAGGTTCAATCCTGATTTAGTGGGGATCTTAGGTCTTAACCCTAAGTTTGTACTTCTACGCAACTTGAAGTTCTTGTATGAAACAAACACTCACTACAAAATGAAAAGAGGAAAAGCAGGTACTGCAAAAGGGGGAAGTTTCCTGAATTAACGAGGGCAGACCCTGGCTAATACAGCACACACTATCGTAGTTTCAGGAAGGAAACTCTAAAAGATTAATTTAACTGGGAAACTCTACTAGTAAGATTAATTTAACTTTTTTCCCTTTTGGGGAAAATGGATCCCCTTTAAATGGGAAAACACTTTTTAATATACAAAAAACTAGTGGGGGTTTATTGAATGCCACATATCCTGGCTTGAATGACTATGTTTCTATAAGCCTGTATTAAAACTTAGGACAGCTAAATTGTAGTTTATCTCTCAATTTTTTTTTTTTAACTGTTACTTGTAATATATTTTTTATTTAACCTTTTAAAAACATATTTGAGAGAGTATTTTTTAAATGACCTATTTAATAGTCATTCATCCACTTCAAAATAAAAAAATTTTTTTTACATTTTAAAACATTTAAATGGAATTATTTTAAAACATATACATGTATTTTATTCTATTGATACATGGGAAAAGATTCTATTCTGTTAAAATTTTTCTGTCTTTTAACAGCAAAATAAATTTGGATTTTTTCCCTTTGGGTTTTGGGGGGAAAAACTTTGTGTGTACTGTTTCTTTATTCTAATGAAATCTTGAGAGTTACAGGGTGAAAGCACTTTACATTTTAAAAAGGATTAAAATTCCAAAATGTTTTTGTTATACTAGGGGAAAAAGGGCCGTACTTTTCCATTAGTATAAGTCTTTAAAATTTTATGTTAAAAGAGTTTAACAACACAAAAAGCAAGGGGTTTTCCCTTTTTTTGCCTATTTTAAATTTCATGATTTTAAAACAAAGGAGATCTTTTTTGTTCTGAGAAATTATGGTGAAAGCTGAACCCTGGACAACAAGATCAGTGTTAAATTGTTTCCTATATATATATATCAAGAAGGGAGTGACTGTGACAGTTTTTATCAGACATTTGAAACTATGTTATTAGGAATAAACTCACCAGGAATGATGGGTGAAGTTTTTATGTGTTCTGCTCACAGGTAATGCATTGCATGAAATAACTAATATGACCAAAATGGACTTCTGTGATTCAGATAAAGATAAACACTGCTGAAGCCAGCTCCAGTAGCATACAGGCATGTAGCCCTGACTATGGACCAGGTGACAATTTCAATTAGCTTGGCTACTTAACACAGCTGTCAGGGAGGATGTGCCCATCCTAGGGAACAAAGCTGGTCAGTTCTTCTGAGGAAGGAAGCAGGCGTGTGACCTGCAAACATGCATCATTGAACAAGTGCATGGAAGTGTGTACTTGCATAGGGCAAAGGTGCTGAGGCTCATCTGGTAATGCAAGGTGTACAGCCTCCCATCCAAAACAGGGGTTAGACCAAAAATAATAAATGTCATTGCAAGGAAGTAACCCACATGTCTGCCTAAATATGGCCCCCTGAATGCCTTTGAAAAGTGAGTTCAAGTCCTAATGTAAAGTATAATGGTTAGCGAGCACTGGTGCACGAAGCATAACAATAAACTCTGTTTATGTGAAAGTTTTAGACAATGCTGATGCTTTATAGAAGCATTTAGAGACTGGCGTATGTTGTTAAGGCCAATATCTCCTTGTAAAAAACTGTCCTGCAGTGTTGTGCAACAAGAAACTGTAATACTGCATGTCACAACTTAAATGGTCTGTACATTACCTGAGGATCTGAGAATCTGGCTAACAAATCAGAACTGTAACAACGTTGAGGAAATGGGATGACCTCTATCTAGCCATCAGGGCATAAATACATAGTAATGGAATGTTCACCACTATATATATGTATAAGGGGACCCAGGGGTAGTCTGTACAGGTGCAGGGGAAAACAGTGGCTCAAGCACATATTCAGGCTATGGAATAAAATACTACCAGTGCAGCCAAATGCTGCTCATACATTCCAAATGGTCACAGAAGCAGAGCAGGACCACAATAAGGGAGCTAACGAAGGCAGAGCTGTGGTAACACTGGGATGTCTTTAAAATGCAGTTGCCCCAGAATATTACTTAGTCTGTACCCTACCCTGGTAGAAGGTAATGAAGCCATCGCTAAGAGAGTTACTTCATCCGAATCAAACATACCTGTTGTTAAACCCAGTTAATAGAAAGGAACATTACTAGCCAAGGGAGTCCATTCCAGTTACAGTCATGGGAGGGGCACCTTTTCAGTTGCCATTTGCCATGGTTTATTTGGACTGAGAAGGAATGCAGAGAGACAAGCAGGTGGTGGTGGTGTCTGATGATACTCTGGCAGATGTTCTCATATGTAATGACTCTGATAGCAGTCATGCATGGAGGCAATCACATGCTAAAGATAAAAAGGAGGGACACCCAGCTAGTGCTTATGCCTCTGACCGAAGCTAGTAATGTTGCTACTTAAGGAAAATAACTTAGTAGTAGCAGGGAGCTTGGACATCAGCAACAGCTGTCAAAAGGTGCTGTCTCATAAAGGAGTTACTTCAGGGGAAGAGATGGTTAGTAGCAGTCAGCCTGCATCTGAGTCACAATTACTGAAAACTACTATACATTAATAAGAAGGGGAATTAGGAAGGACTGGAAAGAGAAAGTTGAAACAGGCACAACTCCCTGCATTCACCTTGCAAGAGTTAAAGAAGGTAGTCAATAAAGACCCTGGCTCTCAAGGCAGTAGTCAATAAAGACCCTGGCTCTCAAGGCAGTAGTCAATAAAGACCCTGGCTCTCAAGGCAGTAGTCAATAAAGACCCTGGCTCTCAAGGCAGTAGTCAATAAAGACCCTGGCTCTCAAGGCAGTAGTCAATAAAGACCCTGGCTCTCAAGGCAGTAGGACTCTGTATACTGAGAAAAGGGGTTATTGTACAACGAAAGAGCTCCACAGAGGGGTTAAATGGAGATGTGGTGCAACAGCCGTACTCATAGAGGCCCATGATACCCCACTTATGGCCAAAGCCTGTTATATCAGCAGCCGTACTCACAGAGGCCCATGATAACCCACTTATGGCCAAAGTCTGTTATAACAGAAGCCGTACTCACAGAGGCCCATGATTACCCACTGATGGCCAAACCTGTTATAGCAGCAGTCGTACTCATAGAGGCCCACATTAACCCACTGTTGACCAAATCTGTTATATCAGCAGCCGTACTCATAGAGGCCCATGATACCCCACTTATGGCCAAAGCCTGTTATATCAGCAGCCGTACTCATAGAGGCCCATGATACCCCACTTATGGCCAAAGTCTGTTATATCAGCAGCCGTACTCATAGAGGCCCATGATAACCCACTGATGGCCAAACATGTTATAGCAGCAGCCGTACTCAAAGAGGCCCATGACACCCCACTTATGCTCAAAGCCCATTATATTCCTTTTTAATGCCATCGGGCATGAAGCATACAAAAGGGAGGCTTCTGAAAAACTAATATAGGCCAGGTACTGCAAAAGATACAACAAGGAACTGCAAGCCACATGAGAACTGTCAAAAGACTGGCAAGGCTGGAAACAAAGTTAAGGCTGCTTTGGTGCCATTTCCTGCTATTGAGTAACCATTTCAGAATATGAATCATTTCCATGTAGCTATAGAATAAAATACACGTAAATACATTTAAAAAGAATTCCATTTTAAATGAATGTTTACAGGAAACCTACCTTTAGTAACTTGTATCTGCCCTTCACCAGTGCTCATCCCATAAGGCAGAAAAAAAGTTTGGTGAAAGGGCAATGTCTACGTGCAGCTAGAATGATCTCCTATCAAGAAGATTTAATAAAGGAAATTGAATTCATATCACTTATTTCTTGACAGGGGTTACCCACTGCACCTTGTGATCAACATTACACAAGAAGTTATTGTAGCATGGGGAAACAAATATGAGCCTCTTTTGGGCACTGAGTTTACTGCTTATAATGCTGACAATGACGACAAGAACGATAACAGGTTATGGTAGGTGAATTCAGTTATGCTGCACCAAAAATTAAGGAGATTATTACCTACAACTGAAACATCCTTAGGTTCAATCCTGATTTAGTGGGGATCCTAGGTCTTAACCCTAAGTTTGCACTTCTACGCAACTTGAAGTTCTTGCATGAAACAAACACTCACTACAAAATGAAAAGAGGGAAAGCAGGTACTCGCAAAGGTGGAAGTTGTGGGCAAAGCTGCTACATTCGGGAACATGAGGGCAGCACCCTGGCTAATACAGCACACACTATCGTAGCTTTCAGGAAGGGAAACTCTACTAGTAAGATTAATTTAACTGGGGAAACTCTACTAGTAAGATTAATTTAACTGGGGAAACTCTACTAGTAAGATTAATTTAACTGGTAATTTGCAGCAAGTGCACTTGGAAAAAAAATCTTAAAGAAAAGAATATATGCGCATATATATAGCATTAGAACTAAGAACGCTAACAAGGCTCTATATAAGCACTCCCTACAGAAAATCTCCCATGATGAATTTTTATTTTTCCATTTTAGAGCACGTAGATATGGATCCTCGGGGTGGGGGGGTAACTGGGAAAACACTTTGTAATATAGAAAGAACTAGTGTGGCAGTTTAGGTTGAATGCCTTTACATATCCTGGCTTGAATGACTATGTTTCTATGAAGCCTGTATTAAAACTTAGGACAGCTAAATTGTAGTTATATCTCTCAATTTTATTTTTTGCGTTTAACTGTTACTTGTAATATATTTTTATATTTATTTACCTTTTAAGCATACATATTTGAGAGAGTATTTTTAAGTGACCTATTTAATAGTCATTCATCCACTTCAAAATAATCTAAAAATATTTTTGTTACATTTTAAATGTTCATTTAAAATGGAATTATTTTAAATACATATACATGTATTTTATTCTATTGATACATGGAAATGATTCATATTCTGTTAATATTTGCTGTCTCTTTAACAGCAAAATAATTGGCTTTCAGTTTTTTTGCCTTGGTTGTGGGGTGTGTTGTTATAGAAACTTTTGTGATGTACTGTTTCTTTATTCTAATGAAATCTTGAGAGTTACAGGATGAAAGCACTTAATCACCTATTAAAGAATTTGGATTTTATAACTTGGGCTCTGTTTTCGTATTATTTATGCACAGTTTGCCTGGTCACCTAATACTCTGATATTTCCTAACCTCCTCTGATACTGCAAAAGCTGTTCTGAATGAGTCTGCCAAAATATTTCTAAATTTTGCTAAGTTTTTGTGTGTTGTGAACATTTCTCAGGGTAATTGAAATTATTTCCATGGATTCCTAATATTCCAGGAATTCTTTCTTCTGTTGTAAAGCATCTGTTACTGCATTTGGGCTCAAAGGTGTTTGTTTTACCATGGAAGGTTCCTTTGCACTCTGGTTGGCACAGAGAGCTAAATTAAATCCATCCAAGGTGGGAACTACTGGTCAACAGATTATAGTGTTTTTACTTGATTGGCCTGAGGGTTTAACTTTATAAAAGTCTTTCATCCTGGTCCTATAAAAGCCTTACATTTTTGTAAGAGTGTGCTTATTTATTCAGGGCTTCCTTTTGCCTGGCTTGGTCACCTGTAATTACAAGCCTTGAATTGCTTCTAAAATCATCTTGCCTACAAAGCTGATATAAGTATATTTTTTGTACTTGCTCTGTTTCAGTGATATTTAACACTTCTGTGCTGCATTTATTTATTTGGTTGAATTTATGACTGTTTTTTAGAATGGCCTTGCTAAAGAAACGCCATCTGTTTGTTACTGTACTGCTCTTACTTATGTTGTTTTAACAATATTCTGATATTTCCTAACCTCCTCTGTTACTGCAAAAGTTGTTCTGAATGAGTGTGTGTTGTGAACATTTCTCAGAGTAAGTGAACTTATTTCCAAGGATTCCTGATATTGCAGGAATTCTTACTTGTGCTGTAGTGCATTTGTTACTGCACTTGAGCTCAAAGCCAGTTTGTTTTACATTGGAAGAGTTCTTTTGCACTCTGGTGGGAGCAGAGAGCTAAATCCAACACATCCAAGGTGGGAACTACTGGTCGCTAGCTTATTGTGTTTTTATCTGATTGGCCTGAGGGTTTAACTTTATAAATGTCTTTCATCCTGGTCCTATAAAAGCCTTACATTTTTGCCTGCTCATTTATTCAGAGCTTCCTTGTACCTGGCTTGGACCCTGTGATTACAAGACCTGGATTGCTTCTAAAATCATCTGGCCTACAAAACTGATATAAGTAAATTTTTGTAAGTGCTCTGTTTCAGTGATATTTAACAATTCTCTGCTGCAGTTATTTATTTAGTTGAATTTATCACTGTTTTTCATCCTGCGCTTGTCAAAGAAACTCCATCTGTTTGTTACTGTACTGCTCTTAGGTAGTTTTAACAATATTCTGATATTTCCTAACCTTCTCTGATACTGCAAAAGCTGTTCTGAGTGAGTCTGCCAAAATATTTCTAAGTTTTGCAAAGTTTTTGTGTGTTGTGAACACTTCTCAGGGTTAGTGAACTTAATTCCTGATAGTGCAGAACTTCTTACTTGTGTTTTAAAGCATTTGTTACTGCACTTGAGCTCAAAGTCAGTTTGTTTTACATTGGAAGGGATCCTATGCACTCTAGTGGGAGCAGAGAGCTAAATTCAACCCATTCAAGGTGGGAACTACTGCTCGATATAGATTATTGTGTTTTTATCTGGTTGGTCTGAGGTTTATCTTTATAAAAGTCTTCCATCCTGCTTTTTGTAAGAGGGTGCTCATTTATTCAGAGATTCCTTATGACTGGCTTAGACACCTGTGATTACAAGACTTGGATTGCTTCTAAAATCACCTGGCCTACAAAGCTAATGTATGTTTTTTTTTATATACTTGCTCTAACTGCTTCAGTGATATTTAACACTTCTATGCTGCAGTTATTTTGTTGAATTTATCACTGTTTTTCAGCCTGCCCCTGTTAAAGAAATTCCATCCGTCTGTTACTGTACTGTTCTTAGGATGTTTTACCAATATGCTGATATTTCCTAAGCTCCACTGATTCTGCAAAAGCTGCTCTGAGTTGTTTGTCTTTTTGGCTTTTTCCAGTTAGGGGTCGCCACAGCGGAACTCCGGTCCGCTAATGATTGGCAGTAGATTTTTATGGTGCCAAGTTGCCAGCCCGACACCCAACCTTCAGCGAAGGCACTCCCATTCATACATGTCTTTCGGAGGCCACTCGACCACGGGGAGGACATGTAGACTCCACACAGAAGGCACTCCAGCCGAGAATCGAACAAGAGAACCTCTTGTTGTGAGGCAACAACACTACCGCTGTACCACCGCAGCTTCTAAAAGCTGTTTTGAGTGAGTCTGCCAAAATATTTCTACGTTTTGCTAAGTTTTTGTGTGTTGTGAACATTCCTCGTGGTTAGTGAACTTATTTCCAAGTATTTCTGATATTCCAGGAACTCTTACTTGTGTTGTAAAGCATTTGTTACTGCACTTGCTCAAAGACAGTTTGTTTTACATTGGAAGGGTTCTTTTGCACTCTGGTGGGAGCAGAGAATAAAATTCAACCCATTCAAGGTGGGGACTACTGGTCAATAGCTTATTGTATTTTATCTGATTGGACTGAGGGTTTAGCTTTATAAAAGTCTTCCATCCTGCTCATATAAAAGTCTTACATTTTTGTAAGAGTGTGCTCATTTATTCAGACTTTCCTTGTGTCTGGTTTGGACACCTGTGATTACAAGATATGGATTATTTCTAAAATCATCTGGCCTAGAAAGGTTCCCCATGCTTGCATATAAGCAAACCTCTCCAGTTTAAAATCCTCTATACAAAATGCTATCCATAGTCTTCCACTGTTCACAGCTGCTTGAAGAGCTCCCAATTTTTGCAGAGAGTGGTACCACTGCTAGCAATCTAATAGTACATTACTAAATACTCCCATTTTGACCTTTAAGGGACCCTCCCTTACTTCTTACTCCTAGAAATTGTGTTCCCTTGCATTCTATAACATAGGCTAGATTCAAACCTGTTGAATCTAGACTGTTTGGCATCACTGTGCTCTTAGACCAGCTATCTTACATTAATGTAATTAATTAATTAATGCACCCTTGTGGCAGAAGTGCATAAGTCAGGACCCATCTGAGTTGGAGATTGCTGGAAAAAGGCTCAGTTTGGGGCTTTCCCACTGGTAGTTGTGTTAAAACTGTTTAAATTTGCCTGTATATAAGCTTCAGGTTTGCACTCAGTTTACCAGAGTTGCTCAACATTTGGCAGCTTTAGCCAGACATCTGGAGTACATCTTCACTGAAATCCAAGGCATCCACTGAAAAAAAAAACCTGAAAAATAAGTATATTTTAAGCCAGCACCACACTTTGTTAACTATATTTAATCGAATTACTGATTAATTTTGCTGTTTGTGACTGCTCTTTACTATGCACTTTGAAATTGTGTTCCATTGCCTTATATACCATAGGCTAGATTCAGACCTGCCGAATCTAGACTTTGGTATCACTGTACTCTTAAACAAGACATCTTACACTAAGAGGGTCTCCCTCGGAGTTGGGGATTGTTGGAGAAAGGCTCAGTTTGGGGCTTTCTCATTGGCAGTTGTGTTAAAACTGTTTAAATTTGCCTGTATATAAGCCTCGGGTTTGCGCCAGTTTGTGTTCAGTTTACTGGAGCTACTCAACGTCTGCCAACTTTAGCCGGAAGTCTGGAGAGCATATGCATTGAAATCCAAGGCATCTACTGAAAAAAAAACCCTGAAAAATAAAATTTTCAGCCTGCACTACAACTACACTTTGTTAACTGTATTTAATTGAATTGCTGCTTCGTTTTTGCTGTTTGAGACTAAGTCCAGCTAGCCCACTTCCTTCCTAAATATTTATTTATTTATTTATTTATTTGCAGTTGGTTTACCAGGATAGTCCATTGGGCCAAAATGAACCCGTTTTCAATGGAGTCCTGGGGAGAAAAGCTCCAGACAATATAGATTACAGTAGGTATTAGACATACTTAAACATTGTTAAAATCACAGTAGACAAATACAAATGCAATGCACAACAATTACAATTAATGTAAGTGTTAAAAACTGATGGCAAATTATAAGGGATTATACATAAATTCAAAATTCTACTAAAGTTATTTCATAAAGAGAGTTCAACATATGAGAGGTAGAGTGTAGAGTATTCTTACATATTCTATAGTAATAACAGGAATGTGAGAGGTAGAGTGTAGAGTATTCTTACACATTCTATAGTAATAACAGGAATGTGAGAGGTAGAGTATAGAGTATTCTTACACATTCTATAGTAATAACAGGAATGTGAGAGTTATGGATAATGAGAGAGAGAAATCAAGGGTGTAAGCAGGAGTAGGAGGAAATGGGGATGGTCGGTGTAGTTAAGTAGGGTGGGAGCAAGAGCATTCCCACTGAGAAAGTAGATGTGAATGAAGAGATTTTTTGAACATAAAATGGTTAGAAGTAGTACGGATAGATGGAGGTAGAGAGTTCCAGGGGCGAGCTAACCCATGTGAGAGAAGAAGAAGATATTTGCCAGCGGGATGGGTTGGTTTGCACACTTCTAATAGATTTTGGTTGTTGGACCTTAATATTCTATCAGGTATGTGCATTTTAAACACAGAAGAGAGGGAGGGACAGAGGGAGGGATTGAAAATAAGTTTATGAGCAAGGGATAGTTGTGTATAGGTGAGCTGATGGGGTAGTTCTAGCCATTTTAGTTGTTGGAGAGGAGCAATGGTGGGTGTAAGACTTTTGGTTGGTAGCAAACTTGGCGATTTTATTATAGCAGGAGGAAAGTTGTTTTTTCAGGGAGATTTGTAAATTAGTTAGTAGTGGAGCTCCATATAGAAGGGAGGGAATAAGAAAGGAAGTAGAGAGAGTGATTTTAGTGGCAGTTGTAAGGTAGTGCTTTTGTCGATAGAGCATCCCTAGCTTTTGAAGGGTTTTTTTTTATATTTAGTTGTAGATGGGAGTTGAATTTTAGTTGGTTATCGATTTGGACTCCAAGTAATTTGGTCTCTGTCACTAGTTCCAGTGGAAAGTTATTCTTACTAGTAATACAGAATGAGTTTGTACTGAGAGAGTTGAGTTTAGAAGGGGTGAATATCATTAATTTGGTTTTAGCAGTGTTGAGTGCTAGGTGATTTGTTTTCATCCATAGCTTAATGGTAGAAAAAGCATCCTGAGTTAGCTTTATGAGAGTAGGAATAGTTGAGGCAGTGCAGATAATGGTCGAATCATCTGCATATTGGATGATATTTGAGAGGGATAGCTTTGTGGAAATCATTTACAAATATATTGAAAGGAGGGGACCTAATATGGAGCCTTGGAGGACACCAGTCGGGGTGTTAAGAAATGAGGAGGCTGCCTTTTTCCATTTGACTGCTTGATGTCTATTAGATAGGTAGCTGGAGAACCAGTTCAAAGTAGAGGAAGATCGGTTAAGTTTGGAGAGTTTGGTTAGAAGCAGACTATGTGATATAGTATCAAAGGCTTTAGAGAGGTCAAGTAGAAGGGTAGAGACAATTTGGCCAGAGTCGTGGGCGCTATTTACAGTTTCTAGAAAGGAGAGGAGTGCTGTCATAGTGCTGTGATTTGGTCTGAATCCATGTTGTGTAGGAGAAAGTAGGTTGTTATCTATGAGATATGGTAGGCGTTGAAGTTGGATGCACCTTTCCAAGAGTTTAGAGATGGGAGATAGGATAGCAATGGGGCGGAAGTTGGAAACATAGTTGTTATTGCCACCTTTATGTAAAGGTATGATGAAGGCCTTTTTCCAGATTTGGGGAACCATATCTTCTTGAATTGAGCGGTTGATTAGTACGCTAATGGGGTAGGCAATTGCTTCAGCAGCTAAGCTAAGAAAGTAAGAAGGAATGTAATCAGGAGCATTGGTGCATGGTTTTAGTTTCTGAAGGAGTTTTTGTATGGTAGATGTGGGTATAGGTTTTAGTGAGAATGGAAGGGAGTGTGGAGAGGGGGTGTTAGGGGTTGAAAAGGATGAGGAGGGAGAGAGAGTAGGAGAGCAGGTGTATATTAGAGGGGGTGGGGAAGATGTGGAGGGAATGAAAGTAGGAGAGGAGGAGGATGGTAAAGAGTTAGTAGATATGAGTGTGGCATTGGTTATAGTGTTGTGTTGAGTGTAGTTGGGGTAAGATGGAGGTGAGTTGGAGTGTGTGTTGTAGGAGAAGGAAGAGGTTAATTTGGAAATAGATTCAATGAAAAAAGAATTGAATTGAGTATCTAAGTCTATATCAGTGGCATTAGGGTCGGGGGTTGGGGTGACTGTTTTACTGGGATGAAGTAGAGTGGAGATTCCTTTCCAGAATTTTTGAGGATTTGTTTTGTTGTTGTTTTAAAGTGTGAAGAAGTAATTTTGTCGATCAGAGATGATAAGTTTTTTTACCCTGTTTCTAAGAGTTTTATATTCATTATGGATGAGGGGGGGTCTTATTTTTCTGGTATTTAGCCCAGACGTTGTCTCTTTTCCGCATAGTAGCTAGTGTCTTTTTGGTGAGCCATGGAGCAGTTTTAGTTTTTATTCTTTTAGTTCTTAGAGGAGCATGGACATCTAGTAGTTTTAGGAATGTGGTGTTGAAGTTGGCAACAGCATCATCTAAGGGTAGTGTTTTTAGACAATTCCAGTTTATTGTTTTTAGGGAGTTAGTAAAGGTAGATGGATTAAAGTTTTTATGATTACGTGTTGTAATATAGTTATGGGTATGATGTTGGGTTAAGGGGAGCCGGTGAGTGAAGATGGATATATGGTCACCAAGGGGATCGGGAAAGGTTCCACTGTCTGAGAAATAGTGGGGATGAGATACTAAGATCCATTCTAGGATACTGCTGGTGGAGAGATTTTTTGATGGGTGTGTGATAGAGTTGATTAGTTGTGAGAAGTTATGTAAGTTGATGTTAAGTGGGTTTGTGGGAGACTGAATGGAGATCCAGTTAATATTCATGTCACCTAAGATTATAGTTTCATTGCTAATGTTGTTGGTAAGTCAAGAGAGGATGTCTTCTAGTGTGGATACATTATCTCCTGGGGGGATGTAGAGTGAAACTATACATATGTGTTTATGTTTGTTAACTTGGAGTAGTGTTATGAGTAGTTCTGCGTTATTAAATTGAGGAGTGAGTTTGTTGTAGGGGGTAACTGACAGGGAGGTTGAGTAGAGGAGAGCTACTCCTCCACCTTTTTTATGAGACCTGTCTCTTCTGATGATCGAATAGTTTGGTGGGAGTATTTCTGAGTCTTTTATATGGGGTTTTAACCATGTTTCTGAGATGGATAAGATGTCTGGTTTATGGTGTGTTAGCCAAGCATGGAGGTTTGGGATTTTGTTAACTATACTTTGAGAATTTAAGGCAGTGAGTATTAAGGACTTGACCTTAATTGTTGAGGAGGGGGGGCCTGGGTTAGGCTGGATATCTCCTGATAATAGATTGCTAATGGGAGTTAGGGTTAGGTTGGAGAAGTAGTAAGACAGTTTAGAGAATAGGTTTGGATGTATTGTGCTTTTGAAGGATTTAGAAACTGTTATATGTGAAGGGTGTTTCTGAGTGGTTATAAGTTTAAATGGAAAAAGTAGAAGGTTGTTTAAAGGGCACAGATGGGGGGAAATTGAGATGTTAGAGTGAGGTAGTAAGGAGCTAAGATGGTTGGTTACATGGTAGGATTGGGAGTGGTAGGAATAACTAGGCTGTGTAAGGTGGTAGAGGTAGGTTAAGATAAAAAGTAGAGTTAGTGAGAAGGGGAAGAATGGGGGTTGTTGAGGCATGTTGGAGTGAAGGTAAGTGTAGTTATTAAGTAGTTGGTGAATTATATTTGGAGGTGGTAAAAGTGGAGGAGAAATGTGGGAGTTGTGAAGGCTTGCAGGGGGAATGTGTTGTGGGAGTAGAGGTGAAAAAAGTTATTTGTGGCTAGGTGGTGTCTATCAGAGGTGAATGAGGTAGAGTAGGTGGGATGAGGAATGGGTGTTTTCAGAGTTGTGGAGGGTGACTGGATTATGATCTGAGGGGGTGTGGCTAATGTATGGATAAAGCTAGGGCTGTTGGGGGCTGGTGAGATTTGGGGGCAGGGTAGGGGAGCGGAGTGAGCCCGCAGGGCGAATGGAGCAGGAAGAACCAAAGGAGTCAGAAGAGGAGCAGGAAGAACCAAAGGAGTCAGAAGAGGATCGGAAACCTATCAGTGAAGTGTTAATTAGCAGAAGGTAAGTAGAGAGGACTTGGAATTAGTGGGTTGGAATGGGCTGGAATGTGAAAATGGTGAGGGAGAAAAGGAAAGTAGTAGTATAATATGTTAGAATGTAACAGAGAGAGAGAAAAGAAAAAGTAAGAGTTTACAGAGAAAGCTGGAGTAAGTGAGTAGCAGTAGGTATTAGTGGGGGAGGGTGCCATCTAGTGGACAAATGTAGAATTGCCTTTGGTACACCAGGGCAAACCCAGGTCTGGGTTAGACTGAAGGGAGAAGGGAGCAAGTCTGTGCAAACTCACTGAGGGGTAAGAATGAGATACAAAACAAAGGGGAGTTTGGCTGCTGGCTTTCCTGGCAGAGAGCAGACAGAACACCTAGCAGGGCATACAGACTATATTAATGCAAGATCTGGCAGCAATTTCACATACTTTCTTTAATTCTGGGAGAAGCTTCGTGGAGGCAGCAGGGTTTGCTGAAGTTGCTAGAGCAATTGGCTGGGAATGTAGAATATTACTTTAGGTGTAGGTGCCCACCAGGCCGTAAACACAAGGGGTAAGCCAGGAGTGAGAAATGAGTTGTACTATAGCAGTTAGTAACAGTATCACAAGAGCAGTAAGCACAAGAAACAACATTTATGATAGCAGTGAAATTAAAATAAACCACACTGGAAATACTAGGCAGGAATAATACACGTCTGTATCTACACAGTTTTACAATTGTCAACCTTAAATGGCCCTGAGCAGCCTTTTGTGCACTATAGCAGTGTGGGGCACTTCTTTTAAGTTCAACAGATATGGGTAGCTAATTGCCAAGTACATTTACGGCAAAAACGGAGCTTGTGTGAACGCTCCGTTTGCGCACAGCTTCTTCAAGAGAAGCTGGGCAATGTCGCTGTGTTTAAATACAGTTGGAACAGCGTCTAAAGCGTTATACAGTAGAGAAACAGATTGAGCACCTCTAAAATGGTTGTCAGTATACATGAAGCAGTTGTCACATTGCCTCAAGATGCCCATATCAATCAAGCTGGCAGGTGAAATGATGGGAAATTGTCCAGCCACTGTGGCAGGTTTTTTCTGACATTCAGAAAAATCCTGCCACAGTGGCTGGACAATTTCCCATCATTTCACCTGCCAGCTTGATTGATATGGGCATCTTGAGGCAATGTGAGTATTGCTTCATGTATACTGATAACCATTTACTCTTAAAGCAAAGTAGCACCCTATGTGAGGGATTCAAATACACTGTGGAAATGGACTCAATTCTCTCACATAAAAAAACTAGACATCAAACACACTTCGCCTCTCATGCAAACCTCACCTTTCACACAAAATAAGGTCACAACACATAAACCCACATATGCGGAGTACAAAATGAGGTCACAACACATAAACCCACATATGCGGAGGTACTCACTAAAAGCCTACCAAAAGAAAAGAGACCTTCTAAACACACAACACCGACAGGCAACACTAAGCATAAAGAAACCACTACACATATCAACACACACATCTGTGTCTCAACAAGTAAGCCCCTAAGACAAAACCTATGAACCTATATACAACCCATGGATCACTTCTGTGGCTCTGCTCAACAGGGGCATAGGAAAATAACTTTCTTGGGTGGCATAGGCCAAGGAACCTTGTTGGATAGGCTTACTTAGGCCTTGGGCCGATAGCCTAGTACCTACCTATGAACCTAAAACACATCAAATGTCTTAGTCACAGGTAACTCGTTAGTGTGGAAAACAGATGTCTCCTTCACCAGACTGGACAAGGAGTAGGTCAAAGTCAGCTGCATATGAGGTGCCAGGATCCCACAAATTATGCATGCACTCAAGTCACTCAACAAGTACTGTTATGATTCTGTCATAGTCAATATTGGAGTGAGTGACTTGAGACATACCTCTCTGGACTATATGAAGAGAGACATGATGGAGCTCTCTGATTATGTGTCCCACACAGGTATGTCCCTACCCCTAAGTAGTACCCTACCTTCAACCAGGATGATGCCACAATATAAATAAAAATTGATTGATTGATGAATTGTCTCAGCTTGTAGTGTCAGTCCAGGAGGATCCAGTATCTGTCAGGAGGGAAGATATAGTAGACAGACTTCATTGTTTTGCTAGAGATGGTCTGTACCTGTCCCCCCTAGGTTTTCGGATAATGGCAAAGGCCCTTGCCTTCCCATAGTGCCTTTTTTAGGCAATGTCAAAACAACAAATTTTCCAAAATAACAAAATCTAATCGAGACAAATTCAGGCTCATGCTGCTCAATGCTAGGAGGTTAAACATGAAACTGCACTTCCTGGAAGCACTCCTCACCTTGGAGGATGCCGACATCTGTCCAGTTACCTAGACATTGTTCAAGGCTGCTGAGAGCACCCAGACCATGCAAGACTACAATGTCTTCCACATGTTCAGACCTCAAAATGAGCGTGAAGAAACCAAAGGTGTAGTTGTATCCATCTTAATTTAAAACCAAATACACTTCAAGACTGGTCAAACAGCATGACTATGTCGAACTACTCCATGTCCAATTAACTATTGGAAAAGTACTGTATCACATCACTGCTAGCTATAGATTCCCCACCATGAACCAGGATAAGCACACCACCTACCCTAATTTACTGGAATCCCTCGCCATATAGCCAAATACCTTAGTCATGAAAGATTTCAACTATCCTTCCATAGACTGAGGGACATACATGAGCAAAAGCATGCTTGCCCAGAGGTTTCTGGACTTTTTTAACACAAATGCTCTAGAACAGATAGTCTTCACCCCCCCCCCCACTAGGGCCTCTAATATTCTGGACATAGTACTCACCAACATGGAGGGTCACTTCCCTATGCGTGATGCCCTCCTTGGTCAGACCACACATCAGTCTCATTTGAAATAACTACTGGAACTGACACCCTCAAAGGAACAAAAATTATAAAAAAAACTTTACCAGAGTTAACTACAGCCTACTAAGCGATGGTATAAAAAGCTTCATACCACCAGCAATCACACACATCGATGATCACTATGCAGAAGTGTATGTAAATGCACTGTACAAACACTTAAGCGACTGCATAAACTCTGCTGTACCTAACCAGATCAAAATCAGATCTTCTCATACAAACAAACCACCCATGGTGGACTTCAAGTATAAACAGATTATATAACAGGAAGAAACTCTTGTCCAAAAGCAAGAGGGATATCACTCAGCAGAGGAAGAGTTCCCTCCTAAGCCTAAACAGAAAAATCAGAAATTTTGTAAAGTCTTCTAAAGCATATTACAAAACTAAAATCACATCCCTAGTCAAGGATAATCATAAGGCATTCTTTAACTACATCCAAAGTCTAAAAGGGAATGCCTACTATGTGCCGAACTGGTTGTAGATGGGATCACTCATACTACACTGGAAGATGTTGCCAACCTGCTAGCTGACAGACTGAGCTCAAACGTCAGCCCCTATCCCCACCTACCATATCTCAAAGCACACCCTACATGAGTAATCTGCCTAGTATCTCTACAGAACAGGTCATCTCTGCTCTCACCAAGGCCAAAAACACAGCCTCAACAGAACTAGATAATATCCCAGGTGGTTTACTAAACAATCTAAAACAAGACCTAGTGGACCCACTTGGCATTCTCTTTCATCATAGCATGAGAACTGGTTATGTTCCTGTAGAATGGAGAACAGCAACAGTAATCCCCCTGCACAGAGGGAGGCCATCAACTGACCTGGGGAACTACAGACCCATGAGTTTAACAAACATCATCTGCAAGACCATGGAAAGAATCATCATGGACCTTATCAACAAGGACAGAAACAACCTAGGCGACCTCTAAACACTGGACCCAACCCAGTCTGGCTTTGTTAAGGGTAGATCATGCTTACTAAACCTGGTAGACTTCTTTGAGAATGTCATCAAAGCCATGTAGGAAGGTAAGGCAGGGCACACAGCCTATCCCGACCTTGCTAAAGCTTTCGACACAATTTCCACTCTGGCATCACTCAAAAACTCTCCCAGGTAGGGGTTAACCCTTACGTTCCTAGATGGGTAGCCAAATGGTTCACCAACATTACACACTCTGTGAAACTTGGTGACTCCACCTCCACCAGTAGGCCCATCACTAGTGGAGTACCACAGGAGTCTGTGCTGGGCCCCTTACTGTTTGGCATCTATTTCTAAAAAGTCCAGGCCAAAGTAGATGGCCTTTGTTTAACCAGTTTCCCTGATGATTGCAAACTGGGAGCAATTACTGAATCCCCCAAGTATGTCAACATATTACAAGAAGGGCTAACACAAACAAATGATTGGTACCAAAGCCATGGATTAAAACTCAATGTAAAAAAAATGCATTTCTATTCCATTTGACAAAACAAAATTCCATACAAATTACAATATTGACAGCACCCTCCCCCGAGTTCCAACCTAGTGGTGTGAGACTTGGGAACACAGGTTGATAATCTGAACTTTGACCACCAAGTTTCCACAGTGGTAAGGAAAGCCTTCTACGTAGCACACCTCATATGCAACAGCATAGCATCCAGGTAAAGGGATGTTACAACTTCACTGTACTCGACTCTCATCAGACCACTAATAGAGTATAATGCATACCTTCTGCATGTACCTCACTAGGCACCTGCACCAGACCTGAGACATTTCTCACTAAGAAAATACAGGGACTCCAAACCATGACCGATGTGAACAGGCTGAAAGTCCTGTCACTTAATTCTGTTCTTATAGGCTGCTGAGAGGTGATTTGTGCCTGGCCTATAGGGCAATCTCCAACCCTGCCCTAATGGAAATGCTGTACATCCACAAGTCAAATGGCTCATCAGTCATTCGCTCAAGGGATCTCAACTTAGCTTGTGACATTAACAGATCATGCTATAGAGACAGATATATCTCCCAGAGACAGACGCTTCTTTGGAATAGACTCCCTAATCACTTAAAATAGAGGTCTTCAGTGACACTATTCAAATGCAACTTAGATAATTGGATGGGAGACTGCAAATTCACCCCTGGGGTGGCACCCATTTCCCTCATGGACAGGAGGAGCCGGTGCTGATCACAGACCCACTCTGTTCATAAATTCATTCTGCGAACTACCCAAAAAAATAACAAATGGGGATACTTGGGATTAACATGGCTAGGCTTGTAAAGGCTCAAGGGCCACTAGCCTAGTAACATACTATGAACCTATTAACACATTCCACTTCTGCTTATTTCTGTTCATCAGAATAAATTGCAGGTAGCATGAGAGAGAGAGTGGGGTCTTTCACTGTCTGAGAAAAGCAAGAGATGTAAATGAACTGGAATTATTACGAATGAGACAGAAATACAAGCATGTTTATATAATGAAGTGCTAAAATGACATACAGGCAAAAAAAATTGTAGTTAGCATAGCCGCTGTTTATAAGAGGACTCTCAAGGGGGATCTAGTGATAGATCTCATCTGTCAGACTTAAACTGAAACCTCAGTGGGTGAGGTAGTGCTGTCACAGGTGCTATCCTCTACAAAGGTTCAAACCACCAAAGCACAGCAACAACATATAATATGTTAGGGAGGTACTGAGCAAACAAAATGGCAGGGTTAAATATTAAGGCAGGAAACTGTCAGGTAAAAATGGCAACAGAGTCCCACACTGTCATTAAAAATGTAAACAGTCATTCTAGAGAAGAAATTGGTAGCATGACTTAAAAACGTGTACCCTCAACCTTTATTTCTAGAGGGTTGCCCAACAAAACTAATTTCAAATTAGGAGGAGGAAAAATTGTGAAAAGTAATAAGCAGGAGATAATATACCTGATGATTCAGAAGAAGAATACAGGTGAAGTGAATAAAGCATCACTAAAGCTGTACTGAATTATGAAAAATGTAAGCAAATCGTCAAATAATGAAGACTGCACTATACTTGCAGTTTTAGTAAATATGCAATACTTAAATGTTTTGTGTGAAATTACATACAAAAATGCAGAGTTGTTACTATGGAATATTTTGAAGTTTGAAAGTGAAATTAACTCTGCTGTGCACACATCTGCAGTACTTGAAGCCTATTGTTCAATGAAGACACTACACTAGGTCAAAGGATATTAACTTACTTGAGACTCCACACAGATGTACAAAACTGTGAAAACAAGAAAATATTGTCCAAAAATTGAAAACTGAACCTAACGCTGGGAATCATATAAACAGGGAGCTAGACTGTTAGCTAACAGTTACTGGGATTTCCTACTGGATCAAGCACATAGAGAAAAAGTGACTACATCATCCTATATAACAAAAGGCATAAATGTTATAAAACAGGAAGGCATACAAGCAGATATTAGAGCAATCTGGAAAAAGGGCACCCAGGCAGTGTCAGTAGTAGCAGGAGAAACTGAACGAACAAATAATAATTTCCATCCATACTTAAACATGTTTCCAATACAGCTGATTCCATATAGAGACAAAATACAGTTTTGTAAGTAAACTTACCATAACAGCAGATGCTCTAATGATAACTACTACAGTAGCCTTAGCTATATGGGTTATATCCTGTTAAGGATACAACATATGGACAGTTTCCAAAGGTTCAGGGTACTCTCCACACACACAAACCAGCAGTCAGGTTATGTTGAGCTGTGTGGACTTTGGTGTCAAGCCCTTCAGAGCTTTCCAGCTGCCAAAGAGTGCTCATCTATGGGCTTTTAAGGATCAACATCTGCTTTTTATGACAAACAATAAAATTTTTCTGTGAAAATATTAATGATAAACTAGGGAAAAGTGGTTTTATTGACTGGCATGGGACTTTTAGCTCATTTTAAATTAGAGCATTACTTTTTATGTTTGTAGAAAAATGTTTAAACTAAATTAAAGAAGAAGAGAAGTCTTGACCTCAAAATGCATTCACTCGAGGCACTCCTTAAAATGGAGAGCATGGACATCTGTGCAGTGACAGAGACCTGGTTCAAGGATCAAGAGAGCACCCCTGCATTAACAGGCTATAATTCATACCACACCTTTCAGCCACCTAACCTGGACCGAAATACTAAAGGCGGAGGCATGCCCTTATTCATTAAGGATATCCACACCTCCAGGATAGTTGCTCAGCATAATGCATCTGAGATTATCAAGTCCAACTAACTCTGGGCAAGACCGCAATCCAGACTGTAACTTGTAACAGATCCCCCACCATGCCCCAGGATTCCCACTCCTCATTTCTTAATACACTGGAAAATATTAGGGTACAACCCAACACCCTCATAATGGGTGATTTCAACTACCCCACCATTAACTGGGAACAGTACTCATGTACCAACTCTTTTGCTCAACGTTTTCCGGAATTCAAGAATTCCAACACCTTGGATCAACTTATTCACACCCACAATAGAGGCAGCAATATCCTAGACCTGGTCATTACCAACATGGGTGACCGGTGTTTCACACCAGAGGTCAATTCCTCGTTGGTCAGATCCGACCACAATCTAATCACCCTAGACATCCACATCCCGCCCTCATCCCCCATTAGGGAAACCACCGTAAAAAATGTCTCCAAAGCCAACTTCACGACACCCATGCAGACGGACAATAGAGGTACGACTGCTGAATCCTACACAAATGCACTTTATAAGCACTTACACAACTGCATGGATCATGCTATCCCTAACAGAACCAAGATGCTATCCTCCAAAAAAAGGAAGCCAATCTGGTGGTCCCCTGCCATAAACAAACTCTACAACAGAAGAAAGAAACTGTTGCAAAAAAAGAGTAAAATCTCATGACTGGAGGAACTCCCTGGTCAGCCTCATTAAGAAGCTGAGATCCCTCATAAAATCCTTGAAAGCTAGTTACGAAAACAAAATTACCACTGATTCTAAAGACAACCACAAAGCATTTTATAGCTATGTCAAGAATCTCAATGGCAACCCTCAGATCTGCTCTGTTACAGCACAATGGCACTACATATACAGAACCAACCGATATTGTCAACATCCTGGCAGACAGGTTCAGTGCTAACTTTACCCCCCTCTCACCCCCTAAAGGGTCCATCTCTATACCAGAAGAATGCAAAGTTCCTGAAATCATGGCTGCCCAGGTAAAAACCACACTCTCCAAAGCCAAGAACACAGCATCCATGGGACCTGACAACATCCCAGACTGCATTCTACATGAACTACAGAATGAACTGGCACCCCACCTAAGCACCATGTTTAATCATAGCCACACCTCAGGCTTTGTGTCCACTGAATGGAGCACAGCGATGGCTATCCCACTCCACAAAGCGGGGTCTGCAAGGCCAAGGAACGTATCATCATGGAACTTATAAACAAAGACAATGGTAATCTCCAAACTCTGGACCCCACCCAGATCAGGTTTGTAAAAGGCAGATCATGTCTCCTAAACCTGATAGACTTCTTTGAAGCAGTCACCAAAGCCGTAGATGAGGGTAAGGTGGTTTCACACAGCCTATCTAGAGCTCGCCAAGGCTTTTGACACCATCCCCCACTCTGGAATTACAGATACACTCACTAAACTAGGCATAAATTCTTATGTCACAAGATGGGTTGCAAACTGGCTCACTGACAGAACCCACACTGTGAAAGTAGCAGACTCCAAATCCGACTTCAGACCAGTGACAAGTGGAGTACCACAGGGTTCAGTCCTGGGTCCTCTCCTGTTTGGTATCTACTTTTCTGAAGTACAGGCAGACACAGAAGGTCTTTGGCTAACGAAGTTCGCAGATGACTGCAAACTAGGAGCCATAATCAAAACTCCTAACAATGTGGACGTCTTACAGAAGGGCCTCACTGAGACAGATGCCTGGTGTCAAAACTATAGCCTCAAGCTTAATACCAAAAAGTTCATCGTCATCCCCTTTGGTAAAAACTCTGTACCCATGAGCTACCACATATGTGGTTGTCTACTTAACACCGAAAGTGTTATAAGAGACCTTGGGACACAGGTGGACAGTAGTCTCTCCTTTGATAATCACATCGCCACAGTAGTCAGGAAATCCTTCTACGTGGCACACCTTATCACAAAAGGCTTCTCATCCAGGAAAAAAAGAGGTCATTGTTCCCCTTTACATGTTACTCATTAGACCCATTAAAGAGTACAATGCCCCTTTTGGTATTTACCTCACAAGACATCTACAACAACTGGAAAGGCCGTAGAAAAACCTCACAAAGAGGATTACTGGCTTAAATAGATGCCCTACGCAGAACATCTAAAAAAACTGCAGCTTTACTCCGTCGCATTTCGCTTACTCAGAGGCAATCTCTGCCTAACATACAAAGCTATGTCAAACCCAGAGCTGTTGGACATGCTCCACTTAAAGAAATCCCAATCCCTCTGAGCTACACGCTCTAGGGACCTAAACCTTGTCACCACAATAAATAGAACATGCTGGAGGGATAGTTTCCTGTCCCAGAGACTTTGTACTCTGGAACAAACCACCTATCTATATCAAACAAAGCTTCTCATTAGCACTCTTCAAGAAAAATCTCGATGATTGGATGGGAAATAGGAAATACACCCCAGGGATCACCTCTGTGGCTCTGCTCGACAGGGGCACAGGAAAATAATTTTCTTGGGTGGCGAAAGCCAGGGTACCTTTTTGTCTAGGCTTATATAGGCCCTAGGGCCAATAGCCTAGTACCGACCTATGAACCTATTAAAACTTTTTCTCTGGTAAAAGTGTTATTTTACTTTTGGGGCTGGAGTAAGTATTTAAAGTTTTTTATTAAGTGGGGACATTACTTTTTTCTCAGTATCTGTTTTACCGACTACTGCTGCCAGGCTTCCCTGAGAGTCCGGTATCTTTTCAGCTTAACCGAAAAACAACCTTCGAGTTCCCTCTTTCTTATTTCTTCCCACCACAAAAGAAGAAAATTACTGAAAAGCCTCTGTCAAAACAGCATGCTGTTAAAGTTCCACAGGAACAGATGGAAGATTCTGCTATGGCCACTTCTGGTTCCTCCAACCATTCTTCTTTTTCCTTGAGTCTACATGGTGTAGTCCCTATAACCACCATGGATCAGGGGTTAGACATGTCTTCTGTAGCTGCTGAAGTGACCTTGGTGGGCAAGGGAAAGCCACTCTTGTTGGTCTTGGGAGAAGGGGCAGGGAATACCACTCTGCCTAGCCAGAATGCTATGCCTGTCCCCAGGGAGGATTTCTTTGGCAAAAGTGGGTCTGCTTCTTCAGAAATTCCTGACAAAAAGAAGCAAACATTTACACATATTTCTTCTCCTGTCTCAGTCACTTTGAACAATTGTGATTCAAGGGGTAAACCATATGGTTATATATGATGTCCAGGATAAGGTTGCCATCTTGGATAAAAGTTTCTTGTTTAGCTCCCTATATGGCAGTCCTCCTAGACCACTGCATAGTTCCCATGAAAAGTCCATTTGGAAGATGAACATGTTAGCCATATAGTTTACTACCATGAAGGTGAATATGGAGGACAAATAATCTCACTTCTCAAGGTGACCCACTGTCCAGAATTGCTTGCTGGGCAGATGAATGTCAGGAGTGTGCAGTGTAGGAGCCATTCTCATTGTGGCAAAAGCCACTACAAAGTCAACTTCTGAAATACATCTTAAAGATTTCCAGTCTTTCAAAAGTCAGAAAATCTTGTCCACACTCTTTGGTATGGGAACCACTCCACACTGGGGTTCTTCCATGCTGGCTCTAGCACTAAACAATCCATCCTGCTGGGTGAGGGGACCACCCAAAATAGACAACCTGGGTGACTGAAAGGCAACTTCCAGTATGAGCTCAGATTCACGGGGGATATATCTGGAGTCTATCCTGCTTTAGCCCAAATCATTTTTAGAATTTCACCTAACTTGGGGTCATTTGGGTGACATCTACGTAGAAGCCCATGTAGCTCCAATTGCAAAAAAAGTCAAAGAAAAAAGATTATAGTAGTTTAAACATGAGCAGGAATGGAGAAGATTAGTGAAGATGATTTGGGACAGAAAGGAAGAAGACAAAAGGAAATTAGTGCCTCCAGCAAAGAGATGAATGCACTGTGTTCAGCCAGGTATGATTGTCAAGAAGTAAGAGAGTGGCACTGAAGTGAGAGAGATGGTCGCAGTTGATGCAGCACCCTGACTCCATGTAGGAAATTGAGAAAAGGGAGTTGATAATGACTTTCATGGGATAGTGGGGATGGTGGCTCATCATTTTCAATGGCCAGGGTGGGGCACACTAGATATGAGACTAAGTCCTTCCTTTTGTACATAAGAAGGTTTGGAATTCAAGGAAGAAAGCATGGGTGTGTATGAATCTATGATAACTGGAGTAGATCCCACAGTCCATGGTATCTGACTGGGTCTCAATTCTAGCATGTTATCATGATTACGAATCAACAGATTAAATCCATGTCATACGGGGTACGGTCAGAGTAGGTTGCAACATGTGTGATGGCACCAACTGCAAGTCCTGTCAAGCTGACAAGCAGAACACAGCATGGTCACAGGACAGGCAGGCCATGTCCCTGGTGGTCAAATCTCCTATCAGCACTGAGAGTCTTGAGCCCAACCACCGAGATGGGATAAATATTATAAGGACTGACCTCAATCACTAAGGCTCAACCATCACTCTGATGTTGAGGGGACCTCCAGACATCAAGAAGCCTGAGGCCAGACCATTCAATGCCGAAAGCAGTGATGCTGTTGAGGCAGCTGAGAATGAGGATAGCAGTGATGCTGTTGAGACAGCTGAGAATGAGGATAGCAGTGATGATGTTGAGGCAGCTGAGAATGAGGATAGCAGTGATGCTGTTGAGGCAGCTGAGAATGAGGACAGCAGTGATGATGTTGAGACAGCTAACAATGAGGACAGCAGTGATGATGTTGAGACAGCTGAGAATGAGGACAGCAGTGATGATGTTGAGACAGCTGAGAATGAGGACAGCAGTGATGATGTTGAGACAGCTAACAATGAGGACAGCAGTGATGATGTTGAGACAGCTGAGAATGAGGATAGCAGTGATGATGTTGAGACAGCTGAGAATGAGGATAGCAGTGATGATGTTGAGACAGCTGAGATGTTGAGACAGCTGAGAACGAGGATAGCAGTGATGATGTTGAGACAGCTGAGAATGAGGACAGCAGTGATGATGTTGAGACAGCTGAGAATGAGGACAGCAGTGATGCTGTTGAGGCAGCTGACAATGAGGATAGCAGTGATGCTGTTGAGACAGCTGAGAATGAGGATAGCAGTGATGCTGTTGAGGCAGCTGAGAATGAGGACAGCAGTGATGATGTTGAGACAGCTAACAATGAGGACAGCAGTGATGATGTTGAGGCAGCTGAGAATGAGGACAGCAGTGATGATGTTGAGGCAGCTGAGAATGAGGACAGCAGTGATGATGTTGAGGCAGCTGAGAATGAGGATAGCAGTGATGTTGTTGAGGCAGCTGAGAATGAGGACAGCAGTGATGATGTTGAGACAGCTAACAATGAGGACAGCAGTGATGATGTTGAGGCAGCTGAGAATGAGGACATCAGTGATGCTGTTGAGACAGCTGAGAATGAGGACAGCAGTGATGCTGTTGAGGCAGCTGAGAATGAGGATAGCAGTGATGATGTTGAGACAGCTGAGAATGAGGACAGCAGTGATGATGTTGAGACAGCTAACAATGAGGACAGCAGTGATGATGTTGAGACAGCTGACAATGAGGATAGCAGTGATGATGTTGAGGCAGCTGACAATGAGGATAGCAGTGATGATGTTGAGGCAGCTGACAATGAGGATAGCAGTCCCACTCACTACTATATCCATCCATCCAACTACAACCCCCTTTTTCCCATTTTTGCACATGCTGTCTGGGTGTCATTTCAACAGTCTCAATCATATAGGGCCAATGTTCACACCGGCTGGTGGCTGTTGTTCTTCTGTACTACAAACATGCACACACATTCACACTGATGGCCAATTTAGGTTATTTAATCCATGTACTGTATGTCATTGGAACGTGGAAGGAAACCAAAGCACCCAGAGATAATCCATGTGAACAGCAGGAGGATATGCAGACTCTACAAAGAAAACACCCCAGCCAAGAACTGAACCACAGCACCACTTGCTATGAGGCGTCAACAGTGACCACAACATTGAGGGTTGTCAACCATCAGTTGGATAGGAACAGGCATCTTGACAGGAACCAGTGAGAAAACAGAATGGGCAGGAGCAGTAAAATCTGAAAGTGAAAAAACTCAACTCCACCCACTCTTGGCATGAGGGACTCAAGACCACATGTGGTGCACTGAAGTAAAATCCAGCTACATCCCAGAATAATCCATCTCAACTGAAACAGAATACCTGGAACTGACAGACTATAGGCAAAGTAAGGCCAAGGAGGGCTGAGCGCTGAGGCAATACTGGCAAAGTAGGGCCAAGGAGGGCCAACCTCTGAGGCAATACTGGCAAAGTAGGGCCAAGGAGGGTCAAGCTCTGGGACAATACTGGCAAAGTAGGACCAAGGCAGGCTGATCTCTGAGGCAATACTACTAGGTCTATGCCTGGGAACAATATTTTCCCCTACGTAAAGTAAGTCCTGTGGAGGAGGTGAAGGAGCTCCAGTTTTAGGTGCATTGAAGAAAACAGACTGGTCAGAGTCCTCTAGAGTGGGGCTTTTCAGAGCCTGAGGTAGTGAAAAAAACAGTGGAAAGAGAATCCCTGATTTGCTGACAAACAAGAATTGACTTCACGTTCTCCAGCACTAAATGGTTCCTCTTGTCTTTGGGGGCCAATGGCTTAAAGGAGGTACACATATGGCACTGCTATGAGAAATGAGCTGCCCCACAAGCACTGATGGTGACGCTGCATGGGAAGGAACATCTACCTGACATTTACATTTGTGAACTCTTTGTTTTTCATGGTAAACTAATGTCAATTAGGCTACAACCACAAAATGGCAATGAATAGGCACACACACACAGCTGCTTAAAATGCCATTGCTAAGTCTAAAGTTAACTGCCTACAGAAAGATTAGCCAAAAGTACTGCCAAAAACTAACTACTGCAACAACTGCAACTGGAAAGACGGTGCCTAAATGACGATGGGGGAGTGGAACTATGAGAAACACTTCAACCTACACAGCTCTCAAGGTAATCAGGGAAACACCTCATCAGAATTAGACAAATCTAAAACCTAATCAGGGACACTTTTGAAAATGTTAGAACTATTAATTTCAGAAAATGACAGAATAAGAGAGAGCACCCTTTCTCCAAAGGTCACCAGTTTTACAAGGGATTAAGAGGGACAAAACTAAAAGTGGAGTCAAAATCAGGGATGTCCCTGAAGTTGACAGGTATGACAAACTGTTCAACTATAAAGAAAGAAAAGGAATAAAATGACCTGCTCAATGATACACACATGCACACTGCACTGACTTACAAGCTGTTCAGCTAAAGAAAGGCAAGAATTACAAACACTAGAAAAAATTATGATAGTCTGGGGCCATTTTCTAAAGCTAGTGACATTTTGCACAGCTGAAGAGATATGAAGAAGGGTCCTTCTTCATAGAACATTATAGGTAAAGAGGAAGGGTTTTGGTAGTCTAGGAATGTTTTTCTAACTAAGCTAAATATGCCTGTGATGATGTGATGTACTGCCAGCTATACCAAGAGAAGTAGGGCAATGGATGTGTAACATATGCCAGCATGGCTAGCTGGAGTTTTGTAAAGAATTATATGTCATTTGTATATCAAAATGATTTGTACAGATGCTTGTGTTTAAAATGCATTTGTAAAGATGCTTGTGTTAAAAATGTACCAACAGTGGGTCCTGTTGGACAGAAATGAAATACACCTGTATGTCATACTGTATTGTAACTTTTGAAATGAATATATTGTAACAGAGGATACTGGAAGAGAATATGTTAATCTCAGTCCAGCTAACTCTAAAAAATAGTTGTTGTTGTGTCTTTCGGCTTTTCCCGGTTAGGGGTCGCCACAGCGGAACTCCGGTCCGCTAATGATTGGCAGTAGATTTTTACTTACCGAGTTGCCAGCCCTGACGTACAACCTTCAACGAAGGTATGCCCATTCATGCATGTCTCCACACAGAAGACGCTCTAGCTGAGAATCGAACGGGACAACGCCTTACTGTGAGGCGGCAACACTACTGCAGCACCACCACCGCAGTGAAATTAAATTACCTGGTTTAGGCCATAAAAATTGTATCTTACAGTTCTGATTGCAGCCAGAGACAAAATATCTGTAAAAACCAGGACTACGAATCTTACTGTATTGTCCTTGGGGGTGAGCTAATTTCGACCCTGGAAGGGAAGAAGTTTTTGAAGTAGTTTTATAGCTTCCAGATGCTGTAACACATCTTAGCAAATCTCTCTGTGTGTGGATGATGACACATATTTGCTAGATTCTGGTTCAGTTCCTAATGATGGGGGTAGTGTGGGAACCAGAAGTCCGATGACCAGATGTATGTGATGTCATTCTGTAATCCAGCACTGAAATGATGTTTTAATACTAGACGAGACAGAAGTTTCACGGCACCCTGTTTGTGAAACTTGGCAAAGAAGGGCCACTCACCCACTTCATCTTGCCTTGCTCTAGTGAGTGAACTAGGGGACAGTAATTCTTTACATCAGTCAGGAAAATATAGCTTGCTTAGTTAATTATTGTTTTTCTGCATCTGTGTGAACCTTTTCATCTGTGTTATTTTTAATATTTCCTGTGATTGAAACTCTGGTGTTTATCATAAATAGATATTTAGTAGTTTCATGTTCTTTTATTATTAAATATATTTAAATTGGTCTTTTGGAGAATATTTTAACCTTTGAGAGTACTTATATTTATTTGGGACACTGTGGACACTCCTTAAAGTCTTCCTGCATTGGTCAAACACTACCATTTGTATTAGTATTAATTTTACTCAGTATAATTGGGTACCCTTGTAAGAGCCTTAGAGTAGCTGGCTTTGGAGTGTTCTAGTGGCAGTATCTACCTTATAGTCTGGGCAGAGAGGACATAACTGGCAAATCTGTGACAGCCTTTCCTGTGTGTGTGTGTGTGTGTGTGTGTGTGTGTGTGTGTGTGTGTGTGTGTGTGTGCGTGTGTGTGTGCGCGCACGTGTGTGTGAAAATCAAATCTCAGAGTGTGTGTGGGTGTGTGTGTGTGCGCGTGTGTGTGTGCACGCGCGTGTGTGTGTGTGTGTGTGTGTGTGTGTGTGTGTGTGTGTGTGTGTGCGCATATGCGTGTGTGTGCGTGTGTGTGTGCGCATGTGTCAGCTACTTGGAGCAGGGACACAGAGCACTGGTTTCACATAGAGGGAAGGACTTGGCTTGGAACAGTCTGCTGAGGACTCAACTCTATAACTGTGTCAGTGGGGAGTCTTATTTGGGGCTTGGAGAGAGAGAGAGACGGGGGGGGTACCCAGCCACAGGACTGAGTGTGTTCCTTGTGTGCTCTTAAAGGAAATTGTGCTAGGTGCAGAGAGTTGCATGTGGAAATACTGTATGTATCTATTTTTGTTTCAAGTAAATGTGTCTCGCCAGTGTCAGTGGTGAGGATTGAGGATCCTTGATTACTGACTCAGAGGAGGGACATCATAAAGTCCTACAGGGGATAACAATGGACCTACAATTCCAGATTTATGGTTTCTCTCTATCAGGAAAGACTGCAACAGAATGAATGAAAACACATAAAACTGAATACTGATAGTTCCCTAAAGCGTACTTACTGCTGTTTTCTTTCTACAATTTAATGATTACCGTGCATTATGAATTATTTTAGCATGCACCAAAAAGCCAATAGGTACTTGTTGCTAAAGTTCTTTATTTAGAATCAATATGAGACAGACTACAGGTAAAATATGTCACAGTTCAGTACAATTTAACACAACTTTATAGGTAATTTAAGGCCAGATTGGAAAAAGACTTGTTCTCAGAATAAGTGGCATACTTTAAAACTGTTTTGTAGATATTACACATGTATAACAATGTTAACCATTCTTTTTTTTAGTTGATGGATAATTAATCAGAAAGAAAAAAAGAAGTGAAATCATACCTGCCTCTAGTTTATTTTGCCTATTTTTATTGTCAGAAAAACAAATCATTCTTGAAAGGAAGCAAACTGCCCTGTACCCCCATGTTGGAGGGGAGCTGCATTCCCAAAGCCAGATCCACCACTCGGTGACCTAAGCAGATGCCTAGGGCCCACTGGCCGGAGGGCTGCCACAACATTTAATTTAAACAATTTTAAAAAATTACATTTCTTCTTTAAGGATGCAGTTTATGTGCAGTTTTGTGCAGTTGCCTTACAATATTGTTGATTATTCTTGAAATGTATAAGTTCAACTGTTTTTTATGTAATGTCTTTGAATTGTCTTTCTCTCTGTTTAATTGAGCTTTTCTCCCCAGGTCTCCACTGAAAATGGGCTCTTGTGTATTTCCTGGTAAACAATTGTCAACAAATAAATAAATAAACAACGTTCTTCTTTAAGGACACACTCTGCATCTGTGTGTGCATCTTTAGTATCAACAACTCAGATTTCATGCAGGATTTAAACATGAATAACTGCTGTGAGAGAGAGAGAGAGATATGAATGAACATGGAGAACTGCCATGAAAGAGATGAACAAGCCATTCCTTCAGAAGGTGAGTGAGATGTGAGCCATTCCCTCAGTAGGTAAGTGACATGAGAAGTGAGCCATTCCTTCAGTAGGTGTGTGAAGTAAAATGCCCTGGTCTGGGATAGCAGGTTGGTTAATTAACTGCCTCAAGCTGGATAGCAGATTAGTTAATTAACCTGCACAGGCTCAAACCCTATATCTTGATTATAGTAGAATCCTCTACACTAACTCCCAGACGGTTATCTAAGGTGCATTTTCAAGGAATTTTGAGTTTCAGTGCATTTTCAATTGTGAATTTCAAGGAAAGAGATGTTTACTGTTGCTCATGTTAAGGCTATTTTCAATGTGCAGCTGTTTTGTTTGGCAAATGGCCATCATCAGTGTTTGCGTTATAAAATTTTAAGGCAGTGTTAGTTGCACAACAGGTAGCACTCTTGCCTTTGGTACAGAAGGCTGTGGGTTCTTCTCCCACACCATGTATATGGATTGCTAATTCTGCGGTTTCCTTTAAGGGGGAACGGAAGTACTGCACTCCTGAGTGTATCCTCCTTTGGATGAGATGCCAAGTAACTATGAACCTGTTGTCAGTTTGCCAGCCATTTCCTATTGCAACATTACAAGCTGACTTTTTTTTTAATATAACATGGGCAATTTATTCTTCAAGGGCAGAAGGCACTGAATTTGTACATAAACCACTGAAATGTAAAGTTTGCCAGCAGCAACCTCTTCATTACTTAGAGATCTCTTTAATGTGGAATCATTCAGACGACTTTTACTTCTGCAAAGATTTTGTATATTG
Organism: Protopterus annectens; assembly: GCF_019279795.1. Classification (NCBI taxonomy): domain Eukaryota; kingdom Metazoa; phylum Chordata; order Ceratodontiformes; family Protopteridae; genus Protopterus; species Protopterus annectens. The sequence continues at coordinate 40,716,555 of NC_056732.1, forward strand.
ACAGATACTGGTGGATTGTAATGAGAGAGGTTTGAGTGGCCTTTTATGGTTGAAATGCACTGAAATGGGTAGTTTTGTCATTATTGGTTTATAAGTTTTGTTTCATTGATTACTGGAAAAATATTCAAAACCACAAATTTACAGCACACTGTAACAAGTAGTCCTGTAATATAATAGGAATATAATTTAATACAATCAGGAAGCTGAATCAAAGATCAAATGCATATATGCATGGTCCTAAAAATGTGTGCAAAGGGCCTATGGTTTGAAAACAGACCAAAGATAAACTTAATAAGCCACTGGCCAAATGCATTTTCTTCAAATGTGGGTTTCAAAGAATGTGATTTGCAAGGGCAGAGAAGTTTACTGTTCATGCTAAGTCTGTTTTCATTTTGAGACTGTATTGCTTTGTTTAGCAAACGGCTATCAGTGTTTAGACTACAGAATATGAAATAAAGCTTTAAATTAAATCCAAATACCTCTAATCATTGTAAAAGTAAAGATGAAAACAGTATGCACACTGACAGGTTTGAGCAGCGTTTATTGTAACTGGGGAGATATAACCAAGTAATGGGACAATAGAATGGCTAGGGGGTATTTAATGATAATCCATCTCTGTTTATCCCTAATACCCTTTCTGTTTAATCTTTCTAATTCCAGGGTCACATATCTTTGGTGAACAGGGAATAATACAGGAAAAGTTTATTTTTCACAAAGACTGTATCATCTCTGAGTTAGAATATGTTACTAGTATTGCTGCTGGGTGTGCACAGGGACTTGTCACTAGAGGTACCACCCAAGAATATTACTTAGTTTCTTTATGTTTAATTTACTCTTCAGTTAGGGGCAGTTTGTTTCTCTAAAAAGGTATTTTATTCCATTTTGTATTTATGGCCAAGTACTGTGGTCTTATGAAGTACAGCTGTCTGTTTGCTAAACTAAGAGTTACACAACAAATTTTCTTCAGTTAAGTTAGTGATACAAATAATATCAACAAAGGACAAGTGCTTTAAAATTTTCTTAATTTGAAGGTGCCAAAGAAGATGTAAAAAACTACCAACAGATGGAAGTATATTTAAAAATTAACAGATGTCATACTGCAAAAATAAAATTTACAGGAAGTGGTTTCTCCACGAAACATCTGCAGCCTGCAATGAGGTTGTGATTTCTTGTGACTCATGCAAGTTGTTGTGTATGACCAAATAATGCCCAGCAAATGTTGTTGTGGATGACCAAATAATGCCCAGCAAATGTTGTTGTGGATGACCAAATAATGCCCAGCAATGACTTAACTATTATGTCAGAGTAGATGCCTGTACATATCACAGTCTTACTTGTACATTCCATAGTTTGTCATTGACTCTTACAATACACATTGGGGTACCTTTGGAATCCTTCATCCATTAGCCCCACTAATAAAGTGCTATAAATTCATATTGTACTCTGGGAAGAAATAGGCTGGTAACTTGAAGGCACCAATTCTCTCATAATTGTAAATAGCACTTTTGGCAATATAATGCCAAAATAATATTGTCAGTATCCAGACCTAGGCTGTGTAGATGTTCAACAATTTCTTTTTATAGTGATGTCGCAAGCAGTTTCAATAGTGAGAAACTAAACATATTTTATTCTGCTGTGCTGTGCAGGACTAATGCCTACAGGGACTTTAAGCAGTTTTTGTTAATTTGTTCTACTGCAGAAGTGTCTGAAGGAACCACCATATGGATGTGATAATGTCTAAGCTTTATCTTTCCAGAATGTATTCTGTTTCTATTGAAGATATTATATTGAACATTTCTGTCTTCTAGGATGAATTGTCTATTCACTTGGCATGGCAGTAAAACGAATTACCACTTACTTTCAGATTCTTAGTATACAGTGTCAGTTATTTTTTTCAGTAATAGTTTGTGGTTTATGCTTTATATAATACTTTAAACACACTGTAAATAACATTTTATTATTCAGCTACAAATCGGGGTCTAAATGACACTTGCTGCAAAGCCAAGAAAGCTACATGTACACTTCCCATATTAACTTAAACGTCTTGACATTCCAGCCTTAGTTGATCTCTGCTAGTACAAATAAACAGTTATATTAATCCCCGGAAACTCAGTAGGTGTATGTCCCTACTGGAAGAGAAAGAAGCAGGTGTAAACTGCACTACACAGTAGAAGAGCACTGAATCATCAGAAGCTCAGTAGATTCATGGCAGTAATGTGTGGGAAAGAAGGCAGGAAGGGCTAAAAACCCTGCTATGTTTACTTTTCCTGGGCTAAACTCCTTAAATGTGATGGCCATCATGACAGAAAACCAGGACGCAATTCCTTAAGGAAATATCACAAACTTTCATCCACACCCAACATAATGAGCCCTGAAGAAGCTGAATTGCACAAAAGACAAAATAAGGAGAGACAAAAACTCAGTCATGCCTTATTTATATGTGGAAGTGCACGAATAACTTTATACAGAGGAAAATACAAATGCCAGGAAGAGGAATGTTATGTTTATACAAATTCCAGGAAGAGGACTGTTATGTTTAGGATGTAGCTGTCCTGTACTAAACTCTGCATCTGTCTACTCCTTCTCCACAGATGATGTGGCACTGCATAACTTGGAAGATTTTGTAAAAGCAATAGCAGATTTATCCAAATTCTCAAAGAGAACACTACCATTCTCTCCTGGAAAAATGAGTACCTCCTACTAAAGGCAAGACAGTAAAAGGTCACACCCAGTTTATCCATATGCAAGGCATCCAGAGATTTTGAAAATTTGACTATAAGATGTGAGGTGAATGGGGACTGGTGCAGAACAATGGGTATTACAGTTTATACTTAGAATGTGACAGAATATGAAGGAGAAGAGAAAATAAACTAACACATGCAGAGATGTCTACAGTCTACTGAGAACTTGTACAGTGGTAAAGAGAAAATTTGGATGGAACACAAGTCCAGGAAAAGTACAGTTGTATACACTTACCATAAATGTAGATGTTCAAGTGTATTCACTGTTGTAGTCATCACATTTGGGTTATCTGCCTGCAGGTAGCCCTCAGCCGACCTGAATACCAGAGTCCTGGGATTTCTGCATCGGATGCTGTCGCTTCTTTCATGATGTCAGGTCGTCAGGGGTATAAAACATGCAGCTGATGTCATTACATCAGTTTTTCTTGCCCCAGATATCAGGTGCCCCCACAATAGGAAGCAATTACATGGTATGGAACACCCCCAGCAAAAAGCAAATACACGTGATATAAAGTATGCCAAACAAAAAAAACAGATAAAAGTAAAGAGAAGTCAGGTGGCTGGAGGGAGGGTAACCAGGACTGCAACAGTGAATACACTCGAACATCTACATTTATGGTACGTGTACACAACTGTACTATGTTCTTCGTGTTTCACTGTTGCAGTCATCAGATTTGGGTTGATTCCCAAAGCTAAGGAAGGGTGGAGGCAGTTAAGGAGCATTAGGGCTAGCAATTAGGCCCCTGTAAGACTGTTGTGGCAAATCCAGCTCTGGATTTAGAAAAGATAGGCAAGTGGTAATGCTTGGTGAAAGTATGTACAGAGCTCCAGGTAGCAGCTTCCAGGATGTCCCTGGTAGGGACTCCTCTGAGAAAAGCAGTAGAGGTAGATGCAGCCCTGGTGGAATGTATTCTTATCCCCTGTGGGGTAGGTTTTCCACAGTGCTTGTAGCAGAAATGGATGCAATGTGCTATCCATTTGGAAATGGTTTGCTTTGAAATGGCCCTCCTCTCTGCCCCTGCAGCAAAGCTGACTAGCAGCTGGTCAGATTTTCTGAGAGGCTTAGTCCTGTCCAGATAGAATCTAAGCTGTCTGTGCACATCCAGGGAATGCAATATCCTTTCCCCTTTATTCTGGGGATTAGGGAAAAAAGTAGGGAAATGAATTGCCTGGTTCAGAGCCACACTAGATACCACCTTGGGCATAAATGATGGATTAGTCCTGAGGGAAACCCTGTCCACATGGAAGATAATGAAGGGTTCCACTGCCATAACGCCTGCAGTTCAGAAACTCTTCTTGCAGAAGTGATGGCTAGAAGTAAAGCTGTTTTCCAAGAAAGAAATTTCAACTCTGCTGTAGCAGCTGATTCAAAGGGCGGAAGAGTAAGTTTCTTCACCACAAAGTTTAGGTCCCAGGCTGGAGTGGGAGCTCTCCTGGGGGGGGGGGGGGGGGGGTCTTAGATTTTTGGCCCCTCTAAGGAATTGTTTTAGCAGTGGATGAGAAAAGATGAGTGGCTCAGTATTGTAATGTGCTGATATGGCTGAGGCATGAATCTTAATTGATGAGAAAGATAGGCCCTTGTGGAGCATTTCTGTTAAAAAATCTAGAATATGAGGTAAGCTGGGCACCGTTGTGCCCACCCCTTGAAACTGGCTCCAGGAACAGTATCTTTTCCACTTTTCTGAATAGGATTTTCTAGTACTAGGCCTCCTTGCCTCAAGAATGACATCCAGCACCTACTTACTAAGGGTTGCTAGAGGTGATCTCAGGGGATTAGCCAGGATGCAAGGTTCAGGGTTTGAAGCTGAGGGTGCAGAAGCTGGCCCGCCTGCTGGGACAGCAGGGAAGGAGTCTGAGGCAGGTGCCATGGTTGTAGCACTGTCAGACTGTGCAAAATGGGGTACCAGTGCTGGAGTGGCCAGTCTGGTGCAATCAGAATTATCCTTGGCTTGTCCTGTTTGATCTTTAGCAGGACCTTCGAGAGGAGAGGCAGAGGGGGAAAGGCATAAACTGAGAGGTCTTCCCAGGTAAAGGACAGGGCATCCCTTTCCAAGCTTAGCAGTGAGGAGTTCTGGTGCAGTACCTTTTCAATTGGTGGTTCTGTGTGGAGGCAAACAGGTCTACCTCATTTGTTCCTCAAGAGCTTGAATATTTTGGGTTCCAGTTTCTATTCATGTGGGTCCATGAGATTTATGCTTAAGTCGTCTGCCAGTGAATTTAGTTAGCCTGGCAGGAATTGAGCTTGTAGGTTCACGAGGTTGCTCAAGGCTGTGTTCCACAAAGCCATGGCTAGTCTGCAGAGTGGGTAGGAATGGGTTCCCCCCTGCTTGTTTATGTACCACATAACTGTGGTGTTGTCTGTCTTTACCAATAGTTGTCCTGGACAAATAAGGTCTTTTAAGGCTGTCAGAGCATTCTGTACAGCTAACATTTCCTTTTGATTGATAAGCAGGTGCATCTGTACTGGGTTCTATTTACCCTGAATGCACTGCCCTGCCATGTGAGCCCCACATGCATAGTCCGATGAGTCTGTTGTTAGGGTTTGAGCGGCAGGGGGTAGAGTGAAAGGGAGTCCCTTGTTGTGTTTGCAGGCCTCTGCCCACCAAAGGAACTCTGCCCTCAGGCAAGGGATGATAGGAATCATTGTTTCCAGGTCCTGAGAATGCTGACATCATAGACTTTTTAGATACTATTGAAGTTTCCCCATATGCAGTCTTGCATACGGAATTAACAGAATGCAAGAGGCCATGAACCAGGGCTTGCAGGATTTTCCTTGCAGATAGCTGGGTTTCTGTGGCCAGTAGGTTGTCAAATAGACTTGTTTCTCTGGAGTGAGGAATGCCATCTGGGAAGTTGTGTTCAAGCTTGCGCCCAGAAATACAATCTGTTGGCTGGGTACTAGGTGTAATTTCTTCTCATTGATGGTGTACCCCAGTGAAGTTAGAAGTCTCTTTACAAATGCCAGGTGCTGTAATAGCAAGTCCTGACTGTCTTCCTGAATCAGGCAATCGTCCAAGTATGGGTAAATCTGAATATTTCTCTGCCTGCAAAATGCAATGGCTGGAGATAGGCACTTTGTGAATACCCTGGGGGCAGTAGATAAGCCAAAGGGAAGTGCAGAGAACTGATAGTACATGAAGCCTGCCCTGAAGCATAGTTATTTCCTCCAAGACTCCCTTACTGGGATGTGCAAATGAGCTTCTTTTAAGTCTAGGGTTGCCAGCCAGGCATCCTTGGCTAGCATAGGAAGACGCTGTTGAAGAATTAACATTTTGAATTTTGTAACCACCAAAAAGGTGTTGAGGATAGACAGGTCCAAGATAGGACACCAGGAGTTTTCTTTTCTGGGAACCAGGAACAGTCTTGAATAGAAACCTTGTCCCCTTTGTTCTGCTGGAACAGGTTGAATAGCCTTGATGCTGAGGAGAGAGAGAAAGTACAGTTGTGTACACCTACCATAAATGTATAAGTTCGAGTGTCTTCACTGTTGCAGTCTGGGTTTCCCTCCCTCCTGTCCCCTCTTATTTTTACTTTTGTGTATTTCCTTTCTCACCATTCTTCTGAGGTGTATTTGCAAAGGTTATGGGACCTTTTTCATTTTGGGACTCCTGACATCTGGGGCAAGAAAAACTGGAGAAGATGGTGTCAGCTGTCAGCTTTATACTCCTGGCGCTCTGACGTCAGGGAGCATGGTTGAACAGCCGATGCCGGACCCAGATTTTGGGATTCTGGCCGACCTAGGGCTGCCTGCCGGCAGGGGAGACCCTACAGTCATGACTGCAACAGTGAAACACGATGAACATCTTGTTTTTGGGCCTCCACCCACTGGTTTGGGGGGAGGTCTGGCCATCCACTTGGGGATGGGAGAGAGTGGAAGTGGAATCTGTATCCTAGGGAAACTATGTTTAAAACCCATTTGTCTTGGGTAATGAATTCCCAGTTTTTTGCATACAGGGTGAGCTTTCCTCTGCAAGTAGTTGAGCAAGGCTTGGAAGAGTTAAGGATAAGTCATTGTGCAATTTTTCCATAGGGGGGTGGCTTACTACTCCCTGCTTTGGAAGTGGGAGTCTCCCACTGCTTAGATCTGTGCATAGCCTGAGACTGAAGTCTTGGTGGTCTACTGCTCCTGGGTTTGGACTGAGAAGGCCTAGAAGGGACTGGAAAGGACCAGTTATTTGAAGGCCAGTGCCTACTGAATCTAGGTGGCTGTACTTGTAAAAAATCTTTAACAGTTTGCATAGATTCAGCTTTTTCCTCCATTCTTTTGAAGACTTCTTCTGCTTTGTTGCCAAAAAGGCAGTCTTGGTTTAAGGGTGCATCCCGTAATTTAACCTTAACATGATCTGGCAAGTTTTGTTCCTTAAGTCAAGTATACCTTCTAAGTACAGACCCAGTGACAACAGCCCTGCAAGATGCTTCTAAAGCATCAAAACCACATTGCAAAGTATGTTTACCAACTTGGTCAGCAGAATGCATTAACTCTTGTAAATCTTTGAGTTCAGCACAGTCAGGAATCAACATCATTTTCTGTTTAAGTAGTCCCATAATATGTTGCTGATACTTTAACATATGAAACTGGCAATTTAAAGCCCTAATGGCCAGAGTACAAGAGGTATATACCTTCTTACCCCATCTGTCTAAATCCCTAGAATACCTGTCAGAAGGGGTAGGATTCTTGGCAGTAGTAGCTTTAATGCTTTTAGTTTCTTGGGAAATGGTCTCTGGATCTGCAGTAGGATTCTTGAAGAGGAATTTGTGAGAGTCAGGTACTCTATAGTGAATGAGGAAAGCCCGATAGCCTTACATTTTTTACAATTTCATGGGGGCAATAGTAATTGTCTTAAAGGAACTGTTTTGGAACAGGTTTGTCTTTCTACATATCAAAATGTGAATGTTAAATCACTTTTACTACAGAAAGAAGCTATGTATATTTTAAAATTTAAAACAATGTCGCCATTTGGGTTGAATGAAGACTTTAATTGGAAAGCATTGTTTGATTGATTGTTAATGTGTGATTAGGTAATTAGTATTTGTATGAGAATATATAATGGTATATTTTTTCTTGTGACTTATACTCCTTGAAGGCTTTGGCCGAGATGTCAGAGAGAGAGAGAGTTTTATAATAAAACCTTTTGGTGGATTCTTGTGGCTGTTGTTTTTATACTCTATAGTACCCGTCTGGTTTCCTGGGAGCTGGAGCTGGAGCCAAAGTGTCTGGGGTAAGGCTGGATTCCAGGAAACATCATCTACATTCTCCAGAACAGGAGGGATAGCTAGAGGCCTGTGCTGAGGCAGGTTTAAGAATTCCCTAAGTCTCTTTTTTTGGACTGTGAATAGTCCTGGCTTTCCCAGTGGAAATGTTCCCTAAGGGTATACAAGGTTTCACCAAAAGAAAATTATTCTGGAGAGGAAGCAGAGGGGAATGGAATCCTCTGCATCAGAATCCTCATAAGTAGATAAGGGTAAATCCTGGTAGTCAGAAGGAATAAAGATATCAGATTCCTGATCAGAAGAATCAGAAGGAAAATCAGTTCTAGGTCTCTTAGAGGGGGAAGGCTAGCTTCCCCTAATTAAGGAAATAAGGTCTTCAGCCATTCAAATCATTTGTTTTTGAGGCATGTGGGCCTGAGAATGCGCTTTGGTCATTGGTTTTCTATGCGTAGTGCGGGCTTTAGGCCTGAGGAATTCGGTATTTTAGTTTGAAATGAAGTTGTCGGTTTAATATGAAAATCCGTAGGCCTGAATACACCCTCAGAAGCCAATGCCTGCATAGTGGCTCCAGACCCATCCAAGGTAGAGACATCCGCAGGTTCCATAGTCGAAGAAGCATCTCGCGGCATACTGGACTCCGAATGGGTCTCAGCAGAGGCCTGCAAATCTGTATAAGTGGGTATCAGGGGCTGCAAAAGTGCCTCACTGAATACCGGTGGACTGGCGACTAGCTTAACGGAAGCATCGTCGGCAGTTTTGGACCTATGCAGTCTGTCTCTGTCATTATCCTTACGCTTTTTCGGAAGATCGGTAGTCAAATGGCTTAACGAAGCCATTTCAGAGTATGGAGATCGAGAACAAAAATAGCCCGACGACGAATAGTTTGGGCGTTGAACAAGGCAAAAAACTGACAGTGAGGGACATCGTGGTCTGGGCCTAAACAGGTGATGCAGTAAGAATGAAAATCTCTATGAGGTATTTGCTTTCCACAGGCAAGACAATTGTTAATTTTTTCTGACATCGGTTGAAGCAAGAAAAAAGAAGCCACAATGGGGTACTTATCTTCTGAAGACTTCAGGTCTGAAACTCGAAAACGAAAATTTCAGGAGTCGGCCAACCGGCATTTGCGAACTGCTTCTGCTTCAGGCACCGCATGGCAAGAAAGACTGATGTAATGGCGACGGCTGCATGTTTTATACACCTGACGTCATGGAAGAAGCGACAGCATCCAATGGAGAAATCCCAAGACTCTGGTATTCAGGCCGACTTGAGGGCTACCTGCAAGCAAATAACCCAAATGTGATGACTACAACAGTGAAACACGAAGAACAATTCCTGCTTCACTTCAGAGTAGCAGAAAAATGTCTCAAAATTGATTCTTTTTTCTTCTCTAGGGTCTTCACTATTTAACATCAGTCATGCTGCCTTTTACTTTCACCTTTAATTACAATGACTCACAATAATATCGTGTCAATTACTTGAAGGCATTCTGAACATGTTTAGGTAATAGCAACATTTATCTTTCCCTATTAGAGTCTCTTTTTAGTTCGCTACCTAAGGGTTATTTTGGTTTCCCCCTCATTAAAACCAGTAAATGCAAATACTGCATGTACTAACTGTCCTGTAATACTGTACATGTATGACTAATTGTAATACTTTCTACGCTGATTAAAACTTATCTAATGCCATTTATGACCATCCATAAATGATCAACAAAGACATAGGCAACCTTCAGACACTGGACTCGACTGAGTATGGCTTTGTCTACGGAAGGTCACTCCTACTAAATTTGGTGGACAGATGACTGTAAATTGGGAGCTGTCATAGATTTCTCATAACACAAACATTTTACAAGAGGGTCTAACATAGGCAAATGGCCAGTGCCAAAGTCATGGCCTACAAAGAAATGCATTATAGTGCCTTTTGGGAAAACTGCCACCCAGTCAAATTACTCCATCGATAAGAAACCTCTAAGACTCAACCCAATAGTCAAAGAACTGGGGATATATATAAATATATATATATATATATATATATATATATATATATATATATATAGACAGTAATCTGGCCTTTTGCCAACATGTGACCAAGGCAGTAAGAAAATCATTCTATGTCTCCCAGCTTATAAATAATGGTGCAGCATCCATGTCCAAGGAAGTCATAATGCCACTTTATTTGTCACTTATCAGACCTATCATTGAGTGTAATGCCCTTTTTAGCATGTAGCTGACTAGACATATGTAAACAGTTGGAATACTCACAAAGGATTCCTTACCATGAGAATCCAGGGTATAAACACATTCTCCTATACGAATTACCTTAAAACCCCCTCTCTAAACTCAGTCTCCTACAGGTTACTGACAGGCTATCTATGCCTGGCATATAAGGATCCAGCTCTAATGGATCTTTTGCACAGCCACAAAATGAACAACATCAGAACCACTAGATCCAAGGATTTAAATTTTGCTTGTGGCATAAATAAATAAGACATGTTGGCAAGACAAACTTATCTCAGAGAATCCTCACACTGTGGAACAGGTTCCCCATCCAAGTGAACCAGAGTACATCCCTAACCCTATTTAAGCTTAACCTTAACCAGTGGATGGGAAATTCCCCCTAGGTATGGACTCTATTAGGTCTCTGATAGACAGAGGCAGACAGTAACGTCCAAACTAAAATACCCCCCCCCCCACATAACCTCCAGAAACCTAACTCTATACCCCCTCCTAATAAATGCACCATGATAGAGAGGAACACAATTAGGTTGGGTTGAACGCCTAGGTTTACAAAGGCTGTGGTGGTCATTAGCCTAATATATACATATGAATCTGTGTGTGTGTGTGTGTGTGTGTGTGTGTGTGTGTGTGTGTGTGTGTGTGTGTGTGTGTGTGTGTGTGTAAAAAGTGTGGTATATTTTACTGCTGGATTAAAAGATTTCAAAGCTACTATATGAAGTGAAGTGATTTTTTTTTTCATGTCCAAAACGTTTTATGGATTTATAAGTGTTTGGACAACTTTTTGACAGTTTACAGTTCTTCTTGTGGTATATGTGTGTGTGTGTGTGTGTGTGTGTGTGTGTGTGTGTGTGTGTGTGTGTGTGTGTGTGTGTGTGTGTGTATGTCTGTCACTGGTAGTCTACATTTACTACATGTTCAATAACTCCATTACATGAGAACAACTACATTCTGTACTGTTCACCTCTCTTACCTGGTGATGCCTAGAAAACAATAGGTGATTTACCCAGTTACCAAAAGGAAAAATACAAATAATAAAACAGCACAGTGGTACTTCCTAACACGTCTAGTAATCTACTGTGGAAGTCCTTCTGAATTAAACTAAATAATTAATATGGCCCATCTCATTAACTTCTACTGGGGTGTACAACCCAGAGATGTTTCAAAATTAAATGACTTGCATTGTGCTTCCACCACAGGAAACTAAATAAGTTAACATCACAAGCCGGCATCTCCTGGAAACTATACCTAATTCACTAACATAAGTAGGTTACCATTCTTACAAATAAAAGGCCAGACTGTTGTTTCATCACTATTTATATTTCTGTTATAACCTGCAAACAATTTTCTTTCTTTGTTTTCATTATCACAAATTAATTCTACTGTGCTAATCTGGCATGCTTTCCAATATGCAGATTCTACATATTTACTATCATACCCTCTTTTCAGGAAAAGTTTAGTTAAAAATTTATGAATGCTTTTTTAAAGGAAACTAAAAGTATGTCTAGCTCAGAAAATCTCTCGATAAGCGATAGAGGAAAGCAAACCTTTTTAATGACTACTTTGCCATGCAAAGTAAGATGAAAGACCAGTTGGCACAGTGGTTAAGGTGTTTGCCTCCCCTTCACAAGGTGCAAGGTTTGAGCCTTACCTCTGGTAACAGCCTTATTGATTGAGCTGATATCTTTTCAATGGCATGATGGTTAAGATGTTTACCTTCTAGTGTCAAGGTACACGGTTTGATTCTCATCTTTGACAAGGAAACTGACTAGGCTTAAAATTTCCCACAGTGGCAGCTAGCCTAGTGCTTGCCTATAAACTGTATCACCTGCTGGAAAAAACACACTGACATAAGTCACTCTCCATCATGAATAATTGTGATATTTTTAAAAACTGGTTCCATGCTGTAATGGTTAGCACTCTGGACTCTGAATCCAGCGATCTGAGTTCAATCTTATTAAAAAAAATTGATAGCATTTGATTATCTCCCATACATTTTAGTAAATAGAGATTTCTGTTGACTACCTTCTTAAATCGTTTTTTTCTATTCTATATTAACTATACCTTTGTTTTAATGTACTCTTTCATTATATAAAATATACATATTTTTTTCCAACTGATGTGTGTTCACATTCTAGGATAAGACATTAGTCCAATGGGATAAGGGCTCTAGCTCAGTTAACAAATTGCATACATATTTATTTATTTTTTAATTTATTTTACATCTGTTTACCGGGAAAGTCTGACTGGACACAGGTCATTTTCAGCGGACGCCCGGGGAGAAAAGCTCCAGATAAAATTACATAATTCAACAGGTAGAAACCATACAGTTATACAGCATAGATATCTAGGGTCTGCATTAGAACATCGAAGTTTCAAAACTAGGGAAAACAATTTGCTGTTCCAAAACACATACATACAACATAAGCACACCAAACAAACAGCAATCCACACACATACACCTAAAATCTTACACCTAACCCTACACTAAACTATACATACACCACTAACTATCCACTTACCTTAACCCAAACCCTAACCCTAACGTCCATCACTATCGCATACTCACCTCACCCACCCTAACCCTAACTCACCTACCCCGCCCTAACCCTCACGTCCACACAATCGCACACTTACCTGACCTGCGCCCTAACCCTAACTCACCTAACCCGCCCTAACCCTCATGTTCACACAATCGCACACAAACCTAACACACGCCCTAACCCTAACTCACCTAACCCACCCTAACCCTCACGTCCACACAATCTCACACATACCTAACCCACACCCTAACCTTAACTAACCTAACCCGCGCTCAATCACACACTTAACCTGAACCCGACCCGTAACTTTCCAGCACAGCACTGAAAATATTGAAGCAACAGAAACGGACAACCAAATTCTTTCCCTAGGAAAAAAGTTGGTTTCCTGTAGCTTTGATATTTTCAGCTTTCGCTGAATAGGGGTCGATATTAGAACATTCAAAATTTGAAACTTCGACGTTCTAATATAGACCCAGATATCTAGTAGTACATACTATATGGGATAAGATAACATATATCAAAAACCAATGAGGAACACTGGCATATGGTTTCATATGTAGGTAGTACAAATATAATACATATCTTACATGTTTTGTATGGTACTAAATAAAAATAAAAATTTTCTTACATCCATTTAGATGCTGCAGGTATACAAAAAGACACAAAGTAGAGTATTTGCTCTGTGGGATACACTGAGATTAGGTTTAGATGAGGAATAGGTAGTACAGTAGTGTTTATCCTGGGGAGCCACAGGAGCATAACCAGGAATTCATATAGTGTGCTTTGAGGAGCTTTTTGAATTGAGTGTTGGAGCACATGGAGGTTATGTGGCCAGGTAAGGAGTTCCAAGCTTTAGAAATAGAATAGCCGAAAAGAGATTTCCCTGACTTGTTGATATGTTTGATGATATCTAGGCAGTTTTCGGTGCTAGATCTTAAGGTTCTAGTGGTGGAATAAGGTAAATTAGGTTCTGTAGTGCCGATGTTTTAGTTGGTTGGTACTATATTCTGTGTGCCAATGACAACTGGTTGAGTTTCAGTTGCTGTGGTAGTTCAAGCCAGCCTAGTTGCTTGAGAGCTACACAGTGATGGGTCCTACAAGGGCTCTCAGTAGCAAATCTAGCAATCTTGTTCTAACAGGATTCTAATTTGTTTAGGTCAGTTTTGCGGAGGTTAGTAAGTATTGGGGATGCATAGAGAAGGGTAGACAGCAGATGTGTCCTGGATATGGTGCCTTTGGTTTGTTTAGTGAGTTTGCTGCGATAAAGGAGACAGAGTTTTTTGTGAACTTTCTTGATAGTTTGGGCTATATGAATGTCATATTTTACATTTCAATCTATTTCTACACCTAGGAGTTTAGTGTGGGAGGTAGGGGTGATTTCGGTTTTGTTTTTGGATATGATGGTGAAGATGTCATATGGGTGAGGGGATCTACAAGTGCTGAAAAGAAGAAGTTTTGTTTTCTTTGGATTTAGGATTAGTTGGAAGTTAGTGAACCAGGTCTCAGCTAGAGAGAAGGTTTGTTGGGTCTGGAACTGTAGTTCATCTAATGTTTGGGCTGTGCATAAGAGGGTGGTGTCATCAGCGTATTGTACTACTGAAGCACTGGGTGTTGAGGATGAGAGCTGATTGGTAAATAGAGAGAAGAGTAGTGGGCCACGAATGGACTCCTGTGGGACTCCTAATGTTACTGGTAAGAGAGAGGATAGTTGGTTCTGCCAATTCAATGCTTGTTGACGTCCTGATAGGCAGCTTTTGAACCATGATATAGAGGGGGAGCTGATATATAGGGTGGTTAGTGTATTAAGGAGTCTATTCTGGTTGACCATGTTGGAAGCTTTAGACAGGTCTAAAAAATGGCAGAAACTAATTGTCCCTTGTTTCTATGATAGCTGACAATAGAGCTGTTGTGGTGCTATGGAAGGGTCTAAAGCCGTGATGATTTTTAGATAGCAGATTGTTTTTTAGGAGGAAGTCCATGAGTTGTGTGTGAATAATTTTTTCCAGAATCTTGGATAAGGATGATAAAATAGCAATTGGTTGGTAGTTATTGAGTTCTAAATAACTGCTTCCCATGTGCAGTGGTATTATGTGGGAAATCTTCCATATATTAGGTACTTTACACTCTGGAATAGATCTGTTAATTAGACTGGCTATGGGATAGACTATGGCATCTGCGGCTAGCTGTAGGTATTCTGCTGGTAGATTATCTGTGGCCAGGGTGGTTGACTTAAGCTTGTGGAGGAGTTTTAGAATGGATTTGATTGAGGTTGCATGCAGGGTAAAGTGTGTGGAATTATCCTGTGGGTTATTGCTATTTTGTGTGGGTGGAAGGTTGGTGCTGTTACTATTATACTGGGTAGTAGCTGGAAGGTTGGTGCTGTTACTATTACACTGGGTAGTTGCAAGGGCATGCACTGTTTTAGTGAAAATTTTATTGAACTAAGTAGGGATATTCTCCTGGTTGTTTACTGTTCTAGGTGTAGGGGGTAGTAGATTTTCCTAGTTGTAATACAGAATTTATTGTGGCCCAGAATTTTTGCGGATTGTGGCTATGTTACTTTTTTGT
The DNA here is from genome assembly GCF_019279795.1 of Protopterus annectens. Classification (NCBI taxonomy): domain Eukaryota; kingdom Metazoa; phylum Chordata; order Ceratodontiformes; family Protopteridae; genus Protopterus; species Protopterus annectens. Next base: position 40,731,855 of record NC_056732.1, read on the forward strand.
AAAGTAATAAATTACTTTACAAAAGATTTTACCTTGTAATGTTACTTCAAAGAAGTTAATCTCAGTATTACTATCAATGGCCTTAAATTTCAGTCCAAACTTTTTATGTTTCAAATCGTCTGAGAATCCATAAAACTCAGTAACATTACTTTTATGTGCAAATAATAAATAATCAATACATCAAATGTATTGTACCACATTTTGCATAAAAATGAGCTATTATACATGCATTCCATTTCAGACAGACATATCTACTGGGGGGTGATTTTTGTCATTTATATAGTTAATGGTGCTTTACTTCCTCAGAAAGTACAGTTGTGTAAGTAAACTTACCATAACAGTTGATGTTTCAGTGATAACTGCTGCAGTTGCCCAAGCTGTATGGGTTATATCTGTCAAGGATATAACAGCCAGAAGAATTCCAAGATGGCTGCACACTGATCAACAGCTTAACTTCAGCTCTCCCAGTGTGAAAACTGTAACTCTGAAGAGAAAGCCAGTGGACTTGTATTTCTTGGTAAATTTCAGTAGCTGGCTAGTAAGTGCACTGCCTGCATGTCAGGAAAAAAGAAATACAGAGACCTGAAAGAAAATCAGATACAAAAGGTGAGGAAAAACACGGACTGGGAAAAGTACTGCAGCTGTTCAGCAAAAATCAATGCAAGCTCCAAACATGACTTCCAGTAACTTGGAGAAAGCTAGACAAAAATGGAAGAAGCTTTAAACAGATATTCAGATGAGGTGATAAAACTGCTAAAATCAGAGGTTGAAATGAAGAAAAGGCTGGCTGAATATGACACTGCTCAAGAAGAGATGTTTCAAAAAAATCACAGAATTAGAGCACAGAGCATATTGGGAAAACCTGAGATTTTCTGCTGCACCAGAGAAGCTGGAAGTAACAGACTATATTAATTTTATGAAAGCACAAATAAGCAACTGGATTGGTATTCCACAGCAGCAGTTGTTAATTGAAAGGACACATTGTGTGTATGCTCCAAACCTGGCCATGAGAAAGCAACCCAGACATTTAATGGCAAAGATGCAATCCTACCAGGAAAAGGAGTTGATTCTGACAAAACTGTGGCAGAAGGATAAAGTACTAAAAGTGGGAGACAGCAGAGTATTTGTGGAGAATGATTACTCACTGTATACCAGGCAGGGAATGCCAGGAAGCAGGCATGATATTCAAACTGATGTACCCAGCTATCTTCAAAATATTTTTCCTGGGGGGACAAAATCATTTTTTTATGTACTACATGCTAAGGAGGAAATACAAAAGGTTGTCCAACAAAAAATGAGCTGTGAAACAGAAGGAGATTCTGCTTCTTGTTCTTCCAATAATAAAGACCACAGAGAGACTGTGCCAGTGAAACCTTTTACAATGTTTCAGCAGAAAATGCTTGACAGAAGGAAAAAAGCACAACAGTTGACTAGAAGAATCAAGAGTACATTGGAAATGAAGCAGAGATGGGATTTGGGAGATGGAGATTAACACGAATAAAACCGGTAACTTGGAAATTGACAAATGTGGGATTACAAAGCAATAACTGCATTTGTGAAACAAGAAAATCTGGGAATACTGGACTTTCTTGACTTTGTTAAACTTGAAGGGGACTCAAGTATATACCCTACTTCGTGTCATTAATGTTGAGAAAAATACTTAGGAGAAGACAGGAGGAGGGAGAAAGTTAACTGTAAGTAAAACAACTTTTTCTTAAAATTTTTTTATACTGTACGATTTTCTTTGCATGCAATAAAGTAAAGTTTTCTCGGTTATTTTAAGTGTAATAGGGGTACTAATGTAAACAGATGCTCCTGTTTTTTCTCCCTTCTTTTCTCTTTCTCCTTGTTCAGTTTTAAGAAATGTTGGCACTGCAATGTAGAAAAAGAAGAAAAGTCTGGTCAAAAGAGCATGTTCTTTTTTCATTCTTGCATAGAGGAATAACTGGATTAAGGCACTTAACTTCATCTAGTAACAAGTTTTAAGATAAAGCAAGTAAATGAAAAAGAACACTGAATATTATAAAGCTTTTTTTTCAGCAAACAAATGTATGCTTTTGATCCTCATGTCTCCATGGAGACAATCTGATAAAGAGAAATGGCTAGAAGATAATGTTTTATGAAAGAATTCAAGTGTTTTCCTCCCCGGCAGAGCTATATAGATAAGACAAAAACAGACAGCACTTTGTAGATGCACAGAATGTACCATGCGTCTTAGCATGGATAACCTTTCATTTAGTTTAACCCAAGTCTAAGAGTTTGGTTATCACTTTGGGACACATGTTCCTATTAAGAGGGCAAAATTTCAATATTTGAAGATATACATAGTTTTGTGTGTTAGTATTAAGATAATAGGTTTTAGGGAGGTATTGGGATGGTTTACTTTTTTATTTAAAGGCTTTCAATAAAACAAAAAGTTGTAAGACGTGACGTACACTCAAATGGATATGACAAAAAACAACTGTATACAAGATCAACCTGCCGAACAGTTTATGCATGTAACACAAAATCTGGAACTAGACACTTAACAAAAAAGCTGTTACACATAAAAGGTGGGGCTAATAATTTTTTTTAACACAATGATGCTTTCTGTAATGTATTTAAATATCAATGGTCTCACAGATAAATACAAAAAAAGAAAGAGTAGTGAACTATATAAAAATGTAGAATGCAAATATCTATAATACAAGAGACACAACTGGAAAGAACTGAACAGGTGAATTTAATAAAGAAAGGTTTTCAGGATGATTATTCAGCAGAATACCTGGTACAAAAGAAAAGAGGAGTAATTATATTAATTGCAAGAGGAGCTCCAATAGTGATAGAAGAGGATAAAAAAAGACAATAATCGTAGATTTGTAGTACTAAGGGGCTACTGGCAAGGGAGGAGGATTACATTGGCATGTACTTGTATTCCACCTAAAATTGCTATAATGGAGCTTAATAAAATTCTGGGAGAAATAATCAGCTTTTGGCAAAGAATATTTCTTATAGCTGGGGACTGGAATTTGATTTGCAGCAGTGGAGATGTGCTTGGTGAGCCCAGAAGGGAAAATATAACAAAGGAGGGTAGATTTTTGAAGAAATTTATGAAAACATTTGGCATGGAAGATGTGAATTCAGCACTAGAAGTTCGGAGTAAATTTACATATTATTCTCCAAGATATAAAAGACTGGGCTGAGTTAGACAAAATCTACATTTCACAGGAACATGTGCATTTAACTGAAAGTTTTGATATGCACCCAATAACTATTTCATATCATCTGCCAACAATAACTAAAATAAAAACATTGGGCAATGAAATAAAAATGATACACTGGTGCTTTCCCACCTATCTGTTGAAAAGACAATAATTTAAGGAATGGGTAGTGGAAATTATTCAGGAACTATTAGAGAGCATAGAAATTTCTTCTGAAAATATAGCTAGGGATTGGGATAAAACTAAAGTGGAGTTTAAAAATAGGGTGGAAATAATAAAAAGAGATATGATTAAGAAGTAACACGAATTACTTAGAGGGGTTACAAATGTTAAAGTATTGCAGAATAGGTAGAATCTCAAAGAACAAGAAGTGGAGCAACTGCAGAATGCTAAACTGAAAATAAGGGGTTACCTCAATAATATGCATGAGTTTACAAAGATTGCTATTAAGAAACTGTTTTTTGATGATAATTATAAAGCACAAAAACCTTTAGCTCAACAATTCAAGCAACATAAAGTAGAAAGAGCTGTCACCAAGCTTAGGGAGCCTATAAGAAGGAAGATAACAAGAAATATTTCGGAAATTCTATGGAAATCTTTATAAAGCAGAGAAATACTGAAAATAAGAAAAGGTACAAATGGAAATGTTTATGGAAGAATTAAGTATGCGATGGTTAGAGACAGAAGAGGCTCATTACTAACAGTTAGTCTAGGAGGAGATGAGATAAAAATGGTGATGATAACCAATCTGCAGGAAAGTCCCAAGGAATAGATGGTATTCCTGTGGAAGTCTGCAAGCTAGAAGGGAAAAATGATAAAGATCTGGAATGTTTTCTTTAACAGCATTTTAAAAGGAGGAGAAGTACTGACATGCTGGAAGAAAGCGGTGTAACATGTAAAGAGGTAAAGACCCATCATATCCAGTTTCATACAGGCCCATTTCAATACTAAACCATGATTATAAAGTGTTTATGTCTACAACGGCTAAATGAATGGCAAAAATGATGCCACAATTGATAGCTATGGATCAATGTGAACTTGTGGAGGGGAGGCAAACATTTGACAACATTAACAGAACATTGATAATCCACAGGGAAGCATAATTGAGAAAATACCATTGTTGTTGGTGGGTCTTGATGCAGAGAAAGCATTTGACAGAGTAAGCTGGGCCTTTATAAGCAGGCAATGGAAGCATTTCCATTCCCTAATAAAATTATAAGGTTGGTTAAGAGGATAAAATTATATGGCTGACTAATAGGATATATTATGGATTGGAGATGAAAATTAAAGTGGATGGGTTCCTCTCTGATAATTTCTGCTTGAGCCGAGGAACCAGGTAGGGGTTTCCTCTTTCCCCTTTGTTACTTGCATTATATTTAGAACCACTGGCAAAGAAAATAAGGGACTCAGAAATTCAAGGATATAATTGGCATGGTACTCAAGAAAAGCAGGCTCTATTTTCAGATGATATTATTTTACACCTGAAAAAACAGAAAAGTACATTTCAGTGTTATAGAATATGTTGAGACAGTTTTAAATCTTTTGGTATACAAAACTAATGAAGCTAAAACAAATGCAATAGTTGTAACTCTTGTACCCCCAGACAAATTGTTTCAGCGATATCCATATTTATGGGGACATGATAAAATGAAGTATTTAGGAGTATGGGGTAAAAATGAACCCAGTGTGGCAGCTAAGGACATGTGGGAAGAGACTAAACAAAAGATAATACAAAAACTGAGAAATTGGAAGCTCTGTTATATGGATATGGATAGTGAGATACAAGCAGTTAAAATGTTTTTAGTCCCTTTAGTCTTACACACAGGTCAGGCATATTTTTATTAACCAGAGAAGTTGTGGATAGCAATTAATAAAGAGCTGAAGGATTTTATCTGGGAGGGGAAGACAGCAAGCTGATTCTTCCAAAGAAGATTAGGATTACCTGATTTGAAGGGGTATTTCAGAGCTACACAGTTAAGGCTCCTATACATAGCACAAGCAGAAATCTATAATTTAAAGTGGAAAAGGATGATGATGAAACAGGGGGGAAGCTCAAGAAACAAGAACATACTAGGATTTTGGATGTAGATCTTTAAGGAGAATAACAATAACCTCACAGAATATTATATTCATAAAGTAGTGGAAAGTACTCTAAGAACTAAGCCAGTATGGGAATGGAGAAAGGAGATTCTGCCGATAGGGATGAGTGCAATTAGGGATACAGTCAATAGGCAAGGGGTGGCTGCAAAGGAACCAAGGCACTGGAAGCAAATAACTAGAGAGGGAATGGTAATAGAATGGGAAGACACCAAGAATTTATTTGGACTGCAGGTTAGAGACTGCATTCCCTATCAAGAATTGATATCAAAGTATAGGCAAAGAGAAAGAAATAGGGGTGTCCTAAGCGAAAGACCAGCACTGGTAGGGGTTTTAGTAGAATCTAGAACAGAAGCTGTTGTTAAAAAAGGAATAGTTAGTGCAGCATATGAAATATTGCATGACAACTATAAGAATCAATCAGAGGAGGTTAAAAGGATTGGGAAGAGAGAGACTGGATAAGCAATTCACAAAGAAACAATGGGGGATATATCTACGTCTCCCAAACATGCAACAAAATCTAGAAGATTAGCATTTTTGCTTGGAAATGTTTACATAGGTATTTTTATACCCTAAGTAGATTCCAGATAATTTTTCCTGAGGTAGACAGCAAGTGTTGGAGGTGTGATGTGGAAGACAGAGATAACCGGAAACATATTTTCAGGAAGTGTAATGAAATGGCACACTTTAAAGATTACCTGCAGATTACTCTATCAGAGATACTGGGTGCACAAATTGGTGTAATCTAGGGAAATTAATTTTCTGAGCTACAGAACTGGACTCGCCCAGACACAGTAAGGCCTTTTTGAGTCCGGCTGCCAAAAAAGCAGTTACTTGAAAATGGAAATCAAAGTCTAAACCAACTGTACTAGAAGTAGTGAATATAGTAACAGAGATAAGACAACTGGAACTGGGATATTTAGAAAAGGGTAGGAGCAAATAACATAGAAAAATGGGAACTGTGGGAATAATACATACATGAGAGGAATGAGATTTGAAAGAAGGAGGGATTTGAATGAGATATGTAATGTTTGACTGACAATGATTTAGTAGATTATAGGTCATCAACAACAATTGTGGCACTAAGGATAAATGATTCACTTAAAACCAAGGAATATGTCCAAAAAAAACAAAAGTGAATCAAGCAATGAGGCGGTATAAAAAACTTTTATTAAAATTACCACATAAGCGCTTTCACACTTCAGACACTGCTTCATCAGATGTTCAAAGGTTTTAACTCATACATATGTTTTAAATAATACACAGCATTAGACCAACAATCAGAAAAATTCCCTCTGAATACATTATTCTCTCCATTGGCATTTAATGTAATAGCACAAGATATTCTGTGTATGTGTGTGTGTGTGTGTGTATATATATATATATATATATATATATATATATATATATATATATATATATATATATATATATATATATATATATATATATATATATATATATACATATATATATATATATATATATATATATATATATATGTTCCCTTCACATAGTCGACATTTCAGAATATCGAAGACCATATGATCGACATTTGAAATGTCAACCATGCGGAACCAGCATCTCCGTACAGTGCGGAAAGGAAATATTTCCATATTCTGCACTGTAGTGCAATCTCGGAGTTGGTATATTTAAGTTATGGGTGTTGTGAGGGGCAGAGCCCCCCAGATAGGGTGCAGGGGGGGCTTACCTCTCCTGCTAGCAGAGTGAAGGTAAGTTTTTCTTGTGTTTTTTATTTTATATTCTATGGTTGACATTTTGAATGTCGATCATATGGTCTCGGCCATATGGACTTTGACATTCTGAAATGTCAACCATATGAAGTAGATCCATATGTGTGTGTGTATATACATATATATATATATATATATATATAAAACTATATATATATATATATATATATATATATATATATATATATATATATAGATAGATAGTGTTAAGTCATATAATATTATTTATACAAAGGTCTATCTTTCAAGAGGGGTTTACGCGGTAGCTTATCATTGAGGCCAAAAACCGGCATCAGCCCGCAGTCTGATTATCCATTTTGCTTCAGATACCTTGGTTTTTCTCTATGCTGTGTATTACGCTTATGTAGTAATTTTAATAAAAATGTTTTATACCGCCTCATTGCTTGATTCACTTTTATGGTTTTTTGGATAGATTATAAGTTATGTATAATGTTTGCAACTAAAATTATGTCAATTTGGTTTGTGATGTATAATGCTTGCAACTAAGATTATGCCAATATGGTTTGTTTTCATTTATATAAATGCATGATTGCCTTTATCATAAGTGATAATTGAATAAAGATGTTTCTTGTTTAAATAAAAGGATACAACAGCCAAGGCACCTTCCACATGCCCAAACTGTCAGGCAGCCTAAGCAGAGCTGACTAAAAGACAAGTTTGAGTGCCAAGCCCTTCAAAGGATTCCTGACAACAGAGAGGGAAACTAAGCTCTGAAAGGAAAATGCTAAAGGAAGAACAACAAATAAATAACCACACCCTGGCATAAGCAATGCATCAAACAACAATGGAATGGCGGGAGAGGGAATTGTAGCTATCATTCAAAACACCTACTGTTACAGTAAGTTTACTTACACAGCTGTACTATGGTCATCATACTGACCAGTGCTCCAGTAGCCTTAGCTATATGACTAGATTATCCTACCTGACTATATTTGGGAGGTGAAGGAGAAGACTCCAGTAGCCTATAGATGATGGTCCTTGCAAAGCCTGATCTAGACCTGGAGAAGGAATCAAGCTTATAGTGCTTTGTAAAAGTATGTAAAGAAGATGCAGCTGCAGCTTTTAGAATCCAGCCTTTCCAAAAAGCCACAATGAAACCAAGGTCCTGGTAGAGTGGGCTTTGACCCTACCTAGAATAGTTATGCTGTGGTCAGTATAACAAAAGGTAATAGCCTTAGAAAGCCATTTGGAAACAGTCTGTTTTAACACAGGTTGTCCCTTCTTACATTCACAAAAATGAATTATTGAGCCAAAGATCTGAAAGATTTAGTTCTGTCAAGATAGTACCTGAGATGTCTGTGGACAACCACCAGTATCCTTACTACCGTCCAGGAAAGAAAACAGAGATTGATAGTTTGGCTTAAAGTAAACTCAGATACCACTGTATGCATAAAATAACAATTAGTTTTCAAAAAAAAAATGTTTCAATGGAAAATGAGCTAGGGTTGCCTCACTATAAAAGCTTGCAACTCAAATACCCTTCTTGCAGAGGTCAGAGCAATCAGTAAAACTGTTTTTCATGCTAAGAACCTCAAGTCATCCAGATTACCTGGTTCAAACGGACCAAGTGTTTGCTTCTCTAACACAAAATAAAGATCCTAAGAAGGGGCCACCAGTTTACTTGCAGGCCTCTTATGCAAAACTCCTTTCAAGAACATTTTCACAAGAGACCCCCTTGACAGAGGAGGATCTATGGGAAGACGTGCTGAAATATTCCAATAAACAAACCTTGCCAGAGGAATAAGAAAGGCCATATGATAGTAACTCACACAGATATTGTAAAACCAGAGAACAACTAGCCCTGAATGGTTGCTGGTTATGTTATTGGCACCAACCAGAAAACCATTTCCATTTTCTAATATCTGATTTTCTAGTACCAAACTCTCTTGTCTCCAGAAGTGCTTGCTGCACGTCCTCAGTAAACAGGTGCCTAAATAGCATGAAGACCTTATTATCCAGGCAGTCAACTGAAAATGGTTGATGTCAGGATGTACCAAACACCCCTGTTCTTGTGTGAGTAGATTCAGTATGTGATGTATGTAATAAAGGTTGTGGTAATTGCCCCTGGCAATTTCCAAAAGAAGGAAGAACAGTAGTTGCCTAGGCCAGAAGGGAGTCACCACAATGATCTTGGGGGATTCCTTATAAATCTTCAGAAGCACCCTGAATATTGGTGGAAAGGTATTACAAAAGCATTACAGGATCATTCCTGTCCAAAGAAAAGGCATCTGTTTACTGACCTTGCTTACACAGAGTCCTGGAACAGCATTTTGCCAGCTGATTGTTCAAAGTGGAGGCAAAAGGGTCTATTTGAGGAACTTCCCACAGATGGACCAAATTTTGGAAGATCCTCTCACCCTGATCTCGCAGTGATGGAAGTTTGACTGGAAAACTTTAGACACAGATTTAAATAAAGATCTTTTTTTTTTCCTGTGGAAGAAACGCTCTTTGAACTGAGGTGACTAGTTGACATCGCAGGAACACAATCTTGTGTGAGAGAGTCAAGAAACACTTTTGAGTGTTCTCTTGATATCCCAGTTTGTGTAGGAGATCTTGCACCCAAGACAGAGACTCCTGACACTTTGAAAAAGATTCTGAAAAGATAAGCAAGACATCTAAATATAGAAAAAATAAATATCCTGTAGAAAAAATAAATACCCTATAGCCTGCAATAAGCTATAACTGGAGCTAGACACTTTGTGAACACTCTTGATGCAGTGGATAATCCAAAGGGTAAGGCAGAGCACTGATAATGTGATCCAGACACACACAGCCTTAAGAAACGTCTGAAGTCTGGATGAAAAGGAAAGTGATGATTAGCATCTTTTAAGTCTAATTACCAGGAAGCTTGAACAGGAAAAAGAGGTTGCAGGTTGTGAAGTGACATCATTTTTAATTCAGGCACTATCACAAACAGGTTTAGGAAAGAAAGATCCAGAGCTGGTCTCCAAGTATTTTCTTTCTTTGGCACTAGGAACATCTTTGAATAAAATCCTTTCCCCACCTGAGAAGGAATAACTAGTTCTATCACTCTGTGGTCACAGCATGCGATGAAGAATAGCAGGAAACAAAAGAGTCTGATCTGGAGGATGAGGAATGACCCCTTCCCTGGAAAGGAGGATTTTACTCCCACTGCCTTCTGTAATCTTGATGAATGATATTCAGAACCCATTTATCTAAAGCAATCTGTTCCCAAAGAAAAACAAAAATGGAGATTAAAACTTTCTGGAAGAAAAAGGGGTCTCTTAAACGTTGGCCCACCCTTGGTTTTGGGAAGTTATAGACTTCTTTTTGGAGCTCCCTTGCCATTTCTTCTTCAATGTCTGTTTACCTGAATTCTATTAAGACTGTTTATTCTGTGTTCTTCCACAACTGGAAGAGGGGAAAGAAAATCCCTTGGACAATTTGGGAAAAGGACACTTTTCAATCACATCTGCAGCAGAGGAGAAAGATGCTAAATCTCTATCCAAGGTTGACTTTAAAATCTCATTTTTATTATTATCTGGGAGATTCTAAGAATGCAGCCATGCAAACCTCTTCAAAACAGTACCAGTGGCTATAGCCCTGAAAGACATATCAACAGAGTCATATATACACTGCAAACAAGTAGTGACTTGTGCAGTAGAAGAAACTAAGTTATGTAAAATAGATTTATCTTTACAAGAAGAAATTGCAGGAAGAAAAAACACAATTTATCAGAACAAACTTTAAAATACGAGACTTACAAGTCAAAATTCTGACAATCAAAGTTGCAGAAATAAACACTTTTACCCACACATATCATTAATTTTCACATCCGTATCAGGAAGAGTAGGATTGCAATTGACTAAGTGATTAGCAGCAGTGGGATCAGCTAAGGTTATAGCACTGGGTTAGGTGTGGGTATAGTATATACAATTTTAAAAGACTAAGGAACTTTATACATTCGATCTGCCATTTAGAGGCAGCTGGCCGACTAACAAGCAAATTGCAGGCAGTAACACGCACGTCTTCTAAAGATGACAGAACAGAAGGAACGGCTGTAGGATCCGGAAAATCCTTCTGTAATAACTCAGTATTTTCTGAGGGACTAAGAAACCTTAGTGTTCTCCGACTGAAAATAATGGCACATACTAGCAACAGCCTTGGCGAAAGAGAACCTCCATCAGGAAGAATCAGAAACAGAGCTCTTCTCTGAAATCTGAGGAAAAAACTCTAAATCCATCACACATCTTCCTGTTCACATTCAGAATCTTGATTCTTTTCAGGAAAAGAGGAATTCCTTCTTTCTTTTACCGGAAACTACTTTACAAGAAGGATCAGCAGTGTAAATCATACCCTGATCCAGACCCAGTAATCTACTCCTACTGAAATAAATTAGAGAAGTAGGAAACATTTTCATTTTCTATTTCTTTCTGACAGGAAAAATGGGGCCAACCATATGACTAATAGCAGCAGCTGTTTCCCCTAGGATGGGTACAGCATTCTGCACAACAGGGAAACCTTCCATGTATCTTCTCCCAGGGCCAACATGTGTTTCTCCCTTCCCCACTGAGGGGAGTCCACAGCTGCAGAGGCATGGCTAACCCCTGGTCCACAGTGACTCTAGGTTCATAGGTTCATAGGTTCATACTAGGCTATCTGCCCGAGGGCATTTATAAGCCTAGCCCATTGTTTTGTGGCTTACGCCACCCCTTTAGTATGGGGAACTATACCCATTATTTTGCTGTGCCTCTGTCAAGCAGTGACACTGAGGTAATTCCTGGGGTATATCTGCGATCTCCCATCCATTGGTCAAGATTTCTCTTGAACAAGGCCAGCGAGGTGCTCTGCCTCACATGTACCGAGATTTTGTTCCACAGCATAGGGAGTCTTTGGGTGATGAATCTATCCCTCCAGCACGTCCTATTAATAGCAGTCGAGGTTTAAGTCTCCGCCCTTGTGGCTCTGATGGATCTAGATTTTTGAGGTGAAGCATATTCATCAAATCTGGGTTTGACATGGCCTTGTATGTTAGGCAAAGGTCACCTCTGAGCAGCGGTAGCGACTGAATAGAGCTGGAGTTCTTTCAGTCGGGCAGCATAGGACAGATTTTTGAGACCCTTTATCCTTTTGGTGAGGAACTTTTGTGGCCTCTCCAGCTGCTGCAAGTGTCGGGTCAGATACATTCAATGGGGCATTGTACTCAATCATTGGTCTGATGAGTGATGAGTAAAGGAGACTATGACCTCCTTGATCTAGATGAGAATCCCTTCATGATAAGGTGGGCAATGTAGAAGGACTTCCTAACTACTTTAGCTACATGGGTGTCGAATGACAGACTACTATCAACCTGGGTCCCCAGGTCCCTGATAACTTCTTCTGTGCTCAGTGGATTGCCACCTATTTGGTAGCTAGGGGTAACCTTGTTTTTCCCGAAGGGTATGACTATGCATTTTTTGGCATTTAACTTTAGGCCGTGGCTCTGGCACCAGTTATCCGTTTCTGTGAGAGGGATTTGGGGTAAAAAAATGAGTGGTCTAAGCTACAACAAATGGCCACAGCAGAATCACCCACCTGCAGCTAAGGCAAACTGCTAGCCTGCTGTGGTGGCAAAGGCTGTTTGCTTAAGTTTTTCTTTTTGTGGCTGGAAGAAGGACGGACCATGGGCCCAGTTGTCTGTTCGATAGTCAAGCCGAAAATTATACCTCTTTCCTGGGGAAGATAGCAGCAAATGCCAGTAAAACTACCAATCCACAAAAGTTACTTTTTTGGCAGAAAAAAGTTAAAACACTTTCAAACACTATGCCAGCCCCACCAAGGAAAAACACAACTTCTCCACAGAGAATATGTTTTCAGTTAACACTACTTTTAAAGTGACAGAAAAAAAACAAATGCTCCATTTGAAAGTACATTATGGTCTTGAGATTGTCCATAAAATGCCACGCATCGTGGCTTTAAAATAGAAGAGGAAAGTAATAAAAGATCAGTACATTTAAGACAACAGAAGTTGTTTTCTCCAAAGGGAGCTTATCAGCCCAGCAAAGGTAAGCAGAAGCCAAATGCTGATCCTTGAAAGCCTCAGAGGAGCGCACTCAGTGACAGCAAAGCTGTGAAGAGCTTTGCACCCAAACCTGTCTTTTAGTCAGCTCAGCTCAAGTTGCTTGACAGTTTGGACATGTGGAAGGTGTCATGAGGCTTTTTAAGCTGACCAGCTACTATATGTTTGGCAGGATATAACGCACACAGCTAAGGTTGCTGCAAAAGTGATCAGTATGATGAAAATAAGCTAAAATGGTGACAGAATATAAACATCCTTCACTTTTCTTGAACTACTTCCCTTCCTCCTCTCCTACTTTATAGTTTCTCTTTCTCCTTTTGTTACAAAGATTAGTTCGATATAATATTATAAGTCAATTTTGTTCTCTGTTTTGTGCCTTGTTCTTGATGTTATTACAGCTAATACTGCTATTCTTAGAAATGTGATTCTTTTCATGTAAGTACCTGTTATTGAGTACTATTTTTTTTATTTGTCTTTTCATCTATGATGATTTGTTCTTTTGCTTGTTTATTTTTTGACTTTTTTTTGTTAATAACTTGTTTGGAGCTTATCTCCCCGGGCCTCTACTGAAAATGGAAATATATCCAGCTAGACTAGCCCGGTCAACAAATGTAAAATAAATAAAAATAAATAAAAATAAAATCTAGAATACATGAACTAACTAGACTGGTAACAGTGGAAACATTTATTTAAATTGTTTTTTTTTTTACCAAGAAGGTCTGGCTAGGACAGAGTCCATTTTCAGCAGAGGCCCGGGGAGAAACACTCCAGATGCATGTCTTTGGAATGTGGGAGGAAACCAGTGCACCCTCAGGAAACCCATGTGAATGCAGGGAGGACATGCAGACTCCACACTGAAGGCATCCCAGCTGAGACTCAAACCAGAGAACCTCTTGCTGTGAGGCGCCAACATTAGCTGCTGCGCCACTGCGCTGCCCAAGTGCCGCTACAATGTTTCTTTTCAAATTCAACATACACAGAAAGTAGCCTAGGAACCCAGATGACATCATCAAGGTCATAATGTGTACATTCACGCTCAGCATTAAGTGCACATACAGACTTGACTTTTCATTAACACATATTAAAATTACATTTTTAACAAAATAAATAATATATTTGTAAAGCAGTGGCTTGTAATTTGCAAAACATCAAAGGGAATACTAGCTGTATCTGTTATTGTTTAAGGTGCTTATCATAGGTATTCCTGAATATGATGATCCAAACTTTCAACAGGCCGCACAGAGGCAATGCATCCATTTGCATCAGGATGTTACCTACCCATTTTAGTGCAATCCAAAATGGAGATGTGTAATCCAGTGAAGTGTAGAAAGTGATCTGGCTGTTTGTTTGCTACTGATATTTTTTTCCCCTCAAACTGGACAGTATGAAAAGGGATCTGGCTTGCTCTTCCTGAGGTTTGGATGATCACTAGCCAGATTTTGGGGGGGGGGGGGGGGTTAAAGAGCAGACTTTTTTTTCTCTCTTCAACTACTACATTTGAGGGGCACCAGAACAGGGAATGGCACCGGGTACTTGATCAGCCAACTATGGTACTGCCCACTAGTTATGGTACTGCCCAACAGCTATGGTACTGCCCTCCAGCTATGGTACTACTGCCCACTAGCTATGATACTACCCTCCAGCTATGGTACTACTGCCCACTAGCTATCGTACTGCCTACCAGCTATGGTACTGCCCACCAGCTATAGTACTACTGCCCACTAGCAACAGGACTGCCTGCCAGCTATGGTACTGCCCGCCAGCTATGGTACTACTGCCCACTAGCTATGGTACTACTACCCACTAGCTATTGTACTGCCCACTAGCTATTGTACTGCCTACTAGCTATGGTACTGCCTACCAGCTATGGTACTGCCCACTAGCTATCGTACTGCCCACCAGTTATGGTACTACTGCCCACCAGCTATACTGCCCACCAGGTATGGTACTGCCCTCCAGCTATGGTACTACTGCCCACTAGCTATCGTACTGCCTACCAGCTACTACTGCCCACTAGCTACGGTACTACTGCCCACTAGCTATGTACTACTGCCCACTAGCTATCATACGGCCCACCAGCTATGGTACTACTGCCCACCAGCTATGGTACTACTGCCCACTAGCTATCATACGGCCCACCAGCTATGGTACTACTGCCCACTAGCTATCATACTACCTACCAACTAAGGTACTACTGCCCACTAGCTATCATATGGCCCACCAGCTATGGTCCTACTGCCCACTAGCTATGGTACTACTGCCCACTAGCTATCATACTGCCCACCAGCTATGGTACTACTGCCCACTGCCTATGGTACTACCGCCCAATAGCTATCATACTGCCCACCAGCTATGGTACTACCGCCCACTAGCTATTGTACTGCCCACCAGCTATGGTACTACTGCCCATTAGCTATCGTACTGCCCACCAGCTATGGTACTACCGCCCACTAGCTATTGTACTGCCCACCAGCTATGGTACTACTGCCCAATAGCTATCATACTACCTACCAACTATGGCACTGCCCTCCAGCTAGGGTGCTGACCACTAGCTATGGTACTGCCACTGCTTGTATATTTCTGTTACTGTCAACTATTTATATGCTAGACACTGAAGAAACATCAGCTCACTAATCATACTGATTTTTTTGTGGATATGCTCTCTATCAATAAAAACTAGAGCACTTAGAATCAGTAAAGCCACTACAGCATGTGTCCGATTATTATTTAAGGTGAGGGGCACACGTTGGAAGCAGACATGTAAGAGATCAGAAGTTTGGTGAGATGAAAGGTTAAGCTGGCAGGTGGCATCCAAAATGCATAATAGAAAAATTCACAAAGACTGAAAGTCAAGTTACTAAACAAGACATGTAGTAAGCTGCGTGCAGCTGTGAAAGTCAAGTTACTAAACAAGACATGTATTAAGCTGCGTGCAGCGGTGAAAGTCAAGTTACTAAACAAGACATGTATTAAGCTGTGTGCAGCGGTGAAAGTCAAGTTACTAAACAAGATGTGTATTAAGCTGTGTGCAGCGGTGAAAGTCAAGTTACTAAACAAGACATGTATTAAGCTGTGTGCAGCGGTGAAAGTCAAGTCACTAAACAAGACATGTATTAAGCTGCGTGCAGCAGTGAAAGTCAAGTTACTAAACAAGACATATATTAAGCTGCTTGCAGCGGTGAAAGTCAAGTTACTAAACAAGACATGTATTAAGCTGCGTGCAGCGGTGAAAGTCAAGTTACTAAACAAGACATGTATTAAGCTGCGTGCAGCGGTGAAAGTCAAGTTACTAAACAAGACATGTATTAAGCTGCGCAGCGGTGAAAGTCAAGTTACTAAACAAGACATGTATTAAGCTGCGTGCAGCGGTGAAAGTCAAGTTACTAAACAAGACATGTATTAAGCTGCGTGCAGCGGTGAAAGTCAAGTTACTAAACAAGACATGTATTAAGCTGCGTGCAGCAGTGAAAGTCAAGTTACTAAACAAGACATGTATTAAGCTGCGTGCAGCGGTGAAAGTCAAGTTACTAAACAAGACATGTATTAAGCTGCGTGCAGCGGTGAAAGTCAAGTTACTAAACAAGAAATGTATTAAGCTGCTTGCAGCGGTGAAAGTCAAGTTACTAAACACGACATGTATTAAGCTGCGTGCAGCGGTGAAAGTCAAGTTACTAAACAAGACATGTATTAAGCTGCGTGCAGCGGTGAAAGTCAAGTTACTAAACAAGACATGTATTAAGCTGCGTGCAGCAGTGAAAGTCAAGTTACTAAACAAGACATGTATTAAGCTGCATGCAGTGGTGAAAGTCAAGTTACTAAACAAGACATGTATTAAGCTGCTTGCAGCGGTGAAAGTCAAGTTACTAAACACGACATGTATTAAGCTGCTTGCAGCGGTGAAAGTCAAGTTACTAAACACGACATGTATTAAGCTGCGTGCAGCGGTGAAAGTCAAGTTACTAAACACGACATGTATTAAGCTGCTTGCAGCGGTGAAAGTCAAGTTACTAAACACATGTATTAAGCTGCGTGCAGCGGTGTTCAGCATTAGAACTGCATACAGTAATAACTGTATATCCTGCTGCTTGAAGTGGGTAAAGACGGGTCCCCTAGTGAATTCTGATCACATGTTAACTCAGCAGCCAGGTAGATAGTCTGCTTTCTTAAAAGGCAATAATATCCCCAACCGCAAGTTCCCTGAAGGTGAATACATAAAAACAAAATCATTGCACAAACCTGTTGTTTTTGGTATTTCCTTGTAGGCTGCTGAGCTGCCCAGCTAGTAAGGCATTAACGTATTACTGATTAACGTGAACAAGAGGTATTAATGCTGGACACACAATGTCATGTAGTGCAGCATAGAAATGCCACCGACTACTTTACTGCCTACAATATCATACTAAGGAGCAGCTATACTTTTGTAAGGACATTTGAAGGAGAGCTATCTTTTTCACAGTCATGTTACATCATGTTTCTTGTATATTACTTTACTTGTTATAGCTTATGTGTGTGTACTGTGTGAGAAATGAACATCTGTTCATCTTTTTCAGTATGACAGTTTCTATTAAAAGTACTACACAGCCTTGGTCTGAGTCACTAAAAACATCAGAGTTTTCACCTACACTATGCTCTCCAGAAGCAAAGCCTAAAGGTTCTGAAAAAGTCCGATTAAAATACCTGACTTATTCTGAATGTTGTTTGTTTGCTTGTTATTTCCCTGGAAGCTAATTCCACCTAATACGCAACTTCTCAGCGCTTCTGTGGATCACTAGTGATATCTGCATTGCTTACTGTACTTATTTCCTTGTTTCACTTGAAAGAAAGTTACTGTTTGTCGTTTTTGCATTTAGTTACTTGTAACACATTGCACTCAAGTTACCTGGCACTTGCTCACTAAAGCAATTATATAAGTCAGCACTAAAAATTAAAAGCACTACACCTCACTCCCCACTGGCCCTTGTTTTCAATTAAGGATTTCCCAATATTATTCTAGCATGTCCAAAGGTCAGTTGTCAATCTCCTCTCCGGTCCAGCTGGTGAATCTGGGAATCTTGAGGCAATGTTATAACTGCCTCATGTACACAGACAACCCTCTCCTCCTCCCACATAACACAAATACTTGGCGAGATGCAGCTATTTAGCCAAACTAGAGGCTGAGCTCTCTCAACTCAGGACTGGCAAGACCAGACAGGAGGAGAAAGCAACTACACACACCACAAAACCAGCCTCACATAATGCTACCACTCCACTGAATCAAACACATAAACACACAAAGACATACTCGAGGCTCTGAGTAAAATTTACCTAAACAGCAGAGGCCTCCAAAGCAGACACCCAAACAACTGCTACCTCAAGACACCCCACAAGCAACACATAAACCACAAAAGCAGTGTGCAAAGCAGTCACAGCCCTTAAGGCCAAATACAACACCAAACATACTTGTCATAGGTGACTCCATAGTCAGACACACTGACGTCCCACTCACCAGGCTGAACAAGGAGAGGGTCACAGTAAGCTGCCTATCGGGCGCTAGAATCCGCCACATAACACAAGCACTGGTCACTCCACGGCAAGTACAAATATGACACAGTCATTGTCCATGGTGGTGTGAACGACCTGAGACGCCTCCTGGACTACATGAAAAGAGACATAGAGGAGCTCTCTGATTATGTAGCCCAGGCAGGTATGACCCTAACCCTGAGCAGTATCCTTCCTTCACCAAGAATGAGGCCACAATATAGAGACAAGATGATCAGCTTTAACAATTGGCTTAATGTCTGGTGTCATTCAAAGGGGATCCAGTGTCTGTCTGCCTGGGATGACATGCTTGACAAGCCACGCTGCTTCGCAGGGGACGGCTTGCACCTGTCACCCCTGGGATTCCGGATATTGGCTAGGGCCCTTGCCACCCCCATAGTGCCTTCTACCACCCTAGAAAACAAAAATGGGAAGAAACTGAGGGTAATGCTGCTCAATGCCAGAAGTCTAAATCTCAAAATGCACGCACTCGAGGCCCTTCTCGGTATGGAGAACATCGATGTCTGTGCTGTAACTGAGACCTGGTTCAGGGCTCCTGAGAGCACCCCGGCACTATTAGGTTTTACCTCATATCATGCGTTCCGGCCCCAAAACCCGGACCACACCACAAAAGGAGGGGTGTATCCATATTCATAAAGGATACCCACACCTCCAGGTTGGCAACGCACGAAGCTTCGGAAACCATCCAGGTGCAACTAACCATAGGCAAAACTGCTCTACAAATTGTAGCATGCTACAGGCCACCCTCTCAAACTCAGGAACCCCACACAGCCTTCCTGAAGACACTGGAGGGTATAAATGTATCTCCAAACACCATCATATTGGGTGACTTCAACTACCGAATATAGACTGGGAACATTACTCAAGCCCTAACTTTCTAGCCCAACGGTTCCTGGAGTTCATAAATTCAAATGCCATGGAACAGCTAGTCACTGTTCCCACGAGAGGAGAAAATATACTAGATCTCATTGTCACAAACATGGGGACAAAATGCTCCACACCGAAGTATATCCCTCATTGGTGAGATCTGATCATAAACTAATCTCACTGGAAATCCACATCCCGCCCACCCCAAACAAAAAGACCATAGTGAAGAACTTCTCTAAAGCAAACTTCACACTACTCAAGACTGGTGTAGTATCCTTCAAGGCCCCTGAGCCAGAGGAAACCACAACCCAAGCTGGAAGCCCTTACAAATGCCTTCTATGAACACCTCCAGGACTGCATGGATCAGGCAATCCCAAATAAAACCAAGACTCTTTCCACAAAGGGCAAACGTCCAGTCTGGTGGACCCCAGCCATTAACAAACTTTACAATAAGAGGAGAAAGCTATTACATGATAGAACAAAATCCATAAAAGGGAAGTCACCCCAGATCATTATTAGTAAAAAAATACGAGCACTCATAAAATCAACTAAGGCCAATTTTGAGAGAAATTGCCATGGATTCAAAGGACAATCATAAGGCCTTTTTCAGCTATGTTAGGAACCTGGGTGGAAACTCCCAGATATGCTCAGAATTAGTCCAAAATGATTCAAAAATCACTGAACCCACAGACATTGCCAACATACTGGCAGACAGGTTCAGTGCAAACTTCACCCCTCTCCCCTAAAGGAGAGATAACTATCCCAGCCGAGTGTAGCCTCCCGACATCTCAAATGCGCAGGTGAAAGCTGCTCTCTCTAAAGCTAAAAACACAGCATCAATGGGACGGATGGTGTCCCGGCTGTGTGCTACACGAGCTAAATGAGGAATTAACCCGCACATAAGGCAGCTGTTTAATCTCAGCCTTACCACAGGATACGTGCCCAAGGAGTGGCGTCACGGCAACTGTGGTCCCACTCCACAAAGGCGGCGCCTCACGGACCCTGGTAATTACCGCCCATAAGCTTAACAAGTCTAGTCTGCAAAGCTATGGAGAGGATCATAATGGAGCTCATAAACAAAGATATAGGGACTTGCAGACATTGGACCCGACCCAGTTTGGCTTTGTCAAGGGAAGATCATGCCTTTTGAACTTGGTCGACTTCTTGAAACAGTCACCAAGGCCATTGATGAGGAAAGGCAGTCCATACAGCCTACCTTGACCTTGCAAAGGCTTTCGACACAATACCCCACTCGGTATTGTAGAAAACTTACCAGCTTAAATGTAAACCCATATGTCACAAGATGGGTTGCAAACTGGCTTAAGGACAGAACCCACAGGGTTAGAGTTGCTGGCGCTGTGTCAGACTCCAAGCCGGTCACAAGTGGTGTCCCACAGGGCTCGGTCCTTGGCCCCCTATTGTTTGGCATCTACTTCTCAGAAGTACAGGCCAGCATGGGAGGACTTTGGCTGACAAAGTTTGCAAACGACTGCAAACTGGGCGCCATAGTGGAAAGTGCATTGGACACGGATATCCTTCAGAAGGGACTCACGGAAACAGATAGCTGGTGCCAGAGCCATGGCCTGAAGTTAAACGCCAAAAAATGTATAGTCATACCCTTCGGGAAAAATAAGGTAACCCCAAGCTACCATATAGGTGGCAATCCACTAAGCACAGAAGAGGTTATCAGGGACCTGGGGACCCAGGTTGACAGTGGCCTTTCTTTTGACACTCACATTGCTAAAGTGGTTAGAAAGACCTTCTACATTGCCCACCTGATCATGAAGGGATTCACATCCAGATCTAGTGAGGTCATTGTTCCCCTGTACTCTTCACTTATCAGACCAATGATCGAGTACAATGTCCCATTCGGGATGTATCTCACCCGACATCTGCAGCAATTGGAGAGACCCCAAAAGTTCCTCACCAAAAGGATAAAGGGACTCCAAAATCTGTCATATGCTGCCAGATTGAAGAAACTCCAGCTCTATTCAGTCGCATACCGTCTGCTCAGAGGTGACATGTGCCTGACATACAAGGCCATGTCCAACCCGGAATTAATGGACATGCTCCACCTCAAAAATCCAAATCCACCAAAACCACTAGAGCAACTTAAACCTTAGCACGGATATAAATAGGACATGCTGGAGGGATAGATTTATCACTCAGAGACTCCCTATGCTGTGGAGTAAAATCCCGGTCCATGTGAGGCAGAGCACCTCGCTGACTCTGTTCAAGAGAAATCTAGACCTGTGGATGGGAGATCGTAGGTTTACCCTGGGAATCATCTCTGTGTCACTGCTGGACAGAGGCACAACAAACTAATGGGCACAGTATTCTTTCATATAAGGGGTGGCGTAAGCCACAAAAATTTGGGCTAGGCTTATAAATGCCTTAGGGCAGATAGCCTAGTATAAACCTATGAACCTATGAATCTAAGCTCAGCCTAAACTTAGCTAGCATGACCATATCAGTCTGATAGCCAGATACACATACAAGCACAACATTACTTATGAGCTTGTTAAATAGGTAGCCACAACAGGCATCCCTTTTCATAAGAAGCCTGGAAGTGACAATAATAAAAAAATAACATACAACTGTAGAACTGTAGCTCACACAAGTACATTGTATAGCTACAACAATCAAAAGTAAGAATGTGAACTACAGCACAGTGTCTGCGTTTGTATGTGTACCCTATATGCTTACATGTTTGTTTACATATTTCTTATTTCTGTGTATATGTGAAGATGTCTCAAATAACTGGGGACAAAAGCACTTACAACGTTCACATAAAGTGTTCTTGGTGTCCTTTTCTAATTTTAGTTTCTTTTACTATCAAATATAGTAGTGTTGCTCACTACAGGCTCAGAATTTGTTTTATGATTACAGAAACAGCCTGACAGATGAGCAGAAGCCAAACAATAAATGCTGAATACATTATTCAATAGATGGAATGCAGTCATCATCATCACCATCACCACCCATCATCATCATCAACCCCCTCGTCCCCATTTTTCTGCATGGGGTCAGGGTGTTGTGTCAACTGCTGCCAGCTCTCTCAATTCAGTGTCACTGTCCCTTGTCATTTGACCATCATGACTGAATGTAACAGGTTTTCTCTTACACACTACATCCACCTCTTGGCTAGCTGTCCTCATCTCCTCTTGCCTTCTTCCTGTACCTCCCAAATAATCTCTACAACATAGTCCTCTGCTTTCCCCCACGTGACCAAACTTCCACATTCTGCTCTCTGTGACCACTACAACTGGAGCTACTTTTACTTCTACTCTGATGTCCTCCTCATTTCATCCTCTGTCCACAGTGTGCATCTTACAACCATTCTCAGGGACTTCATCCCCATCACCTCTAGCTTCCTCAGCTGCTCTGCCTTCACTGCCCAGGCTTCTGTACCATACAGTAGTACTGGTCGCACCACTGTTTTGTACACCTTACTTTTGGCATTTTTCTGTCATGCACTACACCTGACACACTGTGCCAGCTGGCTGCAATCCCTTCTTATTCTAGTTTTGACTTCTTCATTCAGGCTTTCCTTCTCCTCAATCACCCATCCCAGATAACTGAAGTTGTTAACCTGTTCCACTATTTTCCCTTATATCTCAAATTTCTTCTACTTCTGATTTTACCCATTTGCTGCCAGAACAGCTGTCCTGCCTCTACTCTGTTTCATCCCATGTGGCTTCAGTTTTGCATGGCACTCCCGTATCATTTGAAGTTTCTGTTCAGAGTCTGCTTGCAATTCAGTACTGTCTGCATAAAAAAACTGCTTTTTTATCTTCCCCTCCAACCTGTTAATGTAGTCCATCACCAGAATGAACAGCAGTGGGCTCTTGGGACCTTGTCATATACATTCTCCACATCTAGGAATAGCCAGTTGGACTTTTTCCTCATCTCTACCTTCTTCTTCATTATTTGTTTCACTGCAAACATTGCCTTATTTATGCTGCATCCTGATCTGAATCTGAACTGCTCATCTCCAAGGTTACTTTCTACTACTCTGCATACTCATTTCTCCATCATCCTTTAAAGCTCTTTCTTGCAGTGTGACATGAGTTTGATACCTCTGTACTGCCCACAGTTGTGAATGTCCCCTTTGTTCTGAATTTCATGCAGTGTGGCAGGAGTTTGATGTCTCTGTACTGCCCACAGTTGTGAATGTCCCCTTTGTTCTTAATTTCATGCAGTGTGACAGGAGTTTGATACCTCTGTACTGCCCACAGTTGTGAATGTCCCCTTTGTTCATGTATACTGGTATTAACAGGAGTTTGATACCTCTGTACTGCCCACGGTTGTGAATGCCCCCTTTGTTCTGAATTTCATGCAGTGTGACATGAGTTTGATACCTCTGTACTGTCCACAATTGTGAATGTCCCCTTTGTTCATGTATACTGGTATTAACAGGAGTTTGATCCCTCTGTATTGCCCATGGTTGTGAATGTCCCCTTTGTTCTGAATTTCATGCAGTGTGACAGGAGTTTGATACCTCTGTACTGCCCACGGTTGTGAATGTCTCCTTTGTTCTGAATTTCATGCAGTGTGACAGGAGTTTGATACCGCTGTACTGCCCACGGTTGTGAATGTCCCCTTTGTTCTAACTTTCATGGAGTGTGACAGGAGTCTGATACCTCTGTACTGCCCACAGTTGTGACTGTCCCCTTTGTTCAAAATTTCATGCAGTGTGACAGGGGTTTGATACATCTGTACTGCCCACAGTTGTGAATGCCCCCTTTGTTGATGTATACTGGTATGTGAATGCCCCCTTTGTTGATGTATACTGGTATGTGAATGCCCCCTTTGTTCATGTAATCTGGTATGTGAATGCCCCCTTTGTTCATGTATACTGGTATGTGAATGCCCCCTTTGTTCATGTATACTGGTATGTGAATGCCCCCTTTGTTCATATATACTGGCATGTGAATGTCCCCTTTGTTCATCTATACTGGTATGTGAATGCCCCCTTTGTTCTTGTATACAGGTATGTGAATGCCCCCTTTGTTCTTGTATACTGGTATGTGAATGCCCCCTTTGTTCTTGTATACTGCTATTGAATGCCCCCTTTGTTCTTGTATACAGGTATGTGAATGCCCCCTTTGTTCTTGTATACTGGTATGTGAATGCCCCCTTTGTTCATGTATACTGGTATGTGAATGTCCCCTTTGTTCATGTATACTGGTATGTGAATGCCCCCTTTGTTCATGTATACTGGTATGTGAATGTCCCCTTTGTTCATGTATACTGGTATGTGAATGCCCCCTTTGTTCATGTATACTGGTATGTGAATGCCCCCTTTGTTCTTGTATATTGGTATGTGAATGGCCCCTTTGTTCTTGTATACTGGTATTGAATGCCCCCTTTGTTCATGTATACTGGTATGTGAATGCCCCCTTTGTTCATGTACACTGGTATTACAATGCTTATTCTGCACTCATCTGGGATACTCCTTTCTCTCCATGGTGCTCCCAGTGCCCTCAGAAGCCATTTCCTCATAACTCACCCAACGTCTTGATCATATATGCTGTGACCTCATCTGAGCCTGCTGCTTTCCCCAATTTTATTTTCCTTTGTGCTGTTATTTCTTCTCTCGAGTGAGTCTTTCTTCCTGTTTCATCACAGACTGTGCATTGGGCAGTACAGCTTCTGTGGGGGTTTCTTCATTCAGAGACTGCTGGAAGTACTCCTTCCAGCTGCCCTTGAAGTCCTGTGGACTGGGGAGCAGATTGTTCTTGGCATCCCTTATGAATGGTGCCCATCTATATTCTTTATTTTTCTGTCTTTGCCTTGCAATGAGATAAAGTTTCTTTGTGCATCTGCTGAGTCACTTTCCAGTAGCTGGAGGAGCTTCTCTGACATTTTGGTCTTTGCCATTGTGACTGCTCTCTTAGCCTGTTTGCTAGCCAACCAGTATTCCTTCTTAACCAAGTTTGTCTTTTCTGTCTCCCACTTCCTCCCACGCTCTCACTTTCAATTGATAGCTTCCTGAACTTCATTCCACCACCAGCTTTCCTTATGTACCTTATTTCCATACCTGGCTCAGCCACATACCTGTTCTATATGCCCCCACAAGCTGGTCCGAGATGCTACCATTCTTCTTCTTCTACTTTACCCATTTCTTCTTCTACCTGAAATGCTAGAGCCCTAAGTATTTCCTTGGACTACAGTGCTTTGGCTTCTATCAACTTCCAGCTCTTCATCCTTGTCTGTATTGACCTTACAGCCTTCTCTGACCACTGCCAGCAGGTGATTGTGGCCACCAGTCTTTATGCTGGAAACTGACATTTTCAGTGGAGATGGCTTTGCAATCTAATCTCTGATTCCAATGTCCTTTCCTTACTTGGAGGAAGTCTACCTAAGTTGCCCGTTGACCACTCTTGTATGAGATATTGTGACTGTCTCTCTTGCTGAACCATGTGCTAGCCTCCATCAAGCCATTTGTCTGACAGAAGTCTAGAATGTTCTCTTCTTCTTTATTCATGTTTCCCCAACCACGTGGACACAGGCAGTCCTCGTGTCCAGTTCAATTTGTTCTAAATGATCATTCAGGTCCTCCATTATTAGTACCAACTCATTTTGTCCCACTTTATCTATTACGTCCTGCAACTGCTGTATGAATGCACTTGTTTCCTATCTGTGGAGCATAGGTGGAGAGTTCCATGACTCTGTCATCAATTCAGATAACATCCCTCACTGTCTGCAGAAGACTCTCTCACACCACAATGCAGTCAAGACATCCAAATAACATTAATAGTTATCCTAACAATGTGAAGTCAAACACTCAGGTGCATAGATTCATAGGTTCGTAGGTCTTCACTATGCTAATGACCACAAGGGCCTTTTTAAGCCTAGCCATGCATCCCCATACGCAGCAGTATGTAAGGTAAATGATTACCAAACAATCTCAAAAGCAAAAGCAACCACAGTCGTAGCTGACAGGGTATAAACATTGCATCACATTTTGTTCAGTATCAGTTAGGAATAGAACATATACAGTCTGTAACTAAGCAATTTAGTGTGTTTGACCTCTAAAGCCCTGGAATGTCACATAAAATGTTTTATCCTCAATTAACTTCCAGTATCATTTCATAGCCTTCCCTCCATTAGAAAATGATAACTCTATGGTAGCATAAAAACAGCATGAACTGCAAATAAATGTGAAAATGAAATAGAATAGCCTCACAGAATATCTAACAGCATATGCTAGAAAGCCAGAAAGGGGAACCCCAGACAATGCAGTGGACAGAAGTAGGAACGTGTCAGTGTGGAAAGTTTAATTTGAGCTCTATGTTAAAATGAAAAGTGGGAGCTTTTATAAATTCTGTCACACGTAAATATGATGCAGCTGAGCAGAATGGTCTGGTCACTTGAGTCTTTAATATTGGAACAAAGTCAGATTTTGGAAAACAGACAGTTTGTCAGGTACAGCGAGTTCCACCCAGTTATATAGAAGCATGGATTTATCACAAATGCTACATGCACTGATGTGCAATTCTGAGACCCCACTCAACTTATCAGATAGCATCTTGAAGACCATACAGCACCACTTTACTTACAGCAGGGCCAGGATTAGGGCAAATGCCCCTGCATAATAAGGCATCAATACCCTTTCTTATTTGCAGTGGTGATGGACAGATTGACAGACGAGATAAGACAGGAGTTCCCGTGGACTAGGATATTTGCAGATAACATTGTGATCTGCAGTGAGAGTAGGGAACATGTTGAGGAGACCCTGGAGAGGTGGAGATATGCTCTAGAGAGGAGAGAAATGAAGGTCAGCAGGACTAAGACAGAATATATGTGTATGAATGAGAGGGAGGATAGAGGAATGGTGAAGATGCAGGGAGTAGAGTTGGTGAAGGTGGATGAGTTTGGGATCAACAGTTCAGAATAATGGTGAATGTGGAAGAGAGGTGAAGAAGAGAGTACAGGCAGGGTGGAGTGGGTGGAGAAGAGTGTCAGGAGTGATTTGTGACAGCCGGGTACCAGTAAGAGTGAGAGGGAAGGTGTATAAGAGGGTAGTGAGACCAGCTGTTATATGGGTTGGAGATGGTGGCAGTGACAAAAAGGCAGGAGTCAGAGCTGGAGGTGGGAGACTTAAAGATGCTAAGATTTGCATTGGATGTGATGAGGATGGACAGGATTAGGAATCAGTATATTAGAGGGTCAGCTCAGGTTGGATGGTTTGGAGACAAAGCCACAGAGGGGAGACTGCGTTGATTTAGACGTGCTGAGGATGGATACTGGGCATATTGGGAAAGTATGCTAAGGATGAAGCTGTCAGTTAAGAGGAAAAGAGGATAAGGCTTATGGATGTGGTGAGAGAGGACATGCAGGTGGTTGGTGTGACAGAGCAGGATGCAGAGGACAGGAAGAAATGGAAACAGATGATCTGCTGCGGCGACCCCTAATGGGAACCGCTGATAGAAGAAGAAGACTTGCATGGACACTATGATGTGTGCTTGTTTGCCAGCAGCAATAACAGTCTTCTAAAAACTCTGAATGAGAAGTATATATTTTTAGCAAATGACAGGTAAAAGACATTGATGCAAGATAAAGGAAAGGGGATATATAATGCAGAGGTCAAAGCTATCAGAAAGGTAGTGGCTGTCCTGGGATATACAGAGTTAGAAAAAGGAGTGTATTATGAAATACTAACAAGTAGGAAGTGAAGCAGTGTTGTAATCATTTAGAGTGGTACATCTAGCAGTTTCCGAAGGGATGGAAGCATCACATGCATAATTCTGTACTATTAGCCAAGAATAGTAAGAACTGATGAGGGGTCTCCAATACAGGACCACCTAGCTTAAAGAGGAATACTTGTAGGGCAGAACCTCTAGTGCAGAGGCATGAACCAGTTGTAATGTTCTTCTTACTCTGTAGGTTAAACTTTTTTACAGGACACAGACTCAAGGGCCTAGAATCCTAAAAGCCCTATGATAGTTATTGGATATTTTGTTCCTATTATTATGACTGTGGATACTTAAAAACATAGGGAATACATATGTCTGTACAGGGAATATTTTGTTCACAATCTGTTTATATGAGTAAGCTAAATATAACACAATACCTAATTACTGCGTCCCACACTAGACCAAAACTAGAGGCAACTCAGTATCCTGGTAAAGTGACCTTTCAAACACTGTTGTTGGTACTCCTGGCCTGCGGAAGAACCTAAGGAAGTGACAGCTTTTGGACAGTTGCTGATTATCCTAAGGAAGACCCACTAACATCAGTGGAAACTGACTGCAACTGGCACCAGCTTGTAACCAAAGTGAAAGAAGGACATCATTTAACAACAGACTATCTCATACATTTTCATTAACTAATACTGCATACAATCTGCAGAGGGTATATTACATATGAGCAATATGGTTAATGGGTGCTGCAGATCTGAGGTAGCCTAATATGGTAAATAAAAGATTTCAGAAAGCACATGCTTTAAAGCCGAGCAGAGAAATACTAACTGAAAATGGAAAACTGGAAGGGAACATTCCATGCTTGCGCCAGTTGTTCCACGGTGGTGACGAGGTAGGGTTGTTGCCTCACAACAAGAGGCTCTCCCGTTCGGTTCTCTGCTTGGGTTGGGAGTGTCTTCTCTGTGGAGTCTGCATGTCCTCCCCATGGTCGAGTGGACGTTCGAAAGACATGCGTTGAATGGGCGTGCCTTCATTGAAGGTTGGGCATCGGGCTGGCAACTTGACACCATAACAACCAACTGACAATCATTAGCGGACCAGAGTTCCACTGTGGCGACCCCTAACCGGGAAAAGCCGAAAGACAAACAACAACCTACGAGTAACATACAACAGGTTGCCATTTGTGTAATGAAATGCCTTAGTAAGATGACTACAAAAGAGTCAGGATATTAGTTGCAACAGCAAAATAACAGTTAACAGTTAATCAGAAAGCAGACAGCATTTCACAGTCATAGGAAAAACAAAACCTCGATGCAGACTTGCTGGGTAAAAGAACTAGCACCGAATATAAACTTTATTTATCTTCATACACAGAAGACAACAGTAGCCAGAGATTACAAAACTGCAAACAGACTATACACTTAGTGATGCATTTTCCATCAATATATATTACAAGAACTCATATACTAACTGGAAGCCTAAAAACAAATAGATTTGAAAGAAAAGTCATGACATTCTTAGAGGTGATGGTATTGAGGAAATATATAGTCGAAAAAGGGATATTACCCTAAATTACTTTCTTTGTGGAATTTTTTTTTTGCCCAAATTCAAAATATATGCATTATATGTAGGATGCATCAGGTTAACAGATTCAATGTGAGAAAAAAAGGCACTGGGAATAGCAAAATAAATATTAAAGCTAAGAGGTAAGCCTTCTACATACCGGTTCGTGAATTATAAAACTGTTCGATAAAATGTTGCTATTCAGAAACATGACTCAGTAACTTACTGCACAGTTCCAGGTAAGCACATGAGAGATAACATACTTGTAGGCTGCAGTGGCAGCCAAGCAGACAAATAAAAAGCATAGAGTCAGCTCTGGATGACAATAAGAAATATACAGTCATCTTTGGGCAGATGCCATAAGTTCTGATGTAGTGAAAAGCAATGTTAGTTTATGCATCCATGACTTCAATGTCCACAACCTGAACCATCCAAAAGTACTTAAATGGAGAGTAGCTGAAAGCACAATATGCTAATTGGCAGTACAGACCCAATAAGGTAAAGCAGGAGACGTGAGCACATTTTACGTAAAAGAGTAAAAACTGCACTTACAATTTCCAGTACCTGTTACTGCTAAAAACAAACTGTCTCCTCAGTGGGAATTTCGGAGGGGGGGGGGTGCTGTAAATCACAGAGCAGGTACAAAAGAGGTGGCATGAAAGAAATGGAACATGGATACAATTTGGGGCATACACTAATTTTCATGAACTAGAACAGCACGTTATATACTGGTACATTCCCTGTTAAGAGAGTTCACACTTACAACAGATCGCCTTATAAAATAATGCAGGAGATGTATTATCAATTGGTGATACTATCTCCAGAAACTACATGGGCAATCTCAGGAATAAACTTCTGCATGAAATCTGAACTAAAGATAACAGGACGTGATCTCATCATTTAAACAAAGTGTAAAGGCAAGAAAAGCATAATCTACATGTTTGCATTTGAAAATGCTAACATTTGTCTTTAAAATAACCATATAAGAATATAATTACTCTCTTATACGTTATGAATTTCTAACAGTGTTCTTTTAACCGTCCTTCAAGGTACGGCCATTTTTGTAGATGACTGATCACATGCTAACACTGTAAACACATTAAAAGTGCAAGTATTTCTGTAACAGTTTGCTTTTTAATCTGCTGGACTTTTAACTACTTTACTGTTTTACTTGGAGCTCTTCCCCTTCCAATGAAAATAGGCTTTACCCAGCTGGGCAGTTCTATCAATAAAACATAAATAAAAATAAATAAAACATAATCTCTAGTGAGTGCTGTAGTTTTTTATAGCTCTGCAATTTGTGCATTTAGTTGCTTGTTGAATAAAATGCAAACCTTCAGATAACCCAAAAGGAGTTGGGAAGAGAACAGGTGTTTCCTGATCAGGTGTCCAGGGTTCAAAGTGTAAACATCATCAAATGAGAAAGAAAAGGGGGCAGGCAAACTCCATACCTACAGTGACGATTTCACCTTTTTCAAAGAATAGCTAGAAGGAAGTTTGCTATTTTTTCACAGTAGTTCCAATGAAATTCCATACCTCTGAATGTATTATCAATATCAGTGAAAACTGAAACATCTGTAATTACAGAGTAGTTTAATTTGTTTTTCTATAAATGATACAAGCATTATTTTCTTTACGTACAACCTTTTATAAGGAGATTGCCCTTTGTCTGTACTTCACGCTCTCAGAGCTGAGGAAGGAAGCGGCAGCGTTTGATGGAAGACAACAGAGCACAGACATTGAAAACCATGTGGATGGACCAAACGGTTCGGTAATTATAACATTTCCAACAAAGAACTGACTTTAGCACAATTGTCTTTGCTAGAACATGGTTTAATGTTTATTCCAGCTCAGGGTTCCTGCCCGAGCGAAACCATAGTAGACATTAAGAAATTTGTTAGAAATGTCATGTTTAAAACTCTGTATGGGAGTATTAATGATACAACAGAGAATTTTACATTTTAAGAGACCTAGTGTTTTTCAACCCTTATTACATCCTGTATTAGGAACATTTTCAAAGAAATGTGAAATTGATTTAATGGCTGCATATAATGGTGGGAAGATGAAAAAGACCTTTTGTAATATAAACAATAGCAAAAGACAGGCTTTATTAGAATTGCAGGGCGATGTAGACATAACTATAAAATCCGCTGACAAAGGTGGATCCATCGTTGTGATGGACACAAAGTTTTATGCTGACAGTATTTGGAGATGTTGAGGGATACATATGTGTATAGTGAAGTTAACTTTGAATATATCACTACATTACATGATAGAGACAATTCAAATTTGAGTGACTGTATAGTGGGCTAATATCTAAGGAGTTGTTTGACTACTTTGTGGTGGAACACCCTGTAGTCCCGGTGTTTCAAGGACTACCAAAGATACACAAACGTGTAGAGATGCCTCCTTTCAGACCTATAGTGCCTGGTAAAGGTTGTATCACGGAACCAGTCTCTAATTTTATAGAGAAAAAGTTAAGGTCGGTTCCTAATCTACAAAAACAGGTGCTAAGAGACACTCAACAGTTCTTGGGTGATCTTTATGAGGCTACAAATGGTTTGAATTTTGATGGGAAGTATTTCCTAGTGAGTTTAGACGTTGCGTCTCTTTTCACATGTATCCCACATGATAATGTTATTAGTATGTTGAAGGAATTCTTAACATCTAAGAGTGATTATGATATAACAACTATTGATTTGATATGCCTTTTTCTAGAAACTGTTTTAGAAAACAATGTTTTCATGTATAGTGAGCGTTTATTTCTACAGAAGATTGGCGTAGCTATGAGCACTAGTTGTGCCAATAGCTACGCCAATACTGTTATGGCCTTATGGGAGGAGAAGTATGTCTTTAACTCTGGCTTTTCATCCTATATTACACTTTACAGAAGGTTTCTAGACAATCTTTTTTTGGTTTGGGGTGGAACTAATGCATAATTGGTTGAATTTATATGCCATTTGAATAATGCTATGTAATTTCTGTCATTTACACGCAAGGTTTCAATGAAAGAGATGGATTTCCTAAACGTTAAGGTTGTTGTTAATTCTCTGGGTCACTTAACCACTACTTTGTACAGGAAAAACTGCAGGAAGAATACACTGTTGCAACACTACAGTATGCATGCTGGACATGTTTTTAAAAATGTTGCTAAAGGACAGTGTATGTGCCTATCTAGGCTGAACAACGAACGTACTTTATATGAGAGGGATATTAATTGTTTTAAGCAGGAACTACTTGACAGAGGTTATAAGAGAAAAGAAGTAAATGATGCAGTTCGTTTTACAAAAGAGAATAGGCGAGGGAGGGGTAGACCTTATTTTACGCATAGACCTTCAGTTAATGGAAGGGATGCTGAGTCTACTACGACAGAGACACTTCCCATGTCTCTTTTTTTATACTAGTGATGTAAATGAAATTATAACAACTATTAAGAATAATTGGCCTATTTTACATCTTGACCATGGCATTCGCTCCATTGTGGGCGAGCCACCCAGATTTAGTTTTAAAATTAAGAAATCTCTAAAGCGACAATTGTGTTATAAAAATTCCACATATGCCAGGAGAGATATAATAAATAGACCTTCGATGCATTGTTGTTTTAGATGTAATTTCTGTACATTTATAGATCCTGTTGTAGACTTTGTTCATCCTATTACAAATAGGAAGTTTTATTTTAAAGTCACTGCTGATTGTCGCAGTAGGAATCTAGTTTATTTAGCAAAGTGTAGAGCCTGCAACTGTTTTTATACAGGCAAGACCAATAGGTCTTTGCTGGAGAGGATGAGAGAAAATATGTACAGTATAAATAAATGTGATGAACATAATGAACTTGCTAAACATCATGTTGAATGTGGACATTTTTGGATTCAGGATAATTGAGATGGTGAGTCCTAATATTCGAGGAGGTGATTTTACAAATTTTACTGAAGAACGAGAATTATCATGGATTATTAATATGCAGGTGGATAGGTTTCCTGGCATTAATGAGAGAGCCTCTATTAAACCAGCTTTGAAGGCCAGAGGCCTCTTTAAATGAATGAGATTGTTTTATTGTTTTATTAGGGATGTGTTCTTATTGGTCTGTTATATTTATGACACATGGTGAATGTACTATATAATGTTTTTGATTTTATGACTTGTTGTCTGAAGAAGCACATTTATTGTGTGAAAGCGCTTACCTTGTTATACTGCATTAAACCTGACTTTTATGGTCACAGTCGTGTCTTGGTGCTGGTTTATATTTACTCATTGCACTTTTTGGTTAACTGGCACCATTTATTCCAGAGGGTCCATTGATTTGCTGCTATTAATATAATTATTCTCTTATACGTTATGAATTTCTATCAGTGTTCTTTTTACTGTCCTTCAAGGTACGGCCATTTTGTAGATGACTGATCACATACTAACACTGTAAATACATTGAAAGACTAAGTATTTCTGTAACAGTTTGCTTTTTAATCTGCTCGACTTTTAACTACTTTACTGTTTTACTTGGAGCTCTTCCCCTTCCAATGAAAATAGGCTTTACCCAGCTGGACAGTTCTGTCAATAAAACATAAATAAAAATAAATAAAACATAATCTCTAGTGCTGTAGTTTTTTATAGCTCTGCAATTTGTGCATTTAGTTGCTTGTTGAATAAAATGCAAACCTTCAGATAACCCAAAAGGAGTTGGGAAGAGAACAGGTGTTTCCTGATCAGGTGTCTAGGGTTCAAAGTGTACACCTCATTAATGAGAAAGAAAAGGGGGCAGGCAAACTCCATACGTACAGTGACAATTTCACCTTTTTCAAAGAATAGCTAGAAGGAAGTTTGCTATTTTTTAACAGTAGTTCCAATGAAATTCCATACCTCCGAATGTATTATCGATATCACTGAAAACTGAAACATCTGTAATTACGGAGTAGTTTAACTTGTTTT
The DNA here is from genome assembly GCF_019279795.1 of Protopterus annectens. Lineage (NCBI taxonomy): Eukaryota > Metazoa > Chordata > Ceratodontiformes > Protopteridae > Protopterus > Protopterus annectens. Next base: position 40,766,485 of record NC_056732.1, read on the forward strand.
TCTATGAATGATGCAAGCATTATTTTCTTTAAGTACAACCTTTTATAAGGAGATTGTCCTTAGTCTGTATGACATTATTATGTTTTTCTTCTGTTCTTGTAATTCTTTTCTTTAAGTCAGTGTTGGTCTGAGCAATTCTTCAAAGTATGAATTAATGAACTGTTACGCAAGACATAAAGCTCAGAAATCAGATGCTGGGCAGTCCCAAATGATTACTGACTCTGGCTATTTATATAAGCAGCCTGAATAACAGACCAGCCTGCTTTAATGGGCAGCCTGAAACACGACCGACATTTCAACCCCTCCCTACAGGGGCTATTCAATACTTGCCTCCAAAACGTCTTTGTGCAAGCAGCTGTTTGTCTCCCTTGGTGTGTAATCATCCTATTTAATCCAAGCCATCCTTCAGGTCAAGCAGGTCTCTGCCTCCATATCAAGCAGTGGAAATTTCAATTTTTTCTCTTGAGCACTGGGCACCCACAGACACTTGTTCTGCATCTAAAGAGACTAAATATTAATGTAGGTGCTTAACTTCCAAGTGTCTAGACAGTAAAATACCTTACCTGCACAAATGTTAGTGAGTGTATTAGTACATTTCTGCTGTATAGGTCCTTAGTCAAACCTTTGTACTGATGAGTACATCACCAGGACTAAACAGCTGTATATTGCTCTCCAGTTAGTGCCCCCCCCAACTAAAGTCAATTTTCTTTTGAGAAATACTCAAATCTATAAAATAGCAGTTAATTTCCTCTCCTGTTTCATCTGTAACTAACCCCAGCTTTAATTCTATATCCTTTTAAGAATGTCAGAAAATTATACTCTGTGCCCATAACATAGTCTATAACTTAGTGCAAACATACAGTTTAAATTACAGTTAAAATTTCAGTTTAACATATTACAATTTAAACTAACACTGCATACTTACCAAAGCCTAAAGAAATACTTAGAGTCAGTGTTAGCCCCTTTGCTCACCCTCGCTGCACTCGGGCTTGCTCCGCTCCCCTCCCTGCCCCCTATTCCCACCCGCCCCCACTACTTCTACTTTTATTCTAACCCCTAATCACCTGACCAGTAGTCCAACCCCTAATTCCCTAACAACTAGCCCAACCCACTCATCCTACCTCCCCCCCAATCCAATTACATCCCACACTGATCCCACTCCCAACACACATTCCCAGACGACACAACTCTACCCTCACACACAACCAACCAGGAATCCTAGTTGTACTTCTCACTCAAAGTAGTATCATGTTACCCACACTCACATCCCTATCACTAGATCTACTATCACTAACCTTCCTAACTTCCTTACAAACAGACCTACCGCTGCACAACTACTATCACACTACCCACACTAGCCCACCCACTCAGACTTCTACATCTGCCCTACAATCATAAATCTTACAACTACATATTACTCACTAACAAAAATTACACCAGTTCACCACACTAAGAAAAACTCTCATAGACCAAGCTCACAAACAATTAATATTAAAAAACACATACTGACACTCCTACAAACTCTGCTAACCTCTGGTGACATTCACCCAAATCCAGGTCCCCTCTCAGCTAGAAAAACATCTGACCTGCTAATCCTAAATCTCAACATAAGAAGTATTGCCAACAAGCTAACAGACCTACATGCATTCATAGCGCACTACAACCCTGATATACTCGCCATTACAGAAACCTGGCTTAAACCCAGTATCCAAGATGAAGACTTTCTTCCCCCAGGGTATAATACACTTAGATCTGATAGTACAAACAGGAAAGGAGAAGGAGTAGCCATTCTCTTTAAAAACACCCTTAACCTCCAGCTCCTGCACACCACACCACCCACTTTTCAAAATGCCGAAGTCCTACTTTCTGTCCTATCCATAAGAAACATGAAGAAGATCAATATAATATGCTACTACATACCTCCAGGCAACAACTCGCTCATAATAGAAGACATCTTACACTGGACAAAGGACAATCTACCTCAGGAAACAATCCTACTAGGAGACCTTAACACTGACTGGGCAGCCTGTAACTCCAGCAGCCCCTCTACTCATATCAATCTATAAGGGTTCTCTCAACTAATTAAAGAACCAACTAGAATAGATGAGAAAACAAAGAGAGAATCCATACTGGACTGGACACTAACCAACTATCCCAAACAAAACTATTCAGTAGGCTGTCTCCTAGATGACTTAAGTGATCATCTCTCCACCTTCCTACTCCACAAACACTCCAATCACCCCAAACCAGTAGTCTACAAATTTGTACGAGATGACCGTAACCTTACCCCACGATACCTAAATACTGTCCTAAGCCACTGCAACTGGGAACCACTACAGACACTCAGGTTAGACCAGGCAGTAGACTACTTCAATACTACCTTCTCTAACATCCTTAACACTCTAGCTCCCAGCAGAAAGATCAGAGTTAAAGCCAACTATGCACCCTGGCTAAATAGGGACACCAGAGCCTTACTAAAAGCTAGAGATAAAGCCTGGAAAATCTGGAAAACTGACAAAACCCCTAGCTCCAGACAATACTATCAACAGCTTAGAAACAAGGCCAAGGCTGAATCCAAAATAAACAAACAAAACTATTTTCTTAGCGCCCAAAGGAAATATCAAATAGTCCACAGAAATTCTGGCATGCCATTAACTCCCTACTAAAGCCAGGCAAAACCACAACCCCAACACCCATCTCTACTAACAATACCCTAGACATAGCTTCTCAATTTAATAACCATTTTATTAAACCCATCTTAGCCCTGTTTAGTCAAATAACCAAAAATAGTCTACGTCAGTCACAACCTAACCTATCCCACACCACCCCCTCTTTCAGCCTATCACCAGTGCCCACCTCAACTATCAAAAATCTCCTCCTAAAACTAAAGCCAACCACACTAGCAGCTGATAACATACCTGCTGCATACCTAAAATGGCTAGTGACTCCCTATCATATCCTGTCTCCATCCTTATCAACCACTCCATACTAGAATCCTACATACCCAAACTCTGGAAAGTATCTCACATCATTCCTCTCCATAAAGGAGGTAATTCTTATGAATTCTCCAACTACCGACCTATTGCCATCCTTTGCCCCTTATCCAAAATTCTTGAGAAATGCATCCACTTGCAAGTGATGACATTTCTTAGCACACACAATCTACTATCTACAACACAACACGGTTTCCGTCCACATCACAGTACTACCACAGCCCTTCTATCCTTCACTAATTATATAAACCTTCACAGGAATGATAACAAATATGTATCAGCCATTTTCCTAGACCTCTCAAAAGCATTTGATATGGTCTCCCACTCCATTCTACTAGACTCACTAACATCATTATCCTTCACCTCCTCTACTATAGCCTGGTTCAGAAGCTACTTGTCTGACAGGCAACAATCAGTCCAGTGGAAAGGAACTCTGTCTACACAACTTCCAGCCACCATAGGAGTCCCACAGGGCTCTATACTGGGCCCGCTGTTGTTCTCTATTTTCACAAATAACCTCAAATGCTCTACACAACATGCCATACTCATACAATATGCGGATGATTCAACCCTGATCTGCTCCGCCTCATCTCCCACCACTCTACATACATTCACTCAAGATACCTTTATCTCAGTAGAAAAATGGATATCGGGTATCCAACTAATTCTAAATCCCAAAAAGACAAAACTGCTACTATTTACCCCTAATAGATAAAAAAAAACCTCTCCTTTACCATAACATCTAAGGACGGCACCACCATCTCCCCTTCTAGCCAGACCAAACTTCTGGGCATTGAAATAGACAATAATCTCCACTTTGATGTTCACATCTCACATACTATAAAACTAGTACACAAAAAAACTAGGCTCCCTATACAGGCATAAGTCTTTTCTCTCACAAAAAGCAAGAGTCACTCTTGCACAAAGCCACCTACTCTCAACTCTATTATACGCAGCACCAATCTTTACCCAAATCAGACAATGTGACCTAGACAAACTAGAATCATGCTACAATAAAATAGCCAAGTTTGCTACTAACTCAACCTATAGAACCCATCACTGTGCTGCACTAAAAGGACTAAAATGGCTTGAGCTACCACAGCTACTTAACTATCACCAGCTGGGCACAGCTTACAATATTCTCAAATATTCTGAAAAAACCCTTCATTATCCAACCTACTTACTATCTATACTGCAAACCGGTACCTAAGATCCAGTGAAAAATCTCTCCTTTCCATCACCAAGGCTAACAATAATGCAGGGAAAGCACTCTACTCCCACACCGTTGCCAGAAATTGGAACTCTCTTCCCCTATCCGTGTCCACTGCCCCCTCCACATCCATATTCAAAAACTCCCTCAAATCGCACCTTCTTAGTACCTGGTTATGCCCTTGTATCACATAACCCTACACATACTACTATTAACCCCCCAAATTCCTCTCTGATCACATGCTGGAGCTCTGATCCCCTGGAGGCTTGGTCATCTAAAAGGGTACTTTTAACTCTAGAATCTTACTTGATATATTTTCTTTTCTTACCAATGTATGACTGACATTGTCTTTTTACCCATGTTCTATATCTTCTTTTACCTGGAGTGTTTTTATTAATTCTTGTTATATTACTATGCTCAGCATACATTATGTAACCTGTTCTGTGTATTATGCTGGATGTACTGTAGTTGTATAACTTGATGTTGGAGCTTTTCTCCCCGGGCCTCCACTGAAAATGGACCTAGTCCAGTCGGAATTTCCCGGTTAACAAATGTAAAATAAATAAATAAATTAGAGGACAGCAGCTGTCATCCCCCTGCACAAAGGTAGGGACATCAATGCACCAAGGTAATTATAGACCCAAAGGTCTAACCAGCCTCATCTTTAAGGCTATGGAAAGGATCATTATAAAATTAATAACTAAGACATATGTAACCTACAAACTCTCAGCCCAAGCCAGTTTGGATTTGTCCAAGGCAGATACTGCCTACTTAACTTGGTTGACTTCTCTGAGAAGATTACTGAAGTAATGGATAAAAACAAATCAGTACACACTGCATAGCTAGACCTCACAAAGGCATTCAGCACCATCCCACACTTAAGTATCACAGATAAACTGTCCCAGCTAAATGTAAATCCCTATGTAATTCACTGGATAGCAAATTGGTTCATAAATAAAACCCAGGAAATTAGGGTGGGCAGCTGTACCTCCTTTAAAAGACCTGCCCCTACTGATGTACCTCCGGGGTTTAGTCCTCTAAGACCTATGGAATCACCTTCCTCGGGCCACACATCTTTGGCATTTACTTTTCAAAGGTCAAAGCTACTGTTTATGGCTGACCTAGTCTGCAAATGACTGTAAACTTGTTGCAGTCATAAACTGCCCAGAAGTCACCAAGATCCTCCAAAAGGGCATTTCCCAAACCAACAGCTGGTGTCAAAATCATGGATTAAAACTAAATGCCAAAAAATATATGCTATGCTCCTTGGGCAAATAATACATCCCTTGTAACTATCACATTGACAACACACTCAGTAGTTAGGGACCTGGGAACCTACACCAACAAAAAAATGTCCTTCAATCACCATGTATCCATTACTGTAAAAAAAAAGTCCTTTTAATGCATAACTGAGTTCCTATTACATTACTGAAAGATAACATAATCGAACGCTCAGAACTTTGAAATGGCCGCATTTCGAAGATCACATTGTGGGATCACAGTACAGTGAAGATTGGGATATTTGCCCTTTCCTCACTGTAGTGCGATCTCGGAGTTGGAATATATATTTAGTGGGGGGTGCAGCCCCCCACAATGAAAGCTTCGATATGTGGCCATTTTGATATTTTGAGCGTTCGATTATGTTATCTTTCGATAACGTAATATGAACTCTGCATAACTTACTACTAAGGCTTTGGCACCCAGGTACAGTGCTGTAATCGGTCCATTATATTTTGCACTAATCAGTCTGATCATTGAGTAGAATGCCCCCTTTGGTACGTACCTGTCCACACATGTGACACAACTGGAAAACCCAGAATGCTTTCTTACTAACAAAATCCAGGGCCTAAATCATAAAAACTATGAGAACCATCTCAAAGTCTTGTTCCTCTTCTTGGTGTCATACAGACTACAGAGAGGTTATTTCTGCCTCTCATACAAAGCCTTACCAGTCCCTATACTGTCACAGTCCAATGAGGGCATAAACAACTTCTCAAGACAACAAAATCTACTTTGCAACATATATAGTATGATGGAGAGACAGATATGTTATCACAGAAAACAACACCTCTACCATTACTTAGACTTGGCTAAGGCATTCAATAAAATATCCCACTCAGATATTGTTGACAAACTCACCGAACTAGGCGTAAATCCTACATAACTTGCTGGATTGCCAGCTGGCTCACAGATAGGGCTCAAGACATCAGAATAGGTGAGACCACCTCCACCAAGAGACCAGTCACCAGATGGGTACCTCAGGGCTCTGTGCTGGCCACTCCTGTTTGGCATTTTCTTCACAGAGACCAAGGCTAGTGTTAAGGGCCTCTGACTCACCAAGTTTGCAAATGACTGCAAATTGAGAGTTATCATAGATTCCCCACACAACACTAACATTCTGCAAGAGGGTCTAATGCAGACAAATAAATAGCCCCAAAGCCACAGACTAAAACTCAATGCCAAGAAGTGCATTACAGTGCCTTATGGGAAAACGTCCACCCAGGGTAATTACTCCATTGATTAGACACCCTTAAGAGATGACCCTGTAGTTAGGGATCTTGGAACATATGTAGACTGTACTCCGGCCTCTGACCAACAAACAGCCAAGGTAGTAAGAAAATCATTCTATGTTGTCCACAGTTGTTATAAGTAAGGTTATGCCATCCAGGTCCAAGGAAGTTATAGTGCCATTTTACTCTGCCCTTATCAGACCCATGATTGAGTACAGTACCCCATTAGGCATGTACCTGACCAGGTATATGAAACAGCTGAAATGTTCATAGCGATTCCTCACCAAGAGAATCCTGGGTACTAACATATTGTCCTAAACAGATCATCTTACAGCCCCACCTCTATACTCAGTCTCCTGTGGGTTTACTGAGAGGTGAGCTATGCCTGGCATACAAGGCATCCTCACATCCAGCCCTGATGGATGTTTTGCACATGTGCAAAATGAAAAGCATTTAGAATGCTAGATCCAAGGATTTAAACTTTGCTTGCAACATAAATAGAGCACGTTGCCAGGACAGATATGAGTCTCAAAGAGTCCACATGTTCTGCAATACAATCCTCAACCATGTAAAGCAATGTCCACTCCTAACCCTGTTCAATCATAACCATGACCATTGGATGGGAAATCAGAAATTCAAACCCTGTTTGGCCCCCCCATGTCTCTAACAGGGTTTATTTACTGTTGACCTCTGTCTAACTACCATACCCCCCACAAAACCTTTAGCAAACATGTAACCAATATGCCCCTCAAAACAGATGCCCATGTTACATAGGAACACAGCTGGGTTGGGTCGTTCGGTTAGGCTTAGAAAGGCCCTGATGGTCATTAGCCTAGGATATACCTATGGAATTGCCTTCCTCTCCACATAAAGCAAAGTACCTCTCTAACACTATTCAATCATAAATAAACGTAAAAAATGAACCAAGAAAGAAGCTCAAACAGAAGTTCAACGTACCACAGCACTCTAGACAAACCGAAGTCCACAGAAATTAAAATAATCCACAAAACCATTATGAATGATTATCAACTGGCTTAGCATTTAGAATATATAAACTGCATTGCCACACTACTAATGCATCTTGAAAAAGCCTGGGATTGCCAGGCGAAAGCGCTCGTTGTCATTTGCTTTGTGAATTAATAAAGAAGACTTTTTCCCGTTTTAAGGATTGTTACTGGGATCAATCATTGCGTGAACTACCTGGGCAAGGAGATTTCTTACATGGACTCTGGTTTTGTGGATTATTTTAATTTCTGTGGACTTCGGTTTGTCTAGAGTGCTGTGGTACGTTGAACTATTCTATCATAACCTGGATGACTGGACGGGTAACTGCAATGTCATCCTCAGTTTAGTATCCTTGTCCCACACTAATGGGGCAACATGTAAATGTTCTGCTCATATCTGGGTTATTCATAATTAAACTATAAGGGCTAAAAACTGCATGGGAATGTATGGCTAGCTCCTAAAGATCCTCATAGATCACTAGCCTTGTAAATACCTGTGAACGTATAATACTGCAAAGTAAAAATGTAACAAAAAGTCTGTGAAAAGAAGTATTTTACATGATAGGGAGTACCTGCCCTTGCCAGATAAAACAAAGAAATTAAGTCTTTATAAATGCTATTTCCACAATTACTAAGGGAAGGCAAGAACATTGATGAGAGGCAGGTAAATTCATTATGATTTTTTTTACAAACTGATTGGCGGGTTTGTTTCTTTAGCTAGAAAGAAAACGTTTTCCAACTTAGTGGTAACAATCTCTCTCAGACAGCAGACAAGAAAAGAAGAAAGTATGTCACTGGTATAAAATAACAAGCCTAGTTAATAAAATCTGCTATACAGTTGCCAAAAGAACATTCAGAAAATCAGTTAGAAGATCCAGGAGTTCCTATGAAATACAGTTAGCTGAAAACTCAGAGTAACAATATCTCACTGTTTAAGCATCTGATGTCCTACAGAAAGGTTATAGTTTCCAATATCTGTACAAAAGATTATAGCTGCTTTATTAACAAACCAGAAAAAAACTAGTTAATATTTCTGAAGATACATTTTTCAATAATCCAACAGGTACAGGAGTTTACTTGAGGGTTGATAAGGTACTAGCTGAATATCCAGTTATAGCAGCACACATTATTACAAAAGCATTAAACTCTATTAAGTCAAACTCTGCTGCAGGTCCTGATGACAAAATTACCCCTGATGACAACATTTATGTTGAATTGGTTCTTTTTGCGCAGTAAAGTTAATAACTTTTTTATTGGTATCCTGATTCTGGGTCATGCTGCACATGGGTAGCACTCTGATGATATTGGTATCCTGATGGTGGGTCATGCTGCAAATGGGCAGTACTCTCATGACATTGGGTTGGGAGGGTGGCCTAATGGTTAAGGTGTTTGCCATACAAACACAAGGTGCAGGGTTTGAGTCTCACAAGGGATAATTGGCTAGGCTTAACATGGCTCGCAAGGGCAGTTAGCTTAGTACTAATCTATGAACCTATGAACTTCATAGAATCATAGAATGTACCAGGCACATGGAACATGTGGCCATTTACACCTTACCACTAACTTCATAGAATCATAGAATGTACCAGGCAGATTGGTCATGTGGCCATTTGCACCTTACCAGTAACTTCAAAGAATCATAAAATGTACCAGGCACAGGGGTCATGTGGCCATTTAAATCCTACCAGTAACCTCACAGAATCATAGAACGTACTAGGCACATGGGCCATGTGGCCATTTACACCTTGCCAATAATTTCAAAGAGTCATAGAACGTACCAGGCACATGGGCCGTGTGACTTAACAGAATCATAGAATGTACCAGGCACGAGTCAAGTGGCCATTTACATCTTACCAGTAACCTCAGAGAATGTACCAAGCACGAGTCAAGTGGCCATTTACACCTTACGAGTAACTTCATAAAATCATAGAATATACCAAGCACATGGGCCATGTGGCCATTTACACCTTACCAGTAACCTCATAGAATGTACGAGGCACATGGACCATGTGACTTAATAGAATGTACCAAGCACATGGGTCAAGTGACTTCATAGAATCACAGAATGTACCAGATACATGGGTCATGTAGCCATTTACACCTTGCCAGTAACTTCATAATCATAAAATATACCAGGCACATGGGCCATGTAGCCATGTAGACATCACCATTACCCTCTTTAGATCTTATCTCCTTTTTCAAGAAGCGATGTCTGTCATACTGAGGGTGAATTTATGAATCTACAGCCGATTATCTCATTGGTGTGCTACACTGCTTATTATCATAAGAAAGTGTTAATATCATAAGAAAGTCTGCTACAAAGAAGGTACAGTCGTTGCATTACAAACCTGTTTCTCCATTATGGTTTGTTTGTTGAAGCAGGTTCAGATCTCTGGTTCTAGTGTTTGCTGGATGATTTGATTTCTAGAGAGATAAAAATTCTTGTGCCAAATCCTAATGGCCCAAGAGGCAAGGCAGATATCACCCGTAATGAGTCTGCAGGATGCAGAATAAAGGGATAAGGCCTCCAGCCTCTCTATGTACTTCTGGTCGTTTAGCCCCATCATCTTTTTTGTCATGAACCTTTTTTGATCTCTCCAACTGCTTGATATATTTAGTAAGACAGCATAACTAAAAGTTGTGGCAAAGTTTTGTACTTACATTGTTCCAGCAGTATAGGACAGTCACCATGTCAGCCTGTGCATCTGTGTCTCATTTATGCATGAAACACCAATCAACATATCATGGGTTCTCCGGACATAAAGGACGGATGCACTGGCTGCCATTAATGTGAGCATTTCCTGTTACATATGCTGGAATTTGAGTACTACTCACTGCACTACATTCTTTACAAGACAGAGGCTTCCACTGCACCCCCACTGTGATCCACCCATTCACCTCAAACTATCATCTGCACCATCTGTAATGCTGTGCTTCCTCACTGAAATTCATCTCTCCAACTACAACTGACATGCGTCTGTTGCATGGGCAGCACTCTGATGATATTGGTATCCTGATTGTGGGTCATGTTCCACACGGGCAGTACTGTGATGATATTGGTATCCTGATTGTGGGTTATGTTGCACATGGGTGGCACTCTGATGACACTGGTATCCTGATTGTGGGTCATTCTGCACATGGGCAGTACTCTGATGATATTGGTATCCTGATTGTGGGTTATGTAGCACATGGGCAGCACTCTGATAATATTGGTATCCTGACTGTGGGTCATATTGCACATAGGAAGAACTCTGATGATACTGGTATCCTGATTGTGAGTCATGTAGCACATTGGTAGCACTCTGATGGTATTGGTATCCTGACTGTGGGTCATGCTGCGCATGGGCAGCACTTTGATGATATTGGTATCCTGACTGTGGGTCATGTTGCACATGGGTGGTACTCTGATGACATTGGTATCCTGATTCTGGGTCATGCTGCAAATGGGCAGTACTCTCATGACATTGGTATCCTGATTGTGGGTCATGTTGCACATGGGTCGTACTCTGACATTGGTATCCTGATTGTGGGTCATGTTGCACATGGGTGGTACACTGATGATATTGGTATCCTGACTGTGGGTCATGTTGCACATGGGTACACTGATGATATTGGTATCCTGACTGTGGGTCATGTTGCACGTGGGTACCACTCTGGTGATATTGGTATCCTGACTGTGGGACATGTTGCACATGGGTGGAATTCTGATGACACTGGTTTCCTGACTGTGGGTCATGTTGCGCATAAGTGGTACTCTGATGATAATGATATCCTGATCGTGGGTCATGCTGCACATGGGCAGTACCCTGATGATATTGGTATGCTGATTATGGGTCATGTTGCACATGGGCAGCAATCTGATGATATTGGTATCCTGATTGTGGGTCACATTGCATATGGGTAGCCTTTTGATAATATTGTTATCCTGACTGTGGGTCATGCTGTACATGGGTAGCACTCTGATGATACTAGTATCCTGATTGTGGGTCACTTTGCACATTGCTGGTACTCTGACATTGGTATCCTGACTGTGGGTCATGTTGCACATGGGGAGGACTCTGATATTGTTATCCTGATTGTGGGTCATGTTACATATGGGTAGCACTCTGATGATATCTGTATCCTGATTGTGGGTCATGTTTCACATGGGTAGTACTCTGATAATATTGGTATCCTGACTGTGGGTCAGGCTGCACATGGGTAGCACTCTGATGATATTGGTATCCTGATTGTGGGTCATGCTGCACATGGGTAGCACTCCGATGATATTGGTATCCTAACTGTGGGTCATGTTGAACATGGGTATGAACTCTGATACTATTGGTATCCTGACTGTGGGTCAGGCTGCACATGGGTAGCTCTCTGATGATATTGGTATCCTGAATGTAGGTCAAGCTGCACATGAGTGGTAATCTGTTGATATTGGTATCCTGACTGTGGGTCATGTTGCACATGGGCAGTACTCTGATGATACTGGTATCCTGATTGTGGGTCATGTTGCACATGGGTAGCACTCTGATGATATTGGTATCCTGATTGTGGGTCATGTTGCACATCAGTAGCGCTCTGATGATATTGGTATCCTTATTGTGGGTCATGTTGCACATGGGTGGTACTATGAAATTGGTAGCTTGACTGTGGGTCATGTTGCACATGGGTAGCACTCTGATGATATTGATATACTGACTAGGGAACATTTTGCACATGGGTAGCACTCTGATGATATTGGTATCCTGACTATGGGTCCTGTTGCACATGGGTGGTACTCTGATGATATTGGTATCCTGATTGTGGGTCATGTTGCACATAGGTGATACTCTGATGATATTGGTATCCTGATTGTGGGTCATGTTGCACATGGATAGCACTCTGATGATATTGGTATCCTGACTATGGGTCCTGTTGCACATGGGTGGTACTCTGATGATATTGGTATCCTGGTTGTGGGTCATGTTGCACATGGGTGGTACTCTGATGATATTGGTATCCTGATTGTGGGTCATGGTGCACATGGGTAGCACTCTGATGATATTGGTATCCAGACTACGGGTCATGTTGCACATGGGTGGTACACTGATGGTACTGGTATCCTGATTGTGGGTCATGTTGCACATGGGTACCACTCTGATGATATTGGTATCCTGACTGTGGGACATGTTGCACATGGGTGGAATTCTGAGGACACTGGTTTCCTGACTGTGGGTCATGTTGCACATAAGTGGTACTCTGATGATAATGTATCCTTATTGTGGGTCATGCTGCACATGGGCAGTACTCTGATGACACTGGTATCCTGATTGTTGGTCATACTGCACATCGGCAGTACTCTGATGATATTGGAATCCTGATTGTGGGTCATGCTGCACATAGGTAACACTCTGATGATATTGGTATCCTGATTGTGGGTCATTTTGCACATTGGTGGTACTCTGACATTGGTATCTGACTGTGGGTCATGTTGCACATGGGTAGGACTCTGATATTGTTATCCTGATTGTGGGTCATGTTACATATGGGTAGCACTCTGATGATATCTGTATCCTGATTGTGGGTCATGTTTCACATGGGTAGTACTCTGATAATATTGGTATCCTGACTGTGGGTCAGGCTGCACATGGGTAGCACTCTGATGATATTGGTATCCTGATTGTGGGTCATGCTGCACATGGGTAGCACTCTGATGATATTGGTATCCTAACTGTGGGTCATGTTGAACATGGGTAGCTCACTGATGATATTGGTATCCTGATTGTGGGTCATGCTGCACATAGGCAGTACTCTGATATTGGTATCCTGTGGGTCATGTTGCACATGGACAGCACTCAGATAATACTGGTATCCTGATTGTGGGTCATGTTGCACATGGGCAGTACTCTGCTGATATTGGTATCCTGTGTGCCATCTTGCACATAGGCAGTACTCAGATGATGGTGTTATCCTGATTGTGGGTCATGCTGCGCATGGGCAATACTCAGATGATATTGGTATCCAGATTGTGTGTCATGCAGCACATGGGCAGTACTCTGATGATATTGATATCCTGATTGTGGGTCATGTTGCACATTGGCAGTACTCTGATGGTATTGCTATCCTTATTGTGGGTCATGTTGCAAATGGGCAGTACTCTGATGATATTGGTATCCTGTAGGTCATGTTGCACGTGGGCAGTTCACTGATAATATTGGTATTCTGATTGTGGGTCATGTTGCACATGGGTGGTACTCTGATGACACTGGTATCCTGATTGTGGGTCATGCTGCACATGGTCAGCACTCTGATCATATTGGTATCCTGATTATGGGTCATGTTGCACATGGGTAGCACTCTGATAATACTGGTATCCTGACTGTGGGTCGTGTTCCACATGGGTGTTACTCTGATGACACTGGTATCCTGATTGTGGGACATGTTGCACATGGGCAGTACTCTGATATTGGTATCCTGACTGTGGGTCATGTTGCACATGGGTAGCACTCTGATATTGGTATCCTGACTGGGGGAGATTTTGCACATGGGTAGCACTCTGATGATATTGGTATCCTGTCTGTGGATCATGTTGCACATGGGTGGTACTCTGATAATATTGGTATCCTGTTTGTGGGTCATGTTGCACATGTGTAGCACTCTGACGATATTGGTATCCTGATTGTGGGTCATCTTGCACATGGGTGGTACACTGACATTGGCATCCTGACTGTGGGTCATGCTGCACATGGGTAGCACTCTGATGATATTGGTATCCTGATTGTGGGTCATGTTGCACATGGGCAGCACTCAGGTGACATTGGTATCCTGATTGTGGGTCATGCTGCACATGGGTAGCACTCTGATGATATTGGTATCCTGATTGTGGGTCATGTTGCACATGGGCAGCACTCAGGTGACATTGGAATCCTGACTGTGGGTCATGTTGCAAATGGGTAGCACTCTGATGATAATGGTATTCTGAGTGTGGGTCTTGTTCCACATGGGCAGTACTCTGATGATATTGGTATCCTGATTGTGGGTGATGCTGCACATGAGCAGTACTGTGACACTGGTATCCTGACTGTGGGTCGTGTTGACATGGGCAGTACTCTGATGATATTGGTATCCTGACTGAGGGACATGGTAAAATGGGTAGCACTCTGATGATATTGGTATCCTGACTGTGGGTCATGTTGCACATGGGTGGTACTCTGATAATATTGGTATCCTGATTGGGTGTCATGTTGCACATGTGGAGCAGTCTGAGGATACTGGTATCCTGAATGTAGGTCATGTTGCACATGGGTGGTACTCTGATGATATTGTTATCCTAACTCTGGGTCATGTTGCACATGGGTGGTACTCTGACATTGGTATCCTGACTATGGGTCATGCTGCACATAGGTAGCACTTTGATGATATTGGTATCCTGATTGTGGGTCATGCTACACATGAGTAGGACACTGATGATATTGGTATCCTGACTAAGGGTCATGTTGCACTTAGGCAGTACTTTGATGATATTGGTACCCTGATTGTGGGTCATGTTGCACATGGGCAGTACTCTCATGATATTGGAATCCTGATTGTGGGTCATGCTGCATGTGGGTTGCACTCTGATACTGGTATCCTGACTCTGGGTCATGTCACACATGGGCAGTACTCTGATATTGGTATCCTGATTGTGGGTCATGTTGCACATGGGCAGTACTCTGATGATATTGGTATCCTGATTGTGGGTCATGCAGCACATAGCAGTACTCTGATGATATTGGTATCCTGATTGTGGGTTATGTTGCACATGGGCAGCACTCAGATGACACTGGTATCATGATTGTGGGTCATGCTGCACATGGGCGGTACTCTGATGATATTGGTATCCTGATTGTGGGTCATGTTGCACATGGGCAGTACTCTGATGATATTCGTATCCAGTGGGTCATGTTGCACGTGGGCAGTTTTCTGTTGATATTGGTATTCTGATTGTGGGTCATGCTGCACATGGGTGGTACTCTGATGACACTGGTATGCTGATTGTGGGTCATGCTGCATGTGGGCAGCACTCTGATCATATTGGTATCCTGATTGTGAGTCATGCTGCAAATGGGTAGCACTTAGATGATATTGGTATCCTGACTGTAGGTCAGTGCACATGGGTAGTACTCTGATAATACTGGTATCCTGACTGTGGGTCGTGTTCCACATGGGTGGTACTCTAATGATATTCGTATCCTGATTGTGGGACATGTTACACATGGACAGTACTCTGATGATATTGGTATCCTGATTGTGGACCATGTTGGACTTGGGTGGTACTCTGATGATATTGGTATCCTGACTGTGGGTCATGTTGCACATGGATAGTACTCTGAGGATACTGGTATCCTGATTCTGGGTCATGCTGCACATGGGCAGCACTCTGATTACATTGGTATCCTGATTGCAGGTCATGCTGCACATGGGCAGTACTCTGATGACACTGTTATCCTGACTATGGGTCATGTTGCACATGGGCAATGCACTGATGATACTGGTATCCTGATTGTGGGTCATGTTGCACATGGGTAGCACTCTGATGATATTGGTATCCTAATTGTGGGTCATGTTGCACATGGGCAGTACTCTGATAATATTGGTATCCTGATTGTGGATCATGCTGCACATGGGTAGCACCCTGATGACACTGGTATCCTGATTGTGGGTCATGCTGCACATGGGTGATATTCTGATGATCTTGGTATCCTGCATGTGGGTCATGCTGCACATGGGTAGCACTCTGATGATATTGGTATCCTGACTGTGGGTCATGTTACACATGGGCAGTACTCTGATGATACTGATATCCTGATTGTGGGTCATGCTGCACATGCGTAGCACTCTGATGATATTGGTATCCTGATTGCAGGTTATGGTGCACATGGGCGGTACTCTGATATTGGTATACTGATTGTAGGGCATGTTGCACATAGGTGGTACTCTGATAATATTGGTGTCCTGACTGTGGTCATGCTGCACATAGGCAGTAATCTAATGATATTGGTATCCTGACTGTGGGTCATGCTGCACATAGGCAGTAATCTAATGATATTGGTATCCTGACTGTGGGTCATGTTGCACATGGGTGGTACTCTGATAATATTGGTATCCTGACTGTGGGTCATGCTGCACATGGGTAGCACTCTGATAATATTGGTATCCAGACTGTGGGACATGTTGCACATTGGCTGTACTCTGATAATATTGGTATCCTGATTGTCGGTCATGTTGCACATGGGCAGTACTCTGATGATATTGGTATCCTGACTGTGGGTCATGCTGCACAAGGGCTGTACTCTGATGATATTGGTATCCTGACAAGGGGACGAGTTGCACATGGGTAGCACTCTGATGATACTGGTATCGTGACTGTGGGTCATGTTGCACATGGGTGGTACTCTGATAATATTGGTATCCTGACTGTGGGTCATGTTGCACATGGGTAGCATTCTGATGATACTGGTATCCTGATTGTTGGTCATGTTGCACATGGCTGGTACTCTGATGATATTGGTATCTTGATCTTGAGTCATGTTGCACATGGGTGGTACACTGACATTGGTATCCTGTCTGTGGGTCATGCTGCACATGGGTAGCACTCTGATGATATTGGTATCCTGACTGTGGGTCATGTTGCACATGGGTGGTACTCTGATGATATTTGTATGCTGACTGTGGATCATGTTGCACATGGGCTGCACTCTGATGATTTTGGTATCCCGTCTGTGGGTCATGCTGCACATGGGTGGTACTCTGATGATATTTCTATCCTGATTGTGGGTCATGTTGCACACAGATGGTACTCTGATGATATTGTATCCTGACTGTGGGTCATGTTGCACATGGGCAGTACTCTGATGATACTGGTATCTTGACTGTGGGTCATGCTGCACATGGGCAGTACTCTGATGATACTGGTATCTTGACTGTGGGTCATGCTGCACATGGGCAGTACTCTGATGATATTGGTATCCTGACTGTGTGTCGTGCTGCACATGGGCAGTACTCTGATGATATTGGTATCCTGATTGTGGGTCATGTTACACATGGGCAGTACTCTGATGATATCGTTATCCTGACTGTGGGTCATGCTGCACATTGGTAGCACTCTGATATTTGTATCCTGATTGTGGGTCATGTTGCACATGGGTGGTACTCTGATGATACTGGTATCCTGATTGTGGGTCATGTTGCACATGGGTGGTACTCTGATGATACTGGTATCCTGATTGTGGGTCATGTTGCACATTGTAGCACTCTGATGATATTGGTATCCTGACTGGAGGACATGTTGCACAAGGGTGGTCCTCTGACATTGGTATCCTGACTGTGGGTCATGTTGCACAGCACAGTGGGTCAGTATTTACTGCATCACACCCCTCCTTCTTTGAACTGCACAGCTGTTGGTATTGTGGAGCAGACTCTATGCTGCCACTAGCACACAGACTAGATTCCAGTTTAAGAAACCAGCTGCCCCCTCTGCTATTCCATCATTAAGATGTTACATTTCTAGCTGCCCCTCTGCTGTTCCATCATTAAAGTTTTACGTTTCTAGTGAGCTGCATGAAAAAGCACTATGTGCTGCAGTCAAAGTAACCATTATTCACTGCTAGTTACTCAAAATATGGTGGCTCAAACTGATCTGAAGCTCACAGTTTTTATGCAAAAATGTATATTCACACATGTATGCATCTATCTATATATAGTCTGGTTTACTGTGCTCTGTATTCTTGAAAGAGCCAAGTGATGCCCACAAGCTATATGCTACTTGATAAATATTTACTTATGCAATAATTCTGGCATAGAGTCTGAACCATTAGATGATTATTTGGATTGTTAAGTATATAATCTCTCCCTATTTTATTACTCTTTCTAACATATCCTGTGATCTACAGAGCTTGGGTGGAGATCGTCAGTTTATTGTTTCAGACTTAAAACTGGACTTAATGCAGCATTATACATTTCAACATTCTTTTCAGGTTATTTTTATGCACTTCCTTTGACTTAGCTTTCCAGCAGCAGTGTTTCTGTATTTAGCTCCATAACTCTGCTCTTTACCACTTCCTCTGTAGTCTTGTTTTACCTCCCTAGTTTTAGTTTTGCAGCTGTGCTTTGCCTGTTATTAGCCAGGCATACTCTTTGTACTACACTGAGTACATTGTTTTTGTGAGCATCATATCAACATGGCTTTTTCAGGGCATAAATTGCTTGCTACAACACTGGCTGAACTGTATACACACACACACACACACACACACACACACACACACACACACACACACACACACACACACACACACACACACACAAACACTTATTTCTGTGTCCTACCAAGCCTTATTAAATCAAAGAATTGCTTCAGCTGTGCCTGTTTACACATTCGCCAGTCTGTTGGACACATTTAATAATGAATATACCATTTTTCAGTTGATCTATCAAGTGTCCTTTTTCTTGTGATGAAGCTTTATCAGCTCTTCACGCAAAACTGAAATGTCAACTGAAATGTCAGTTGTGTTACTGTTGACAGCATGTTTCTATCTCTTATGCATTTACATTTGGCTATTTTTCACTCTCACTCTGTATTTCTCGTTTTTTCCTGAAAATACTGAGCAATTACTTGCTGTGAGATCTTACTCAGGTGTTGTTACTAATAGTAACACAGGTGGGGGTACGACTCTGCTGCACCCTGCCGTACTTGATCAATGGCTTCTATTTTAATTTACTGCCTATTTTTTCAAAGTCCCTGTAGTTCTTCTCGCTTTCTCATTCTATTCCATTGATGAGTTTTTTGAGGAAGTATTGTTATTATAACTTATTATACATTAATATTAATAATATGTAGAAGTTTAAGCCAATTAGATGCTGTAAATTATATATAGTTTTCTGTTCTGCTGCAAGCTATATCGAAGCCGAGTCCCTCTTCCCTTTCCAGCATTGTGCATTTTCTTTATGATTTAAACTGTACCGGTCATACTTCTTTCCTTAACATTCCACCAAGGCGTCTAGTACAAAGTGCCGCACTGCATTTTTCCCCATTGCCGAATGTTTTTGGCCAAGATTTTGTGGGAAAAAAACTTTTATAAATTCTGCTTTATCTAAGAGTGCGTCAGTTTAGATAAAATTGATGGCAGGTGTCTACCCAAGAACAATGAATGCTGTAATTACATCAAAAGGTGCTTCAACAAAGTATTAGTTTAAGAGTGTGCACACTTGTGCAACCAGCTTATTGTATGTTTTTTTAATATACATATTTTCCCCCAACAGATTTGTTTTTCAATTGAATTGTACAGGTTATAGGTCACACTAAAGGTGGGCAAAGTTTTAATATGATTTATTGTGGTCTCATTTTTTATATCACAAAAACCTGGCATTTTGACAGGGGTGTGTACACTTTTTATATCCACTGCATAGTACATATACATATACACACACACTGTTATCAAACAATACCTAAATAGTGACTACATGAGGCATCACTGGTACATGTTTTGGCTATTACATTGGTAGGAGATTAATACATTTTATGCACTACAACACTGCGAGATTAACATGTTTATATTCCTTGTATGGTACCACAGGCATTACTGCTATATTTTTTATCATCCTCTACAACGGGCAGCAGATATAGAGATTAATATATTTATCTTACTTATAAGGTATTGTCCGCCCATACACTACTGCCCTACAGCTGAACTTCTAGACATGGAAGGAACAGCAGATAAACAGGTAAACAGTTATTAAACTGCTGAAAAGCAGCAAATATGATGCACAGCTCAAATGAAAATAAAAGAATCAAATAACACAAAAGTTCTGTTACTGACTTCATTAGACAACAGCCATGAGACAAAGAGGTATTTTAAAGAAATAAACAGCAAATCTGCAGAACTGCAAGAGAAGAAAATCGAATAATCAACATCAGGTTAAGGGCATTTTAGATGGTAATTAAAAGAAGAGATCAGACCAACAGGCTTCCTCAACGTGTCACCTGCATGACAACACCAATCATATCAAAAGAAAGGATTAAGCCACAGTGCAGAAAGGTGCGCACCTCTGCAATTGACTAAAAATGACAGTAATGAACAAACAAAACAAGCAATGAAAGAAATAAAATACAAATTAATGTCATGACTCATTTGCTGTAAGCACACCCAACGAACTACAATCTGTGCTCAGTTTGTCAAATCAGTGGATTTTCAAAGCCAATATCTCATAACAGATAAAGTAAAATACCTGAAATACCTAACTTCCCTGAGAAGCATGCACACAATTCTTACTTGTTTATATGTTCTCCCACCAGTTGCCTAGGTTGGTTTCTCAGTTCCTTTACACTGCTTTTGTCATGTATGCATGCCAGTATATTTTTGGTACAGCACAGAAAATAGCATACTGCAATTTCTGATGATAAACATTTCATAAAACTCCAGCTCCACATATCCAGCATTTTCCTTCCGTTTTATAGGAAAACATGACAAATTCAGATCTACCACACAATGTCAAAGAGATCACAACTTTTTTCTTACTACACTGGAATTTACTAATCAAGTGCAAAGATCCCTTGAAAACCTATGACAACAAAAGACAGATTCACAGTAACAAATGTACTGCTGGCATGCATACAAATAAGCAATCTCAACAAAAAAACAACCAAAGACAAAACAGTAAATTGAACTTTTTTTGCAAGGGACAGCAAGCCTCTGTACTCTCATGTTGAAAGGTGTGCCTCTACACACCCCTTTTCCATATGTGTGTGTGTGTGTGTGTGTGTGTGTGTGTGTGTGTGTGTATGTGTGTGTGTGTGCGCGAAAATTTATTTTTTAAAAAAAGTATTTAACTTTAAATTTGGAGCTGGAAAACGGGTAGTCGTAAGAAAAAACACAGGATAGCACTGCAAGCAACACATGGCATGGTGCATACGGTAAAAAAACTATGATGGAACACTTTAAGAAATGAAAACGTCACTCTTTTGATGTACTATCCTAATCAACAAGAGGATACCTCAAAGAGTACGGAGAACTGATGAAAAGAATTTTGAGGAGTTGGGTTTCAGGAAAATTGAGTGGAACTTAAAATGACCATATGCATCCCTTGCATGCCCATTATCAGCCTTCGTGGTTTATGCATCACACACCCCACTGACTGGCGGTCACCCTATACAGATATTGTTACTAATGACACAACAGCTGCTTCACCATCTCCTGCTGTCCTTCTAGATGAGTTCCATGCTTCCATGCCACCGTTTCATTGCAGAGTGCTACACTGTGTTTGTTTGTGAAGACTGGTAGAGATGGGTGAAGGCTGCCAGCCTAGTCAAACAGATTTGGTACATAATTCTATCATTTGTAAATACTGTGAAATGTTAAACTTAAAACAATGTGGCAACATTGCCCTCTGCTGTAAAGAAAACTGAGTCAAGCATTTCCTGTTGGTCCTTTGAAATTAAAATTACTATATGTCTGTTCCTTTGAAGCTAGAATTTGGAGTCGATGAGTCTGGAGTAAGCATCCTGCCTATTGTTTTACGGCTAAAATTAATGACCAGAATTTACATGTGGAATGTCCTTTATTGCTCTAAGTGTAAAAGAATGTAAATGCAATTTCTGTCCACCTGGGAACACCAGGAAAGTATAAAAGAGATGATATAATGTTAATCAGAACTGCAGTTTCAATTTAAACAGCGAGAACCAGAGATTATTAAGCATTTTTGTCTTAATATCCAACTCACAGCACTGCCTTATGCTCTCTTTATGTAAGTAGCATGTTAGAACTGTGCTTTCTCCTAGACGTAGCCAGGAATTATAAAGATTAGACTATGTGTGTTTCTGTGATGTCAGAACTGTACTACTGATTTATTTTAAGTATTTGTGTGTGATCACTGAACTCTTTTGACTAGCAATGTCTGTGCAGTAGAAAGTATTGTCTTGTGGTTTTAATTATTTATTATTAAATATTTTAAAACCTTTTAACTCTGGCTGGGTTGTGTAGAGATAAGTTAAGCTCTACAGTACATTGCATATTTATAGAGTTTATTGTACAAAGCCACTCTAATAAGCCTTGACTGATTAGTCACACTTACCAATTGGATAATAATATTGCACAGTAATAATTGGACACTCTTTTAAGGGCCTTTGAGTAGCTGATAATTAGTGGGTGGTGGCAGGGTACAACTGTATAGTCTGGGCAAAGGGGGCACAGCTGGAGAACCTGTGCCAGTTTTCCCCAGGAGTGTCTGTGTGGTTGTATAAACTCTTCTCAAAATGTGTGTGTGTCAGCTACTTGGGCAGGGACATGAAGCAATGGTTGGGACAGAGAGGGTGCTAGAGGTTTTAGCTTGCCCACTAGGCTGAGATCTGGACCCTACAGCTGTGCCTGTGGGGAGACTTATTGGGGACCTGGGGAGCAAGGGAGCGACCAGCCCCAGACTGAATGTGATCTCTGTGTGCTCTTAAGTGAAATTGCACTTTACTGTGTGTATTTGTTATCCTTTCCTCATATATGAAACGCCCTCCCTGGTGTTAGTAGTGAGGATTGAGGCTCCTTGATTGCTGAGCCAGGGCACGAGCTTCACATATGTGGTGGCAGTGGTGGGATATAATTCCTTCGGACAATGGACAGCTCAGCCTTTCTGCAGTGAACTTACAAATCCAGCTGGAGCTAAAGAGACTTGAGTTGGAGGCCAGGCGTGTGGAATTAGAAGCAAATGAGAGACTTCGACATTTGCAGGCTGAGGAGAATGAGAAACTGTTATGTCTGCAAGCTGAGGAACAAGACAGTCAGCATGAGAAGGAGATGCTGGCTCTTTACCAGAGTCATTTAGGTAATGGGTAAGGGAGTAACTGGACCCCAGAAACACAAAAGGTCAGTAAATTTCTTCCGCAGTTTAAAGAGGGGGATAATTTTGATAGTTTCATTCATATGTCTGAGAGGGTATGTAAACATTATGAAGTTGACCACGGGCTCTGGGTCCAGTTCCTAACCCCCTTACTCCATTGTAAAGCTGTAACTGTTCTGTCCAAAATGTCTGATATTGCATGTTTTGATTATACTGCTGTAAAGAAATGTCTTTTAGAACTGTTTAAGCTAACACCTGAAATGTATAGGAAAACGTTTTGTGAGCATAGACACAAGGCAGATTAAAGTGTTTATGAATATGTTGCTGAATTGAGCACTTATATCCATAGGTGGGTGAGTGGATGTCAGGTCACCACTTCTGAAGGGCTGGCAGACCTTTTGGTGAGGGAACAAGCCCTTAGCACTTTGCCTGAGGACATGAGGATCTGGTTAGCTGATAGACAATGTGCTACTTCAGATGAGTTGGGGAAGAAGGGAGACCTATACTTGGCAAGAGGGCAGCCCTGCACAGGACAGGGACTATCAGTACTGCTCATGGGTCTAAAGGAACCCATGGTGGGCAGCACTGCCTGCCACAACAGAATCTGCCAGTAGCAGGGAAAGCCACTAGTCCAGGTACACATCCAGGAGCTAGGGTTAAATGTTTTGAATAAAACCAGTGGGGCCATATGGCATACAGATGTCCACAGAGGCAAGGTGGAGAACTAAAGGTGAGGGAGCCAGTAAGTGGGAAAAACAAAATGCCAATAGTAGGTTGTCTTGAGACAACAAGGGTCTAAACTACCATCCTGCAGATGTCCTGAGAGGGAAGGCTTTGGATGAGGCAGTATCATGTTCTTATGCAGTTACACACAGTCAGGCTAGGAGACAAGCATGTAGGTCTGGTAGCCTGGGGGGAGACCCAGACAGACCGCATACTTTGCAGCCAGGACTGGTGAGGTGGTTACTTCAGGGAGGGAGATGCTCTGTAGCAGTGAGACTGAAGGTGAGCCACAGCTGCTTGTGGGTACTGATGGTCCCTTGGACAGAATGACTGCAAAGGTAGAGGTAATTAGTAGTACCCAGGCTGACAGTAAAGCACCACTGTCAGAGGATGCCAGACTTCCTGTGGAAGGGGAGCTGAGAAGGGTTACAAGGAGAGAGTTGAGACAGGCTCAGCTCATAGACCCTACACTGCAAGGCCTGAGGCAGGTAGCTAGGGAGGCACCTGATTCTCAAGGAAAGGGGGGATCTGTATACTGGGACAAAGGGTTACTATACAGAGAGTGGACCCCTGAGGGAGGGCTAGAAGGTGAGAGAGTACAGCAGTTAGTAGTGCCTAGAGCCTACCGTCTGGCGCTCCTAGCCATAGCCCATGATATTCCCTTTGCAGGTCATATGGGCATAAAACGTACAAAGAGGCGTATTATGCAGAACTTCTATTGTCCTGGAATTTCCAGAGATGTAACAGTGCCAAAAGGTAGGCACGGCAGGAGACAAGGTGAGAGCTCCTTTGATGCCTTTGCCTGTGATTGAGGAGCCATTTCAGAGGGTAGCTATGGATATTGTGGGTCCTCTGAGTACCCCAAGTTCCACAGGGAAAAGTATATCCTAGTGGTAGTGGATTATGCTACATGATACCCTGAGGCAGTGGCTTTGTCCTCCACTCAGGCAGAGAAGTTGGCAAATACTTTGTTAGAGATTCTCAGTAGGGTAGGTTTCCCAAAAGAAATACTGACTGACAGAGGTGCCAATTGCATGTCAGACCTGCTGGCTTGTCTGTGGAAGTCCTGTGGGGTGAAGCACATGAAGACCAGCTCCTACCATCCCCAGACTAATGGTCTTGTTGAGAGGTTAAACTCAACAATCAAGTCCATGCTACAGGCATTTGCAGATCAGTTTAAGAGGGAGTGGGACAAATATTTGCCCCATCTGTTATTTGCTTATAGAGAGGTTCCCCAGGAATCCACAGGTTTTTCACCCTTTGAGTTGCTGTATGGGCATAGGGTGAGGGGACCTCTAGATTTATTTCAAGATGAGTGGGAAGGTGATTGCGAGACTTGCAAGGAGTCTGTTGTGGCATACATCCTATACCTCAGGACAAGGCTCAGGGAACTCATGGGCTTGGCCCAGGAGAGCCTGGCAGAAACCCAACAAAAGAAAAAGGTGTGGGAGTGCTCGAGTTAGAGAGTATGATGTGGGGCAGCAGGTAATGGCTCTCAAGGTCTGGTATGACAGGGATGCTCGAGCTAGAGAGCATGATGTAGGGCAGCAGGTAATGGTTCTCAAGGTCTGGTATGACAGGGATGCTCGAGCTAGAGAGCATGATGTAGGGCAGCAGGTAATGGTTCTCAAGGTCTGGTATGACAGGGATGCTCGAGCTAGAGAGCATGATGTAGGGCAGCAGGTAAGGGTTCTCAAGGTCTGGTATGACAGGGATGCTCGAGCTAGAGAGCATGATGTAGGGCAGCAGGTAATGGTTCTCAAGGTGTGGTATGACAGGGATGCTTGAGCTAGAGAGCATGATGTAGGGCAGCAGGTAATGGTTCTCAAGGTGTGGTATGACAGGGATGCTCGAGCTAGAGAGCATGATGTAGGGCAGCAGGTAATGGTTCTCAAGGTCTGGTATGACAGGGATGCTCGAGCTAGAGAGCATGATGTAGGGCAGCAGGTAATGGTTCTCAAGGTCTGGTATGACAGGGATGCTCGAGCTAGAGAGCATGATGTAGGGCAGCAGGTAATGGTTCTCAAGGTCTGGTATGACAGGGATGCTCGAGCTAGAGAGCATGATGTAGGGCAGCAGGTAATGGTTCTCAAGGTGTGGTATGACAGGGATGCTCGAGCTAGAGAGCATGATGTAGGGCAGCAGGTAATGGTTCTCATTCCTGTCAGACACAACAAGCTGCAAGCAGCTTGGGAGGGACCCTACAAGGTGGTAAGAAAGGTAAGTGATGTTAACTACATGGTGGAACTGCTAGGCAGACGGCAGGGGCACAAATTGTACCATGTTAACATGATGAAACCTTACCATGATAGGAAGGCACTTGTGCTGAGCATTTGTAGTGGATTGCAGGAGTCTGAGGAAGAACTGGGGACTGATCTCCTCAGTGAGACTCGGGCTGACACCTCAGTGGAAGGGGTAGCAATGTCCCAGCAGCTATCCCCTACCCAGGTTCGAGAAATCTGAGCAGTGTTGCAGGAATTTGGGGACATGTTCACTGGAAAACCAGGGTGGACTCACCTGGTGCAGCACCAGGTGGATACAGGACCCCAAAGGCCTATTAGGCAGGCCCCTTATAGGGTGCCTGAGAGAGTCAGACAGACTCTGAGGGAAGAGGTACAGGAGATGTTGGAAATAGGGGTGATTCAAGAGTCCAACAGTCCCTGGGCCTCCCCAGTGGTGCTGGTGCCAAAGAAGGATGTCAGCACAAGGTTCTGTGTGGACTACAGGAAATTAAATAGTCACACAGAGTCAGATGCTTACCCCATGCCTAGGACACATGAGGCCCTAGAGCAGCTGGGTGGGGAAAAGTATCTTACAACCATTAAGCTTACCAAGGGTTACTGGCAGGTGCCTTTGACTCCCAGTGCTAGAGAGAAGTCAGCCTTTGTGACTCCTTTTGGCTTTGTATGAGTTCACAAAAATGCCCTTTGGGATGAAGAATGCCCCAGCGACTTTCCAGAGGCTGGTAGATAATATCCTAGCAGGAGCAGGAGGGTTTGCCCTTGTTTACCTAGATGATATTCTCATCTACAGCCATTCCTGGCCAGAGCACCTTCAGCATGTCAGGGAGGTGCTGGGCAGACTAGAGAGGGCAGGAGTGACCAATAAGCCAAGCAAATGTCAGGTGGGTATGGCAGAGGTCTCCTACCTAGGACATAGAGTGGGGAGTGGTAAGATAAGGCCAGAACCTGCCAAAGTGGAAGCCATTCAGGCATGGCCTGCACCTGTTACTAAAAAGCAGGTGAGGGCATTTATAGGGATAGCAGGGTACTACAGAAAGTTTGTCCCCAGTTATAGTACCATAGCTGCTCCACTCGCAGACCTGACAAGGAAGAACTAGGTAGTGTGGACCACAGCATGTGAGCAGGCATTCCAGACACTTAAAGAAGATTTAGAGGACCCCCTGTGTTAGCCAGTCCAGATTACAGCAAAGAATTTGTTGTGCAGGTGGATGCTTCAAACCATGGGGTGGGGGCTGTACTTAGCCAGATTTCT
This sequence comes from Protopterus annectens, assembly GCF_019279795.1. Classification (NCBI taxonomy): domain Eukaryota; kingdom Metazoa; phylum Chordata; order Ceratodontiformes; family Protopteridae; genus Protopterus; species Protopterus annectens. Next base: position 40,794,251 of record NC_056732.1, read on the forward strand.
TTAGAGGGGGAGGAGCACCCAGTGGTTTATCTCAGTCATAGGCTCCAACCCAGGGAGGAATGCTATGCAGCTGTAGAAAAGGAATGTCTAACCATAGTGTGGGCATTGCAGAAACTACAGCCTTGTCTGTATGGAAGGAAATTCACTGTTATGACAGATCATGACCGCCTAATATGGTTAAACAGAGCCAGTCAGCAAAATGCCAAGTTGCTAAGATGGAGCCTGGGGTTGCAAGCATATATGTGAGTGCAGCAGTGCAGCAAGAGTGGCAATGCCAATGCAGATGTGCTCTCAAGACAGGGAATGGGGTAAGTATACTCAGATCGACCTGACCCTCTCAAGCGGCATTTCTCAAGGGTCACTTGAAAAACTAGCTTGAGTTCTCCAGGGGGAGAAATGTGAAGACTGGTAGAGATGGGTGAAGGCTGCCTGCCTAGTCAAATAGATTTGGTGCATAATTCTATAATTTGTAAATACTGTGAAATTTTCAACTTAAAACAATGTGGCAACATTGCCCTCTGCTGTAAAGAAAGCTAAGTCAAGCATTTCTTGTTGGTCCTTTGGAATTAAAATTACTATATGTCTGTACCTTTGAAGCTAGAATTTGGAGTTGATGAGTCTGGAGTAAGCATCCTGCCTACTGTTTTAAGGCTAACGGTAATGACCAGAATTTACATGTGGAATGTCTTTTACTGCTCTAAGGGTAAAAGAATGTAAATGCAGTTTCTGTCAGCCTGGGAACACCAGGAAAGTGTAAAAGAGATGATGCAATGGTTATCAGAACTGCAGTTTCAATTTAAACAGTGAGAACCAGAGATTATTAAGCATTTTTGTCTTGATATCCAACTCACAGCACTACCTTATGCTCTCTTTATTTAAGTAGTATGTTAGAACTATGTTTTCTCCTAGAAGTAGCCAGGAATTATAAAGATTAGACTAAGTGTTTTTCTATGATGTTAGAACTGCACTACTGATTTATTTTAATTATTTCTGTGTGATCTCCGAACTCTCTTGACTAGCACTGACTGTGTAGTAGAAAGTATTATCTTGTTGTTTTAATTATTATTAAATATTTTAAAACCTTTTTACTCTGGCTGGTTTGTGCAGAGATAATTTAAGCTCCAGAGTACATTGCATATTTATAGAGTTTATTGTACAAAGCCACTCTAATAAGCCTTGACTGATTAGTCACACTTACCAAATGGATAATAATATTGCACAGTAATAATTGGACACCCTTTTAAGGGCCTTTGAGTAGCTGATAATTATTAATGGGTGGTGGCAGGGTACTACTGTATAGTCTGGGCAAAGTGGGCACAGCTGGAGAACTTGTGCCAGTCTTCCCCAGGAGTGTCTGTGTGGTTGTATAAACTCTTCTCAAAGTGTGTGTGTGTCAGCTATTTGGGCAGAGGCACGAAGCACTGTTTGGACAGAGAGGGTGCTAGAGGTTTTAGCTTGCCCACTAGGCTGAGATCTGGACCCTACAGCTGTGCCAGTGGGGAGTCTTACTGGGGACCTGGGGAGCAAGGGAGAGACCAGCCCTGGACTGACTGTGATCTGTGTGTGCTCTTAAGGGAAATTGCACTTTACTGTGTGTATTTGTTATCCTTTCCTCATATATGAGACACCCTCTCTGGTGTTAGTGGTGAGGATTGAGGCTCCTTGATTGCTGGGCCAGGGCACGGACGTCACAGTGTTCTAACAGGGTAGATGGACTGATCAAATGTGGAGCCTTTTTACACATGGCTCAGGCCATAGCAGGCAAGAAAACTGCAAAATAGTTCATAAAAAATATCTCAACATATCCATGACACTAAAGCAGGAGTATAACATAACAGAGTGAAACTTAAAAAAACAGTAATTCACACCATCTTTAATACCCTGAAAAACTGAACTATCACCAGAGTACAAACTTTAACCAGCACTGTACATAAGATATTCCTTCTAACGATACCACAGATGTGTTCAGTAAAATCTTTTATTCTGGGGTGATAAGACTGAGGTATCATGTTGTGATAAATTATTACTAATATATTTCCTGCCACTATCATGAAATCCATTAGGCAACATTTATTAAACTGAACATAATGTTGAGAAGTTAAAGAAATACTTAGAATTTATAAGTATGGGTATACTGGGCAGAAAGGGATAGGCATAACGTTTACTTCTACTGTGCAGTCAGGTGAACAGTACTAAGGCCTAGACTATGAATCAGTAAAACAGGGTGAGGTGGCCACATAACTCAGCGCTCACTGCCACGCAAATGTCTCTGAGTACACTGTCAACTGCTAAAACAATGACTTTCACTAATCCCTTGCACCCAGATGCCTTTGCACATTCTGAAATTGAGCTTACATTCTGAATGCTGAAACTGGTCATAGCTTTAAAGGGTTTTTGGACCAGCCCACCTACCTGGTTACCAAGTCCAACCTCAAAAGACCACTCTTCCATGCTCAGTAATGCATAATTCAAATCCAAATTCAGATTAAGATTCAGGTAGAAGGAACTCAGAGGACTTAAATGGGCGCATCAAAAGCAGCATCTGTAGAGAGCTGTCCTGAAAAATGCCATCTTAGAAGTGAGTTGGTGTCATTTATGGAAACAGCAGTGACAGACAGGCAGTTGTGGCATTAGTAGCAACATTGTAAGCACTGTGGCAGCAGTAAGCACCATTGCAGTGACACAAGTACCTAACCACTTATATAAAATGGCTGATTACTAGCACGTGGGGCAGAATGTAAACTGCACTAAGGGTAGCTTTGTTTTTCAAGATCAGATAGAAACGTGCTGTCTGGATTCAGGAATCACAGGCCTGGTAGCTAAATACTGAATTATGCAGTTACTCTACATCAAGGCAATATCTGAATTAAATGGTTTAACTTCAGTCCTCCTTTAAATGTAGCTACTTGGGTTATATGTGAAAGTCAACACACACATGTATGTGTCTAGGTGTGTGTGTCTGCATAAGTGCATGTGTGAGCACATACAGACTTGAAAGGAATGCATCTGCATAAACCAGCTGTAACCTTGCACCAGAATAAAAATAGTTTTGAGACAAATTACAAAGGCCCAATTAATGCTAGCCCATTTGGGCATAATCGGACATCAAGGAAAATCCCAGTATCACTCAGCAGAGAGATGACGGTTCCCAATCCAGCCAAGCTCCATACCTATCAAATGTCCAAAATTTTGCAGAATGTCTAGATTTTTGCTTCATATTCTTGGTCTATTCTTTGCAAAATTTGTGAGTTTTTGTCAAATCATTGAGGAATGAAGTCAGTAAATAATGACAATCATTTGAGTTTCACACTTCATATCCTCATAAAATGTATACTAATGCAAAACGTTATTCTAAAAACTGTCTGCATGTATACTAATGCAAAACGTTATTCTAAAAACTGTCTGCATGTATACTAATGCAAAACGTTATTCTAAAAACTGTCTGCATGTATACTAATGCAAAACGTTATTCTAAAACTGTCTGCATGTATACTAATGCAAAAGCGTTATTCTAAAACTGTCTGCATGTATACTAATGCAAAAGCGTTATTCTAAAAACTGTCTGCATGTATACTAATGCAAAACGTTATTCTAAAAACTGTCTGCATGTATACTAATGCAAAACGTTATTCTAAAAACTGTCTGCATGTATACTAATGCAAAACGTTATTCTAAAAACTGCCTGCATTTATAAGTGCTATATTTAAAATGTGTCCTTGATTTTGTGCCTCCTCCCCCATTATTTATTTATTTATTTTTTTGGCTTTGTCCTGAATCCTTGTGTTAAGATATTGAAAGGTAGGCTTCGCTCAATTGTCATCCAGGGAACAAATGGCCTGTAGGGATCTCATCCAGGGAGAATAAAAGGATGCACTTAGCTCCACACAAAAAATAAATAAATAAATAAAATAAGGGTGCTACAATGGTTTCTCTTGGTACAAACACCTGTAGGCATAATATTGGGTTCCTATCATGAAATCGAACAGGCTGGAGATCAAACGGCTTTAACATTGGAAATGCCATTCATTGATGTGTTTTTTGTGAGATCGTGGTACAGTGAAGATCAAAAAAATTGCCCTTTCCTCACTGCAGTGTGATCTTGGAGTTGGTATACATAATTAGCGGGGGTGTGGGGGGCACAGCCCCCCATAAGAGCGATTTCGAGTTACAGCATTTTCGATGTTTAAGCTGTTCACTCTCCGGTCTTTTCGATCTCGTAATATAGACCCATAATATTCAGATACTGCACTGTTACAGTTCCAGGCATCAATGCCAAAGTACTGCTAAATCAAGTTCAAGGACATTACCAACACATTTTAAAAACAGGTGCACCGTGCCTCAACGATCTCAGCCTAGCAAGCTTTGCCATCTGTTTTAAATGAAAGACAAACAGAACTGCAAATCAGCAATCTATATTTTAGTATCAGTAAAATCCTAGTAGGAAGGAGGTGTCAAGCAATAAGCAGTTAAATAGCCATTAGTTTTTATTGAGGTAACCAAATTCTCCATACTGTCCTGGAGTATATTTGCTGTTCCATGGACGTCACAAATTGATAAAGTAGGCTGAATTTAGTTATATATTTTTTATGGGACTCATTTAATTCTTTTTACTAATCCCATCTACAGATGCCAGCTGTTACTTAACTGAAAGCTACTCTTGTCACAGGCTGCAGATAATTCATTACATAATATAATGTAGTGGCATTTACACAAGATGTTTCCCTTACTGATAATCTTGAGGCAATGCTGACAATAACCTTATTTGCCATTTCACCATTATGCAGCTCCTGAATTCCATAAATCTCTTGCCGAGTATGACTTGTACAAACGAACACTGTAGCATCTCAGATGAAAGACATCTTTGTATGGATTTGCTAGAGTTTAATTAAAATGCTACACTATCCTGAAAAGGGCATCACAGTGGCACAGTGGATAGAGTTGTCACCTCAGAGCAAGAGGTTCTCCAGTTTGATTCTCAGCAAGGGTGCTTTCTGTTCCTGCATGTCCTCCCTGTGTTCACGTGAGGTTTCTTACAGGTGCTCTGGTTTCATCCCACATTTCAAAGACATGCAACAGGTGGACTGGACACTCTAAATTCTACTCAAATACTTAAAGGTCAAACACACACAAAAAAAATAAAAACAACCTACCGTAATGAACTGTATTTTTAAATGAATGTATCTAATTGTATATAGTATTACTGCGCTTTCTTACTCAAATACATTATATTTTCTGCTTTACTACTGTACACTCTATATATTGTATACTTCTGTAACTTCTCATCGTACTATGCCATGATATACTATTGTTTGCTCTATTAATTGGTACTCATCTCTCACTTTTGTATTTTTATCATGTATGTTGAGATTTTGTATTTTTATGATTGTCATGTATGTGGAGCTTTTCTCCCCGGGTCTCTGCTGAAAATGGGCACCTGATTGCCCAGTCAGACCAACCCGGTAACCAAATATAAAATAAATAAATAAACTGGTCATAAGTGTGAGTGTGTGGTACGAAAGAATAACCACTACAAGGCTAGACACCAGCTGTTATGAACCTTGACTCTAGATGATTGTCACTGTTGAAGTGAGACCCCAACCCCATCTGCAAAACTGGGAAAATAGGGTTGTGGATGGATGGATGGACTATCCTGAATGTGTTTGTTTTACTCACTGATACAGTGGTACCAGTTCACAATATCCAAACAGTTAAAACTGCAGTTCAGCACAAAAGCATTAAACATAGATGTATTAGGTCAACAAACTACAAACAAGGAATCAAATGACAATGACTGAAACAGTCCTACAGCTGCAAAGAACCACTGGATCATAACCGATGTACAGTTATACCCTACATTTCAGATAGAAGCAATCTATTATCACATCTCACACACACACACACACACACAAATCTGTCTTATACACAGCTATTAAACAATACGGCAGTTATTTTGGAGCATTTCTCCCCGGGCCTCCGCTGAAAACAGGATCTGTGGAACCTAGTCGGACTTTCCCAGTCAACAAATGTTAAATAAATAAATAAAAAATAAAAATAAATAAAAAATGTTCCCATCTGGTACTGCAGGAACAACACTCTTCTCGGCAATATCTCTATGAATCCTCTCTAAATCTCCTTGGCACTACAACAACTTTCCAGTATGACCTCCATAATGAAAATTTGGAAGTAATACCAACCTCTAAACTAGATAGCGCAAACAAAAAAAATAAATAAATAAAAGCAGAAGCAGGGAGAGAGGTTCAAAGAAAGTGAGAGCGTAAGAGAGAGACAGAGAAACAGATCCAGTTTAACTAAGGCATGCGATTTGACCTGCAAAACCAGACTAGCAAATACTAAAAGTGCTCAGCCAGGCATCCTGCAACAGCATCTTGGTACACTCACTAATACATGTGCACATTAATGTGGGTTTATTTTATCAAGAAAAAATACTGTAAACATCATGCAGATGGTTAGCCTATCTAAAATGAATCAAAGATTCTGTATTCAAAAATGGAGGGTTATTTACACTGCTTCAAAAATGCAGACGGCAACTGAGTTTCAAAAATCTTTTTGGCATAGTCCTGGGTGCTAGCTGATAAATTATATAGGCTCGCAGCAGGGCGTGGTGCCTCAAACATAAAACTGTTAATTGCACTGTCAGTCACTAAAACTGAATTTGTACCCTTCCCTATCATGACTCGATGCTGACCTAAGGGTGAAAGCTGAATTCGTATCCTTCCCTATCATGACTCGATGCTGACCTAAGGGTGAAAGCTGAATTCGTATCCTTCCCTATCATGACTCGATGCGGACCTAAGGGTGAAAGCTGAATTCGTATCCTTCCCTATCATGACTCGATGCTGACCTAAGGGTGAAAGCTGAATTCGTATCCTTCCCTATCATGACTCGATGCTGACCTAAGGGTGAAAGCTGAATTCGTATCCTTCCCTATCATGACTTGATGCTGACCTAAGGGTGAAAGCTGAATTCGTATCCTTCCCTATCATGACTCGATGCTGACCTAAGGGTGAAAGCTGAATTCGTATCCTTCCCTATCATGACTCGATGCTGACCTAAGGGTGAAAGCTGAATTCGTATCCTTCCCTATCATGACTCGATGCTGACCTAAGGGTGAAAGCTGAATTCGTATCCTTCCCTATCATGACTCGATGCTGACCTAAGGGTGAAAGCTGAATTCATATCCTTCCCTATCATGACTCAATGCTGACATAAGGGTGAAAGCTGAATTCGTATCCTTCCCTATCATGACTCGATGCTGACTTAAGGGTGAAAGCTGAATTCATAGCCTTCCCTATCATGACACAATGTTGACCTAAGGGTGAAAGCTGAATTCGTATCCTTCCCTATCATGACTCGATGCTGACCTAAGGGTGAAAGCTGAATTCGTATCCTTTCCTATCATGACTCGATGCTGACCTAAGGGTGAAAGCTGAATTCGTATCCTTTCCTATCATGACTCGATGCTGACCTAAGGGTGAAAGCTGAATTCGTATCCTTTCCTATCATTTCTCGATGCTGACCTAAGGGTGAAAGCTGAATTCATATCCTTTCCTATCATGACTCGATGCTGACCTAAGGGTGAAAGCTGAATTCGTATCCTTTCCTATCATGACTCGATGCTGACCTAAGGGTGAAAGCTGAATTCGTATCCTTTCCTATCATGACTCGATGCTGACCTAAGGGTGAAAGCTGAATTCATATCCTTCCCTATCATGACTCGATGCTGACCTAAGGGTGAAAGCTGAATTTGTATCCTTCCCTATCATGACTCGATGCTGACCTAAGGGTGAAAGCTGAATTCGTATCCTTCCCTATCATCACTCGATGCTGACCTAAGGGTGAAAGCTGAATTCGTACCCTTCCCTATCATGACTTGATGCTGACCTAAGGGTGAAAGCTGAATTCGTATCCTTTCCTATCATGACTCGATGCTGACCTAAGGGTGAAAGCTGAATTCATATCCTTTCCTATCATGACTCGATGCTGACCTAAGGGTGAAAGCTGAATTCGTATCCTTTCCTATCATGACTCAATGCTGACCTAAGGGTGAAAGCTGAATTCGTATCCTTTCCTATCATGACTCGATGCTGACCTAAGGGTGAAAGCTGAATTTGTATCCTTCCCTATCATGACTCGATGCTGACCTAAGGGTGAAAGCTGAATTCGTATCCTTTCCTATCATGACTCACTGCTGACCTAAGGGTGAAAGCTGAATTCGTATCCTTTCCTATCATGACTCGATGCTGACCTAAGGGTGAAAGCTGAATTTGTATCCTTCCCTATCATGACTCGATGCTGACCTAAGGGTGAAAACTGAATTCGTATCCTTTCCTATCATGACTCGATGCTGACCTAAGGGTGAAAGCTGAATTTGTATCCTTCCCTATCATGACGCGATGCTAACATAAGTGTGAAAGCTGAATTTGTATCCTTCCCTATCATGACTCGATGCTGACCTACGGGTGAAAGCTGAATTCGTATCCTTCCCTATCATGACTCGATGCTGACCTAAGGGTGAAAGCTGAATTTGTATCCTTCCCTATCATGACTCGATGCTGACCTACAGGTGAAAGCTGAATTCATATCCTTCCCTATCATGACTCGATGCTGACCTAAGGGTGAAAGCTGAATTCGTATCCTTTCCTATCATGACTCGATGCTGACCTAAGGGTGAAAGCTGAATTCGTATCCTTCCCTATCATGACTCGATGCTGACCTAAGGGTGAAAGCTGAATTCGTATCCTTCCCTATCATGACTCGATGCTGACCTAAGGGTGAAAGCTGAATTCGTATCCTTCCCTATCATGACTCGATGCTGACCTAAGGGTGAAAGCTGAATTCGTATCCTTTCCTATCATGACTCGATGCTGACCTACGGGTGAAAGCTGAATTCGTATCCTTCCCTATCATGACTCGATGCTGACCTACGGGTGAAAGCTGAATTCGTATCCTTCCCTATCATTATTCCATATTGACCTAAGCTTGCTCATTTCATTACACCATTCTTTTTCACACAAGACCATCACCTGCCTAGGCCACAGACTGTACTTCTCAACCTCTTAACACAAGAAATCTGGACAAAATTAAAGTAATGGAGGGACAGAGGCCCCAAAATAGGGACAGATTATAATAGCTCTTATAAACTTAGAAAGTGGGTAGAATAACATGTGTTGCATTAGTATGCATTTTCTGAAGGATATGAAGTCTGAAACTCAAACGTCTATTATTATAGAGTGATTTCAATCCTACCTAATTTTCTAGAAAACCACAAATTTTATGTGGAACAGACCAAAAATATCAGGCAAAAATCTGGACATTCTCTTAAAATCTGGGCAGTTGAGAGATATGCACAGATGAAGCATTCCACCCCTTAACTAGAAGTTCGTGACAAAAAACTTCACAACTTAATGGACAAGGCTTATATTTTCTTCATAGGTAATTGCTAAAGTTAAATAGCCACAAGATGTTAACAACATAACTGACATCTACAGATTTGGGACAGGCAGGAAGAAGGAAAGAGGAAACAAGGGTGATGAGCAAAGAAGTGGATGGACTGTGTGACAGAAGACCTGCAACAGTCAGACATGAGTGTTGAAAAAGGTAGGGGAATGACATTGAATCAAGAGAGATGGCAACAGTTGGCACGAAATCCCGACCCCATGTAGAAAATGTGAAAAAGGAGGTTAGATAAAGAATGTTCCAGAAAGACTAATAATCAAATTGCAAGAAGAGAAAATCCCACAACAAAGTCTAGGTCATCAGCATTTCAGTGCCGACTAATATGGTCACTGTACGGTGTCCACAGTGGACCACCTGCGTATGCAAATTCAGAGCCTGTGTTATCACACTTAATATACTTTGTGAAAATAGATTCTATATGGCTGTTGACAAAGTATATGGTATATTCTAATCTTCATCATAAAATGACGTTAATGTACAGTAGTGCAAGAAAAGCTAACGAGGCAGTCACAAACGTCTTATAAAATATTTACATTTATAATGGCTTACTACACCAGAACCAACTCAAAATTAGATATTTACAATACAAGGTTCAATTCTTTGGCAAGGCACTGTAATTTTACTACTGCAGACTAAGAAAGATCATCCAGAACTGTTACACTTAAGATCAATGAATGGGACTACCTGAAAAAGATACTTTTTTTAAGACTTACTGGGCTTACTAGGATAAGCTGTCCACAGAGCATACCTTGGTCTCACCAAGGCATTCAGTACCACATCCAGATATAATAAACAATTGAAAAGAGCTCTAAATTGACCCATAAGTGGTAAGGTGGATAGCCAACTGGCTTAGTGACAGGAGTCACACAGTAAGAGTAGGTGATGCACCCTCTGAGAATATGAAGGATCACTGGTGTTTACTAGGCTAACAACCACAAGGGCCGTTTTAAGCCTAGATAAAAGGAGACTAGCACCAAAAGTGTGAAAATTAATACTTATTCAACATGGCAATACCAATCATGGTCAAGTCAAACCAGTTTCGGCCACACCTGCCTTCCTCAGTGACAAAATACAAATACATAAAACAGCATAAGCATCTTATATAGAACCAACATTAAATGACACACCTGTTTCATTGAATAATTATAAGTGATCATTAAGACCAGGGGAAAATAATCCACCTAACCTAATGATCCAACTTCTTTCCTTTTGATTAAGTAGAGAACGCCACCCTATTTTATTAGTTTCATCTCCCTGAATTGTATCTATCACCATTTTAAGCCTAGCCATGCACCCTGAATCTCTGACAAGTTCTGACACCCGTGATAACTGTAAGCATGGGCCTGGGAGATGAATCATTTACAGGTTACCTGTGTCCATTAGAGACATAAGTGCCAAACCAGGGATGAACTTCAGGTTTCCCATCCAATTGTACAAGTTGCACTTGAACTGGGTTAGGGAGGAACTCTGCTTCACATAGATGGGGAGCTTGTTCCATAAATGGGATAGTCTCTGGGACACATACCTATCTCTCCAGCAGGTCCTATTTATGTCACAGGCAAGGTTTAAGTCTTTAGAACAGGTAGTTCTGATACTGTTTGTTTTGCGGATATGCAGGAGGTCCATCAGAGTGGGGTATGACAATGCCCTGTATGCCAGGCATAGATCTCCACTCAAAAGCCTGTAGGAAACAGAATACATGGATAGGGTCTTGAGGCGGTCAGCATAGGACATTTTACTTACACCCTGTAGTCTTTTAATGAGGAACCTCTGTGGACATTCCAGTTGTTGGATATGCCTGGTTAGATACATACCAAAGGGGCAATGTACTCAATGATAGGTCTGATGAATGCTGAATATGGTGGAACGATGACTTCCTTAGACATAGATGCCATACCTTCATTTATAAGTTGTGCAACATAGAATGATTTCCTCACCACTGTAGACAAGTGATGATCAAAGGCTAGATTACTCTCCATGTGTGTCCCTAAGTCCCTGACTACTGGGTCAACTCTAAGGGGTATGTTGTCAATATGATAGTTACCAGGGTGACCAGTGTAGTCTATCTGGGGTCTGTGCTAGGCCCTCTGCTATTCGGTATCTACTTCTCAAATCTCCACTTATCAGACAAGGATCTCGGGTTAACAAAGTGTGAGGATGATTGTAAGTTGGGAGCCATCATCAAGTCTCCCTCTCACATACTGGCACTACAACAGGAGCCTACAATTGTCCATAGCTAGTGCAGTAAAAATGAGCTCAAACTCAATGCCAAGCAATGCAGCATTATAGCATTTAGTAAACGCATCCTATCTGCAGCTTAGAGCATGGATAATACACCACTTCAAAATGAAAAGGTTGTGACCGACCTGGGCACAGGCTGGAGAGCTTCCTTATGTTTGACCATCATGTTGCAAAAGTGGTTAAGAAATCCTTTTACCTTGCACAACACATAGCAAAAGGTATTTGTATGTGATCAAAAGAAGTCGCCATCGCACTGTATATTGATCTGGTTAGATCTGTCACGGAGTACAATGCCCCCATTCAAATATACCTTACTGAGCATATCACGCAATTGGAAAAAGCCCTGAAATTTGTAACTGAAAAGAGAAAATAGACTTAAAAGATCTGAACTACCAATAAAGACAGGAGGCTTTAATCTTATACTCAGTTTCATATAGACTCCTTAGAGGCAAACTGTACATGGCTTATAGGGGTATAAGAGATCCGTAGTCCAAGAACACTTGTACCTCCATAAATCAAACACTCCAGCTAACACTAAGGAAGAGATCTAAATCTACTCCAACAAATAAATAAGGCAAGAAGTACAGACAGATCTGTCGTGCAGTACCCATTCCTTCTCTGAACAAACTCTCTGTCCAAGTTAAGGAGAGAGACAAACTGTTTACCTTTAAAAAGGAGCTGGGCAACTGGATGGGTATAAATAAATTCACCCCTGGTATGACTAGCCTGGCCCTCCTTGAAAAAAGAGGCAATGGCTAAGAGTCAGTACTGGCAAAGAGGAAATAGCCTCATGGCTCAGTTGCCTTGTAACTCCTATAATCCTAGGAGTATGGAAGGTCATCAGAAATGTCAGAAGTTCAAGTAAAACATTAATAATCCTAATAATTATAACACTAATAATTACTGTTAATGATTATTATTATACTCATTTGTTAACCAGGTAGGCCCACTGGATACTCAATCCATTTTCCTGGGTGACCCAGGAGCCATATCTGGTTATGTGACTTGCTCAAGGTCACATCGCAGGCAAATGATGGCTAAGGAATCAAACCCTTTTCCACAGGAACTGTAGCTCACATCTTTAAGCAACTTCTACCTATAATTATTAATCTATTGAACGGTGATAAAGTAAACACTACTAACAATGCACAAGAAAGGAGGTATACAAAAGACAGATATAGAAGTAAATCGGAAGCAGAATCAGTAAAAGACATGTCAAAAATTCAAAGTATAAAATGAAAGACTGCCAAAGAATGGATATGGCAATAGTAACTGTTTACACTGAAACATGTGCCTTGCAAAAGGTAAAACAAGTACAAACTGCAAAAAATAAAACATAAGAATGCATATATCAACAACTAAGCATGGCAATTAACAGCAAAACAAAGTCTATCAGAACACCAAAAAGTAAAACATTATACAAGTGAAAACCCTCAGGAACTCATAAGTATGAAAACAGCAGACACTATTCTGAAAAACAATAAAGCAGGCACAAAAGAACACATTATATCCTGATAGATTCATATAAATCAGGCAACATAAGGAAATATTCTATAATTTGTTTAAAGCTAAGACCTAGATCAGGACTTATGACCTTACAGGCATATGATTACAACAGAATCATTACCAGCATTGAGAAACTCTCAAACAGATGTCAGTATTAGCCCAGCTCTGGGGCTTACAGGAATGATGCCCTGACTGCAGAGCAGAAGACACAACATCAATTAGTGTCTCACCTGCTGGAACAGCAAGGTAAGGGAGAATAGGTTCATAGGTTCTTAGGCAAGTACTAGGCTATCTGCCCAAGGGCATTTATAAGCCTAGCCCGAATGTGTTGGCTTTCGCCTCCCCCTTAGATTAGTTCCCTGTGCCTCTGTCCAGCAGAGCCATTAGTTCCCTGTGCCTCTGTCCAGCAGAGCCATCAGTTCCCTGCATCACTGTCCAGCAGAGCCAGTGCAGTGATCCCCGGGGTAAATTTTCTGTTTCCCATCCACCCGTCAAGATTTCTCTTGAAGAGTGTTAGTGAAGGGCTCTGCCTGATGTATATTGGAATCCTGTTCCAAAGCATGGGGAGTCTCTGGGATAGGAATCTATCCCTCCAGCATGTCCTATTTATCGTTGTGGTGAGGTTTATATCTCTAGAGCATGTGGCTCTCTGGGATTTGTTTTTTTTAGGTGGAGCATGTCCATCAATTCTGGGTTGGACATGGCCTTGTATGTCAGGCAGAGATCACCTCTGAGTAAGCGGTATGCAACTGAGTACAGCTGGAGTTTCTTGAGTCGGGCTGCATAGGGCATCTGTTTGAGGCCAGTAATCCTCTTGGTGAGGTACTTTTGTGGCCTTTCCAGCTGTTGCAGGTGTCTTGTAAGGTATATCCCAAATGGGGCGTTGTATTCTATGATGGGTCTAATGAATGATGAGTAGAGAGGCACAATAACCTCTTTTGTTCTAGATGCGAACCCTTTTGTGATTAGGTGGGCCACACAGAAGGAATTTCTAACCACCTTGGCAATATGATCAAAGAAGAGATTACTATCTACTTGGGTCCCCAGATCCCTTATTACATTTTCTGTATTTAGGGGACTACTACCTATGTGGTAGTTCGCGGGTATTTTGTTTTTTCCAAAGGGGATGACTATGCACTTTTTGGCATTTAGCTTGAGGCCATGATTTTGACACCAGGTATCCGTCTCAGTGAGACCCATCTGAAGGGTGTCTGTATCAGCCAGAGAATCAATTATGGCCCCTAATTTGCAGTTGTCTGCGAACTTGGTCGGCCATAGTCCTCCTATGCTTGCCTGTACCTCTGAGAAGTATATACCGAACAGGAGGGGTCCTAGGACTGAGCCCTGGGGGACGCCACTTGTAACCAGTTTAGAGTCGGACGTAGAGCCTGCAACTCTCACCATGTGGGTTCTATCCATGAGCCAGTTGGCAACCCATCTCGTGACGCAGGGGGTTTATGTTCAAGCTGGTGAGCTTGTCTATAATACTAGAATGGGGAATGGTGTCGAAAGCCTTTGCGAGGTCTAGGTAGGCTATGTGGACCTCCTTTCCCTCGTCTAATGCCTTGGTAACCATCTCAAAGAAGTCCACCAGGTTTAGGAGGCATGATCTGCCCTTAACAAAACCAAACTGGGTAGGGTCCAAGGTTTGGAGGTTCCCAATGTCTCTGTTAATGAGTTCCATGATGATGTGTTCCATAGCCTTGCAGACCAGGCTAGTCAGGCTTATAGGGCGATAGTTCCCAGGGTCCGTTGTGGCTCCACCTTTGTGGAGCAGGATAACTGTTTCTGTGCGCCACTCTATGGGTATGTAGCCTGTAGAAAGGCTGAGTTTGAACAGTGTGTTTAGGTGAGGGGTTAGTTCATTTTGGAGCTCTTGTAAGACACAGCCTGGGACCCCGTCCGGTCCCATTGAAGCTGTGTTTTTGGCTTTGGATAGGGCTGTTTTAACCTGTGCATCGGTGATTGACAGGGCCCTACATTCTTCTGGTATGCTTATGGGCCCTTTAGGGGGTGAAGTTTGCACTAAACCTGTCTGCCAGAATGTTTGCAATATCAGTCTGTTCAGTGTATTTTGTGCCATTCTGCACTAACTCAGAGCAGATCTGAGAGTTTCCACTTAGGTTCTTGACATAGCTAAAGAACGCTTTGTGGTTATCTTTGGAGTCATTGGCAATTTTTCTTTCGAAACTTGGATGATTTAATGAGGGATCGTAGTTTCTTGCTGATACTGATCAGGGATGTCTTTCCTTCTTGGGAATTTACTCTTTTCTGTACTAGTTTCCTCCTTCTGTTGTATAGCTTGTTTATGGCAGGGGTCCACCAGACTGGTTTCCTTTTCTTGGAGGAGTGAGTCTTGGCTTTACTTGGATAGCACGATCCATGCATTCCTGCATATGCTCATAGAGTGCCTTTGTAAAGGTTTCAGCCACTTGGACAGCATTGTCCTTTAGCATGGGGGCTGTGAATGAGAGGACAAAAAAGGTGCACTAAAAAAAAAGAGATGTCAGTGTTAATGAAAAACGGTTCTTGATTGGTCAGCAATCCTACAGCAAAAGAACTAAGCTTTACTCAAACCTTAAAACAGATACAAGAGGTAACTATAAAAGATTTACAAGCCAGACAGCTTATTGCAAAAATATATAATTTATAGAAATAAACAATGTAAGGTACTGTCAGGCAGCTGATGACAAATCACTCACAAGACTATCCTGTTCCATATAAAGAAAAAAAGTTAATAACTTGAACTAAAAAAAAATCAGCAGAAAGGAATATGTGTCAGTCCCCTAATATAATGCCATCAAAATCAAAACAACTGCATCAGGTCAAAATACAGGTAAGAAGCATATCTATCAGCCAAACAGTCTGAAAAGATATATATAACACAAAGAACTGAAGGCATCACAGTGGGATGGAATGGAACAACTGTATTTATAAGGGCAGATTTAAAATTAATATACTGTTACCTTGAATTACATGTTGAAGGCAGAAACATTGCGCAATTCTCCATACATAGAGATGAGAGGCATTACAAAAGGATTGCATCTGAAATAATATTAGCAGCCAAAACATTTCAAAATATAACACAGGTGCAAAGGTTTCCAATGGCAAAAACTATAGCAATGACACCATAATGTATAAGAACAAAATAACAATGTGCCAGTTAATTTTATTTTTATTTATTTAACTGGGAAACTGAACTTGTCTACTTAGACCCTTTTCGGCCACAAATTTAGTTGGTCAAAAGGTTAAAAATACAACATACATATGGAGAATTTAGCATAGCCAGTCTACCAACATGCTTTTGACAGATGAAATAAAACTTGAGTACCCAAGAAAGCCAAAATAACCACAGGGAAAGCATGCAGAACTCCACACAGACAGTGACCAAACATCAGGGCTGAATATCTGACCTTGCAGCTGGGAGGCAGGTATCTTATCACAATACCACCATGCTGTCCAGCACCTTAAAATGATGGTGTGACAGACTGCAATAGAAAGGACTAACATTAACATGTAAAGTGTGAATCCGGCAGGTCCGTCACTGAATATTAAGGATTTATCTTTTCATGTAGAAACATATCTCCTGACACAAACAAAGTAAAACACTGAAGGATACAGCTACTTAACATATAACTGAATTTTATGGGTTTTCCTTTTCAAGGAATATCATCTGATCCAAACAAGGTAGAGTATTAGAAGACAGATCACTTCTAAAAAATATAAAGGACATCAGAAGTTTGCGAAGGATGGTGAATTACAGTTCATATTTTATTAAAACATTATCACAATAACAGCCACATTCAGAGAACTGCAATAAAGGATTCAAACTGCCTAAACATACTACCACCAGACAGCTTTAAACAAGTAAAAAAGACAGTTTAGAGGCAAAAAAATTAAGACTACTTTAATCCAGAATGTGTAAAAAGATGAATGTGTAAAAAGAGAGGTGTGTGCTACAGCTCAAATAAAGTGGCAGTTGTGTCATTTTGCTGTATAATCTCTCTGCCAGTACAGAAATTTGGATCGCAGCCTGTAGGACTAATAGCTAAACTAATGAAACAACCGGCTGCAGCTTTACTTGGAAATACAGAACTCAGCATGAAAAAATAATAGGTCAAGTGAAAGTTCAGAAAAAAATACATAATACTTCTTAGGAGAATGGTGGTACCAGACTCATTATAAAATGCTTTCATTCTCACTTTGAATGAGAAAACCTGCACACATTGTTAAAATAGTCAGAATCAAAGAAACTGACAATGAACAGATCCAGTAATTTAGCAAGATGCAATGCCTGTACTACAACATGCATCGGCTGTGGATTCAAAAGTAGGCACCAAATACCATGAAATGCCAGGAACAGAGCACTCCATGTACTAATTAATGTTTGTGAGATGAATCACATGCTTTCTACAGAAGTAGTAGCATGTAATAAAATCTATGAAGTACTATTGTTTGGCAAAGACAAAAGCCACTGTCTAAACTAATTAACAGCTCAAAAAAGAGTGAATAACTCTGTATACTAATCCTTTTCCACAGAAACTAGAAGTCAGGAGAAGGCAGGTCATTACAAACATTTAGAATATATCTTTCTTTGAAAACAAGCCACAAGCTAAAATAATGAATGGCTCAACCTAAAAGGGTTGTGAGTAGATCAGGAAAAAAAGGACTGCGATTAAAAGGCTGAAAGTTCCTGTAGGTAACCCTCCCCCTACCTTACTCAGACATGTCTCGAGCATGCTCAGAATTACACACTGCTCAAGGTAAATATTGCAGAACGTAAACAAAGAAACTCTGGGATTGTCCCTTTAAGATGATGTCAGTACTGCATTAAGCAAACAGGAATTGGCAGCTCCTTACAAATCACAAACCCCTAACTGAATGACTACATACATCGAACCTTGTCCTCATCAACCATAAATCAAAGAGCTGAACACATGAAAATGGCAAAATGCTCAATCAAAGTAAGCCTTTGGGGACAAGACTCCCTACACCTCCAGTATAGAAGGCTACATTCCCCACAGTTTGGTCAGTCGCTCACTCTCTCTCAGACATATACATACTTAGTAACTTTGATACAACATAGAAAGGTGAACCTGCTGGTGCTAGGAAAACTAGCTGTTTCCTCTTCCTCTATTCTGTAACTGCAAATTGCATCAGTTACTGGTAGTCTTGACCACTAGTCTAGAGCGAGACTTAATCAGTGAAGCTTCAGTGGTCTGTCCGATGCCCATACATAAGATTTCCTGGTCATTGTTTATGCAAGCAAATCACTTACAGAAACTCAGAAAAAGAATCCCCAAGCCAATAAAGAAGCAATGGCAAATGTGGGGTCACGTGAACATTTCCATATTTGTATTTTGGGAAAGGTTTTGTCTTACTAACAGACCACAAACTGTTTTAGACAATATTCTATAACCTTAAGTCCAGCCCACCATTAAGGATAAAAAGATGGCACCTGCGGTTAATGCCATATACCACTACATAAAGGAAAACCACATTACCACTCGAGACATCCATCACAAACTCCAGACAAAGGATCAGCTAGTAGAGCTATAGATCAATATATCAATACATAAGTGTGATGGCAAAATGTGCAGATCCCATAGTAGTTACACTGGCACAGACAGAGAAAGAAACTGAAAGGCTTCCCCGTTACAGAAAGTAAAACAATCTTACCAATAATACATAGCACAGAAGGGACACAAATGAGCCACATGCTGCAAACTTTTAAGAGATACAACATTCATTCCAACAGAGAAAGTACATCCTTAAAGGCACAAGGCTGACTGACTGTCTCTGTTTTTTTTTTTTTTTTTTTTTGTTTTTCACAAAACAAATCCAAAGAGAGAGCACTCAGGTGTCAACTAGCAATTTAGTAACGGTAAAGTAATGGAAATAGAAAACTGCAAAATAAGGCCCAAACTGGTGCAGAGATTCTATTCAGTGTATTTACACCAGTGTACTATTATTTATTTATTTGCTTTTGTTAACCAGGAAAGTCCACTGAACTGAAATGAGCCAATTTTCAGTGGAGGCCCGGGAAGAAAACTCCAAAAAAAACTAAAAAACAAAAAAAAAAAACTACCAGTTCAGATACTAGAAGTTATACTTCCCACCTTAGCCAAAATTTACAACAGTAACAGACAACATGATTTCAATGTTTATCATTCCCAGGCTTGTCATGTTAAGATAACTGACCATCTTAGAGCGTATTTGCTTCTAGTATTCCTGCAGTAACTTAGCCATTTATTAAAAAATATATTTCACTATAGGCACAGCAAATGGCCCATGGCCAACAATAACAAAGTAATCAAAACTACACCCCCAGGTACTTTCTGTAAATAACAAGTTCACAGCATGCTGATGGGATACATAAATGTGAAACATTCCAAAAATGGAGTTCCAAAGCAAGCCTTATGTTTAGGTAATCACTGTTTATTTTATTTTATTTTACATTTGTTAACCGGGAAAGTCCAACTGGATATGTATCCATTTTCAGCGGAGGCCCGGGGAGAAAAGCTCCAACATCACATTACATATATGAAAGAACATATAAGCAGCCTATACGCATGTGATCTCCATGAAAGAAATACCTATGAGCGTATTTACAGTAATTATTAACAAGTTCTTGTTGCATATAATACATACAATCACATACATTTTTTTATTCATTTTTTTTCCAAGATGGCATTTGTTTAATACAGTACATGTCATTGAATTTGAAGGTACATATCAATGGATAAACAAGTATCCCAGGGGATACAAGTGATCCTTGCAAATAGTGCAGTGTGGAGGGTTAGCCAGGGGTATAGCATGAACAAAGCCAGCTGTTTTCATAATGAGTGTTAGGGAGTTTTTTAAAATGGGTAAGAGAGGTGGTACAGGTAATTTGGCTTGGGAGTGAATTCCAGGTACTGGCAATAGTGCATGCAAAGAGAGATTTCCCAGCATCTTTTCTATGTTTGATGACATTTATGAGGTTTTGGTTAGTAGATCGTAAGGCTCTAGTGGTGACGTAGGGCTGAATTAGTTGCAGAAGTGCTGGGGTTTTGTCAGGAGGGTAGTAGAGCTCGTGTGCTATTGAGAGTTGATTGAGTAGGAGTAGGTGAGGCAACTCCAGCCAGTTGAGTTACCTGAGGGATAGACAGTGATGGGATCTATAGGAGGCATCAGTTGCAAACGTGGCTATTTTGTTGCAACAAGATTCCATTTTGTTTAGTTCTGTGCGGTGGAGATTAGTCATGATGGGGGAGACATAAAGGAGGATGGATAAGAGGTGAGTTCTTGCTATAGTGGCTTTGGTATGTTTAGTGATGAAGTGTTTGTTCCTATAAAGGAGACCAAGCTTTTTGTTTATTTTCTTGATTGTTTGTGCTATGTGTATGTCGAATTTTAGGTTACTGTCTATTTCAATGCCTAGCAGTTTTGTGTGTGTGGTTGGGGTGATCAGAGTATTGTCAGTGGAGTTTATGGTAAAGTCATTGTTTAGAGGAGGTGCTCTACCAGGGCTAAAGAGCATGAGTTTGTTTTTTTGTTTTTGGATTAAGAACAAGTTTAATGTTAGTGAACCATGCTTCAGCTAAAGTAAAGTTATTTTGAGTGAGGGGTTGTAGTTCCTTTAGAGTAGGGGCGGCACAAATAATAGTGGTATCATCTGTGTATTGCACTACTGAGGCAGAGAGGGAGGCTAAAGCTATTTGGTTTGTAAATAGAGAGAACAGCAAAGGACCAAGGATGGAACCCTGTGGGACTCCTATGGCTACTGGTAATAGGGGGGACAATTGGCCTTGCCAAAGGACTGCTTGCTGATGGCCTGATAAGTAGCAATTGAACCATGATATAGTTGAGGAGCTCATGTTAAGGGTATCTAGAGTTTCAAGGAATATACGTTGGTTAACCATATCAAATGCTTTAGATAGGTATAGGAATATGGAGGATACGAATAATCCTTTGTACCTATGGTAATTGACAATGTTGGTAAATGAGAATAATCCTGTGGTGGTGCTATTGGAAGGTCTAAAACCATGCTGAGATTTGGATAGTAGATTGTTATTTAGGAGGTAATTCATTAGTTGAGAAAGAACTAATCTGCCCAATATTTTTGACAGTGGAGATAGAACTGTGATTGGGCGATAGTTTGAGAGTTCAAGAGAGGTACCTCCTTTGTGGAGTGGAATAATATGTAATATTTTCCATGTGTCAGGAGTAGGCCATGGTGGTGCAGCGGTTAGAGTTGTTGCCTCACAGCAAGAGGTAATCCCATTCGATTCTCGGCTGGAGCGCCTTCTGTGTGGAGTCTGCATGTCCTCCCCGTGGTCGAGTGACGTTAAAGACATGCAGGTAGGTGTGTGCCTTCTTTGAAGGTTGGGCGTCGGGCTGACAACTCGGCACCATAAAAATCCACTGCTGATCATTAGCGGATGGGAGTTCCACTGTGGCGACCCCTAACCGGGAAAAGCCGAAAGACATTTTCCATGTGTCAGGAACTATACATTCTGATACAGACCTATTTATGAGTATAGATATGGGATAGGCTACAGCCTCTGCAGTTAACTGAAGGAAGTCTGCTGGAAGATTGTCAGTGGCTGGTTTAGTTGGTTTAAGTTTTTTGAGGAGTTTGGCTATTAACTTAGTGGGAACTGGATGTCGAGAAAAGCTGGGGGGCATGTTTAGAGCTGTTATAACAACATACTTTTAAGTATCCAAATCCACACCCGAATCAGTTTAGTGAAACAGTAACACATAAAAGACTACTACCAGAAAGCCATAATTAATTTGCATACCAATGTAAGACACAGCTCATGGTGAAAAACATTGAAATAGGACAGTCTGTGTTATCGAAATAGGTGGGATGGAATAAATACTATAATTTTACCATTTCGTTGTTGCCTCACAGCAAGAGGTTTTCCTGTTCGATTCTCGGCTGGAGTGCCTTCTGTGTAGAGTCTGCATGTCCTCCCCATGGTCAGGTGGCCTCCGAAAGACATGCGTGAATGGGCGTGCCTTTGCTAAAAGTTGGGTGTCGGGCTGGCAACTCGGCACCATAAAAATCTACTGCCAATCATTAGTGGACCGGAGTTCCGCTGTGGCGACCCCTAACCGGGAAAAGCCAAAAAGACAAACAACAACATCATTTTACCATTTACAATATTACAAAGTCAAACAAATCGTGACCACCATTACAGGTGACAGACACATTTGGAAACAACATAGGTCTTTTCTGAAACTCTTGCAGGCATCCATTTGTGCTTGGCATATGTCACACTGCATATGAACATGTTTTTGAATCAGAGTGTCTTACTAACCCATCTGACATTAAAAATCTGCCACAAAATAATCCAACAGAGTGACAAAGAAACAAGCATATCTCAAAGATTATGTGAAGTATAACATTAAACATTTTCTTTTCTCTGAAGGTTTCCTGCTGACAGAATAACAGTGGATCTCAGACATAATATGCATAATATATAGCATTTTTCTTTGAAGTAATTTTTGCATTTCAATGATCATTTGTTTCTTACAGCCTCAAATTTCAGATTTTTTTATCATTACTGTACCAAAATAAGATGATTGTCAATGAAACAATATGTACACATATTTAAGTTAGTAATGAAGCAGAGAACAAAAGAAATGTTATCCCTGAATTGTATTGACAACATTCTTCTTTCATGGTGGGGGGGAGTGAGTGTGGTACTGCCATGACAAAAGGCCTCATTAGAAGTCCAGCATGCTTTATTAACTTTCGTGTACCACTGAAACATTTAGGAGAAGCAGAACACTGTAAAACAGAGCTGGCCAGATGGAGGCCCAACCAACTCTCCCCAGCACTGATGTGCACAACAGAATGAATCTTGGGTGGGGTGACAGAATTAATGGTTAGCATGCTGCTCTTGCAAAGTTCAAGCCCATTCACTTAGCTTCCTGTCTGGGCTTACTGAAAACACAAAAGCTCAATGCAGTGTTACAGTGTTTTCATTCAATATTAGTAGCTCTCATTCGTTTAAGTATTAGCAGTTCTCAGTCCATTCATAAAGGCAGGCAGACAGAATTACAGTAGGCCATCAACAGAACGTGCTAGGAAAATGATGACAGACCAGAGCCCTTGTGCATGACGTCTCTTAATCAGGAATTCAGTAATGTGTGATAGAAGTTTTAGATAATTTCTGAAGCTTCTGTTGTGATTTCTTTCATTTTTTTAAAGTAAACCTTTTATTCAGAGATTGTAAATAAAATTAAATCATTTTTTTTTACACAGAAACTAACTTTCAAAACCAACTGCCCGGGGGGGGGGGGGGGGGGGCGCAGAGCCTAGATGGCCAACTGAGAACAGTGAATTTTGAGAGCTCCATAAACTAGTATAATAATACAGGAAAATGTTATTATTTTCAAGTTTAAAACATCAGAAATATATAAATAAACTACTAAACTACACAAATATCAATTTTGATGGAGATATACAAGAATTTTCCTGTCAAGTAACTTGGAGATATATTGAGTGACTGAATATGAACAACTCCAGGAATTCTCAAACAGATGCTGCTTTCAAAAAAGAATTGCAATTAATGACATCTACCATACAGGTGCGATCTTTGAAGATGGATGGCTTTAAAAATGACTTAGAAAACCTCAAATTAAATTCTTAAGGAATTATTACAGCAACACCATACAAAAATAACAAATATAGAGACTTCTCTAAATGACATTGAAGGGAGACTCAAAGAGGATGAATTCCAAAAAGAATTTCTGCTTAAACAGAATACATGGCTGATTAACAAAATAAATGACTTAGAAAACAAGGAAAGGAGAAACAACAAAAGGATCTTTGGTCTGCCTGAAAACTCTGAAGGAGAAGACATTATTTCATTCTTAACAACCTGGATTCCTAAATGTTTAGACTTGAAAGAGGGACTTTCATTTGGAATTGGAAACTTGCTTCTAACTCAACAAATAACTCTACCTAGATACATAGTTATAAAATATATTTCATTTCTCGACAAGGAGCTAATATTAAAATCTGTCTGGAGAAAATCACCCTTAAAATACAATCAAAGCCTCATAAGGTTTGACAATGACTATTCTTCCAGAATAGAACAAAGGAAAAAAGTTTGCCAATAATAAAACTGTTGAAACGAAGCAACATTAAAGCACAGCTGGCCTTTCCAGCCAAGATAAAAATACTTTTTGCCAATGAGAGGAGAACCTTTAATGACTTAGATGAAGTTACTATATTCATCAAAAACAACAACATAGTGTCTATCCCAGATTAAATGGAATGAACAGCCCCTACTCTTAAAAGAATAAAAGAAACAAATCCTTGGACTGATGCTAGAAAGAAGAAACAAAAAACTGATTCCAAGATAGCTGTCCCAAAAAATAACTCTGACAACTACATCTCTCAAAGTATCAACTGATATGGTACATCACTTATTATCTGTTTTTATTTTAAAAAAAGGATGGTTTCTTAAACAACTGAGAAACAGTAATAATTTATTCTGAATGTTCAAAGAGTCCAATAATTCTTCACAAACAAAAGTAGGTCAAGATGGGTTACTATTTACATTATATATAAGCCAAACAAAGCAACATATAATACAAACATAGAGGTTTCTATTGCCCTACTTGAACTCAATGAATACTTATCTTGTTCATTTTTCATTGATTTTACTTATAATAATTTAAGTAATTAATTAACTAATTCAACAAGGTACCATTCATCAGAGTTCAGATTCAGATGTAACAAATTAACATCATATATAATAGCAGTAACAGTGGAGTGTTTTGAAAAAAATGCTGTCATGGAGACTAATGCCTTCTTCAGTTAAAGTATGATTTAGAAATGTCATGTATATCCTGGTTAAATAATAGCAGCAAGCGTTTAGTACAAATGTCATTTTTCTGTCTATAGTTAATATCAATTATGGCAAGTATCACAGCTATGAGTGCTGTTTGATCAATCCTGATATGGTGTGCGTGGATGCAGCCATGTCTGGCAGCTAGTACAAATGTCATTATTATTCTGTCTAAACATAGTTAATATCAATTATGGCAGGTATAATAGCTTCAAGTATTGTTTTGATTAAGCATGACGTGGTGTATGTGGATGCAGCTGTTATATGTTGCCGTTTTCATCTCCGGGAAGCTGTGGGTTGCGGCTTGTGATCAAGGTTTACTGATGCTTCTGAGTAGGAAGAGACATTTGGTATTTTAGCCTAGATCCAGGGGAAGGGGGTGGATAGAACTGTGACTTGGGATATTTTGACAGGGAATGGTTTGTTTGTACGTCTGCTGAGTGAGAGGTGGGAGGGCTGGAGGAGTGTATTGTCTCTTGTGGTGGCGGCTTGTTGGGAGGTTTTTTTTTTTTTTATCTGTTTTGCTCTTTGTTCGTTTCCTGGCTGCTGCCTTGCTGAAAGGTAGGGAATTTAGGCTTGTGAAGTGAAACTTTGCTTCAGGTGCATTGCGAGCCTCTGGTATGCAGTACACAGACACACTAACAGAATCAGACATCCCCAGGTTGCTATGGTAACAGAGACAGAGTGACTATAATGCTTAATGGCTCTGAGGAGCCTCCAAGATGATTCTCGGCAATGATGTTTTTGGTTTAAAAAAAAATATATATATATATATATATATATATATATATATATATATATATATATATATATATATAGGTCTGTTTTAAACCACATGTACACATATTGATGGTCTCCCAACATTTCGTTTAGCTCATTAAATTGATTCTTGATAAAAATTAAAAATAAAAAATAGTAAGCGCAATTTTACATTTAAAATGTATTTTGGTCCAAACACATTAAGGACTTGCACAAGAGTGGAAGTCTGAGTTATTGTGAAAGACTAAGAGCACTTGGTCTTGTGCAGTACCCTTTGCATGCTCTAGGTGGTGAGCTTACTCGGACATGTTGGGCATATGGGAATAGATGATTCTAGAGGTGTTTGGGGTTGCCAGGAAGTGCCTAAGAGTTGTCAGATTTCCTTTGTGGAAATATCTGTGGGAATGGAAGGCGCATTGAGTGGTTCACTGGCAGAGTGGCCACTGCATGGAACAGGCTGGTAAAATGGAACAGGACAAATATTGGTTTGAATATTTTAAAAACAGCCTGGAAACACACCACATAGGTTCATAGGTAGGTACTAGGCTATTGGCCCAGGGGCCTATATAAGCATAGCCAAAAACGTTCCCCTGGCTTTCGCCATCCAAGAAAATTATTTTCATGTGCCCCTGTCAAGCAGTGCCGCAGAAGTGATCCACATGAACTAGTGAATGGTATTCTGGCAAAACTGGATGGGCATTGTTGCTCGTGCACTGATATGTGTGTATGTAAGGATGGAAATATATTTATAACAAATAAGAAACTGGAAGGGTCTCATAATTTAAAGAATATTGACTGTATAAACATGCTTGGAAGGGGCTAATAATAATAATAAACATTACAGCTTGTGGTCTCTCAAATAACTAAGCAACAGCCAAAACAAAAAAACCCACAGAATAGTTATGTAATGTACGATTTTATTACATCTAGACATAAAATACATAATTGCCATATAAGATGAAGCAGTCTGCTGAATTTAGATATTAAAGACAGGATTTAATAACGTGGGCTTGTGTATAATAACACTACTGTCTTAACTTGTCATAAATGACATACACTACATTGAACATCAAGGGGAAGCATGATGATTTTCTTATACAAGTAAATATGCATAACAAGTCATGCGATTGCTTTAACTTGAATTGTAGTTTTTGTAACCCATCTTGACCATATATAATACTTAAGTGGTTACCAAGGTAACTAATGTTTTATACATGCTAGACAGGGGTCCAGGGAAGTAAATATTGTGGGAATAAATATCTAGGAAATTGTTATGGCTAGGCTTGTATAGATGCCCTAGGGCAGATAGCCTAGTACCAACCTATGAACCTATGACATCAAACTGACAAAGTTGTTCAAGAGAAACAATAGAAGCCTGAACCTGAAATGTCACAGAATGTAACAATCATATTCTGAACAAATAGTATTAAATTGACAATAGACACTCAGTTTAATAACATGGGCTTGTGTATAACAACACTACTGTTTTAACTTATCATAAATGACATACACTATATTGAACATCAAGGGGAAGCATGATGATTTTCTCATATAAGTAAATGTGCATAACAAGTCATATAATTGCTTTAACTTGAATTGTGGTTTTGTAATGCATCTTGACCATACATAATACGCAAGATGTTACCAAGGTAACTAATGTTTTATGCATGACATCTAACTGACAAAGTTGTTCAAGGGAAACAATAGAAGTCTGAACTAGGAATATCACAGAATGTAACAATCACATTCTGAACAAATAATATTAAATTGACAATAATCACTCAGTTTAACCTTTGCTGATTATACAAAATAGAATGTTACCATTTAAATCTAAAAACTTTCAGTATATGCCGTAAAATGGCAATTTATGAATATGGAAAGGGAACTTGTAATCATTAATCACAGTAAGTAAATTTGTTGTTTTTAACCTATAATTTCACTCATTTTATAATAAAAAATGACAGATATGAAAATCCTTATGTGTAGGAAATGAGGGGAAAAGGGATGCACCGATAATTAAAATGCACTACCTTTCATCAATGTTCACATACAACAAACTTGATGCTTTAAGCAAATTAGCAACAAAGTAATTACTTAAATGCGGGCAAACAATAAAATATAACTTCTGTTATATCCAGTAAAATACAATGTATTATAAACATTATATATATATATATTATTACCATCTATTTACATTAAGTAATATGTTTTGAAAAACTTAATCAATAAGGGTGAATATGTTAAATAACTGTGTGCTATAATCTTTTACTGAGGTTTTATAAATGATACATCCTACTTTACTATGATTGAATTGTTTGTCATGTATCTTTCATGTAAATATTAATTGCTTATACAATAAGTAGACATTAATATTGTATTAGAATTCTGTCTAATCTACAATAGTACTATATCTGTTCAAAATAATATAAATATTGCTTATTCCTAGTACAAATATTCTCTATATGATAATTCAATTTATGTAGCTCAAATATTCTGGAATGTCAAGGTATGAGTGATAATCTGATGGACTTAGGTTTGTCCATCGGATTAGGAATGATTTTCATTCCATGGCTAGTACAGATCTTAGTTCTGTTAACATTTATTTGTTATTTCACAAAAACATTTTTAGTATGCCTGACCAAAACATTACTTTATTGGTAAACGCTCAAAGTATAAAACTGATAATTTCCTTTAAAGCTCAAACATATACTTTATAGTTATCAGAGGAAAATGTTTAATAGTCACAATAAAACAACAAATACATAGTCAAATAACATAAGATGGATTTAACTTTATATTTAAATACCAATGGCTTAAACAATCCTAGCAAGAGATCAAATCTACTGAAAGATTTAAAACTGAACAAAGCACAAATTGTCTTCCTTCAAGAAACTAATTTCAAAACAAATGACAATTGCAAATGGAATCCTAAAGAATATATGATATTGGCACAATCCACTTATAAGACAAAGACAAAAGGGGTAACAATTTTATGGAAAACAAATGTGATTAACCCAGAAATCATTTATAAATATGAAGATAAAGAAGGCCTTATGGCATTAGTAATACTTAAATATAATAACAGAATATGGACTCTAGCCAGTCTATACTGGTTCCCAGGCATTGTATCAGGAACTGTTAAAAAAACACTTGAATTTAATTTCCAATAATTATAAAGGCAACTTAATATTAGGAGGAGATTTTAACTGTCCTTCAGAGTCCATGGCGGGTATCATACTTCAGTAAAATGCAAGAACAAGAGGAAACAAGATGAAGGTGTACGGAATGCTTTTGGGAAATACAACAAAATATTTTTGGAGAAAAGGACATGGATAATTGGAATATTCTTCCCAGATAGGTTGTACAGTGTAAAATAATGGCATAATTCAAGAATACTCAAGACAGACAAGAAAAATCTTATAAAACATGACAAAAATGTTGATTATGTAAAATCTGCAACTTAAAAAGCAGGTAAAGAAATAACAGAATGGGAGGCCATGTGGCCCTCGTGTGGTAGTTAAGGTAGTTTTTAGCTCATACAGTGTGACAAGTGACATGCTACTAGTAAGAACTGACACCATGGCACAAACTGCTCCCCTGGAGTGGGTGTAAGGTCTGGTCCAGTAATATTTAAGTACAATACTGAATATTATTTCTCCAGTCTAAATGGGTAGAGGTTCAAGAAGTAAATTAGTTTTCAGGTCTGCAGTGCAGAAAGAACTGATCTGATCTTCAAAGAGTTGATATGAAAATTGTCCTCCGAATACACTGCAGAATGTCCGAGCTGTTATTTCTGCTACTGTATCCTGGATTCCAGTGAAGTATTGAAAGTCAGTAGTTGCTTTGAACTTGGAGGTAGACACCAACAACTTACACAGGGATTATAAAGAAAAAAATCCACTGTTAAAGAGACCACCAAAATGAATCTTGTGGCAGCATTCTTCAAAGAGTTGATATGAAAATTGTCCTCCGAATACACTGCAGAATGTCCGAGCTGTTATTTCTGCTACTGTATCCTGGATTCCAATGAAGTATTGAAAGTCAGTAGTTGCTTTGTACTTGGAGGTAGACACCAACAACTTACACAGGGATTATAAAGAAAAAAATCCACTGTTAAAGACACCACCATAAGAAGGATGCCAAAGGAGACCACGACAATCCCTGCCACCACACGGGATAGTAAATGAAGACAAAGCAGTGTTCAGATAAGACAGATGCCAAAGGAGACCATGCTACTACATGCTGCCGCAAGAAATAATAAATGAAGGTGGAGAAGTGCTTGGCAAAGGAGAACATGATGATTCCTGCTACCCCAAGGGATAGTAAGTGAAGGCGAAGCAGTGCTCGGATAAAAGACATGGCAAAGGAGGCCATGACAATGTATGCCACTATGAGGGATAGTAAATGAAGGAAATTCCATGTGCAGATAAGTTGGATGTCAAAGGGGAAAGTACAGTTGTGTAAACTTACCATAAATGTAGATGTTCGAGTGTATTCACTGTTGCAATCATCACATTTGGGTTATCTGCTTGCAGGTAGCCCTCAGTCAGCCTGATTATCAAAGTCTTGGGTCCTGCATCGGTTGCTTTCTCATCTTTCATGACGTCAGGCAGTCAGGGGTATAAAGCATGCAGCCGATGCCATTACATCAGTTTTTCTTGCCCCAGATGTCAGCTGCCCCCATAATGGGAAGCAATTATATACAAGGTTACACATCCAACAAAAATACAAATATACCAGAAAGCTTAAAGGATAGTAAACAAGAATAAAGTTATAGTTAATAGAAGTCAGGGGCTGAAACAGTGAATACACTCGAACATTTACATTTATGGTAAGTGTACACAACTGTACTATGTTCTTCATGTTTCACTGTTGCAGTCATCACATTTGGGTAGATTCCCAAAGCTAAGGATGGGAGGAGGCAATTAGATAGCATTAGGGCTAGCTATAAGGCCCTACAAGACTGCAGTGGCAAAGCCAGCTCTGAATTTAGAGAAAATTGGCAAGTGGTAATGCTTGGTGAAGGTATGTACAGAGCTCCAGGTAGCAGCTTCCAGGATGTCCCTGGTAGGGACACTTCTGAGAAAGGCTGTAGAGGTAGATGCAGCCCTGGTTGAATGAGGTCTTATCTCCTATGGGGTAGGTTTTCCATGGTGCTTACAGCAAAAGTGAATGCAATGGCCAATCAACTTAGAAATGGTTTGCTTTGAAATGGCCTTCCCCTCTGCCCTTGCAGCAAATGCAACCAGCAGCTGTTCCGATTTCCTGAGAGGCTTAGTCCTGTCCAAGTAAAATCTAAGTTGTCTGTGCACATCTAAGGAGTGCAGTATTCATTCCCTTTTGTTCTGTGGATTAGAAAAGAAGGTTGGCAAATGAATGGACTGATTAAGGGCCACACTGGATACCACCTTAGGCATAAAGGAAGGATTGGTCCTGAGGGACACCCTGTCTGCATGAAAGATGATGAAAGGCTCCACTGCTATGAGGGCCTGTAATTCAGACACCCTTTTTGCTGAAGTAATGGCTAAAAGGAAGGCAGTTTTCCAAGAAAGGAATTTCAACTTTGCATTTGCAACTGGCTCAAAGGGAGGAAGCATGAGCTTTTCCATTACAAAGTTAAGGTCCCAGGCTGGAGTAGAGGCTCTCCTGGGTAGTCTTAAATTTTTGGATTCTCTGAGGAATTGCTTCAGCAGTGGATGAGAAATGAGGGTTGGCTCAGTATTGTAATGTGCTGAAATGGCCGAGGCATGAATTTTGATGGAAGACAAGGAAAGGCCCTTGTGAAGCATCTCAGTTAAGTATTGAAGAATATATGGTAAATTGGGCACTCCTGTGCCCATCCCCTGAGTTTGGCCCCAGGAACAGAATCTTTTCCATTTTTCAGCATATGATTTTCTAGTACTAGGCCTCCTAGCCTCCAGAATGACATATATCACTTGCTTACTGAGGGATGGTAATGGAGAGATCAGGTAATTAGCCAGGCTGCAAGGTTCAGGGTTTGAAGCTGTGGGTGCAGAATCTGGCCCTCCTGCTGGGACAGCAGGGCAGGGGTCTGAGACAGGTGCCATGGTTCCAGCAGTGTCACACTGCTGAAGAGGGGGTACCAGTGTTGGTGTGGCCAGTCTGGTGCAATCAGTATTGTTCTTGGTTTGTCCTGTTTGATCTTTAGTAGCAATTTTGAGACGAGGGGCAGAGGTGGAAAGGCATAAACTGATAGTTTTGTCCAGGTGAAGGACAGGGCATCTACTTTCCAAGCTTGTTTGTGGGTAGTCCTTGTGCAGAATTTGTACAACTGGTAGTTCTGAGGGGAGGCAAACAGGTCTATCTCTGGGCTCCATTTGTTTGTCAACATGTTGAATATCTTCAGTTCCAGTTTCTACTCGTGTAGGCCCATGAGATTTCTGCTTAGGTCATCTGACAGTGTATTTAGCTTGCCTGGCAGGAACAGAACTTGTAGGTGCACTTGGTAGCTCAAGGCTGTGTTCCACAGAGCCATGGCTAGTCTGCAGAGAGGGTATGAGTGGGTTCCCCCCTGCTTGTTTATGTACTACATAACAGTGGTGTTGTCCGTCTTTACCAATAACTGTCCTGGTAGAATATGGTCCTTGACGGCTGTCAGAGCATTCTGTACAGCTAACATTTCTTTTTGATTGATATGCAGGTGCATTTGACTTGGGTTCCATTTGCCCTGAATGCACTTCCCTGCCAAGTGAGCCCCCTATGCATAGTCTGAAGCTTCTGTTGTTACGGTTTGGGTGGCAGGGGGTAGAGTGAATGGCAGTCCCTTGTTTTGGTGGCAGGCCTATGCCCACCAAAGGAACTCCATCTTTAGACAAGGTATGATAGAAATCATTGATTCTAGGTCCTGAGAATGTTGACACCACAGGCTTTTTAAATACCATTGTAGTTTCCTCATACAGTCTTGCATATGGAATTAGTAGAATGCAAGAGGCCATGAACCCCAGGGCTTGCAGTATTTTCCTTGCAGACAGCTGGGTCTTTGTGGCCACTAGTTTGAAATAGGCTGTCAAATGAACTTGCTTCGCTGGTATGAGGTAGGCCATCTGTGAAATTGTATTCAAGCTTACTCCCAGGAATACAATTTGCTGACAGGGTACTTAGATGTGATTTCTTTTCATTTATGGTGTACCCCAGAGAAGTTAGTAATTTCTTTACAAATGCCAGATGATTTAATAGTATGTCCTGGTTTTCTGCCTGAATTAGACATCTTCCAGGTATGAGTATATTTGAATATTTCTTTGCCTGCAAAATGCAATGACTGGAGCTAGGCACTTTGTGAATACCCTGGGTGCAGTAGATAACACAAAGGGCAGTGCAGAGAACTGATAGTGCATGTCACCTGCTCTGCAGAGTAGGTATCTTCTGCAAGACTCCCTTATTGGGATGTGCAGGTAGGCTTCCTTTAAATCCAGTGTTGCCAACCAGGCATTTTTGCCTAGCATGGGAAGCAGCTGATGAAGAGTTAGCATTTTGAATTTTGGGATTTCCAAAAAAGTGTTTAGGATAGAGGGGTGCAGAATAGGACGCCAGAAATAGTCTTTTCTGGGTACCAGGAAAAGTCTTGAGTAGAAACCTTGCCCCCATTCTTCTTCTTCTGGGACAGGTTGAATAGCCCTGTTGCTTAGAAGAGAGAGAACTTGCCTTTGAGCCTCTGCACACTGATTTGGGGGTAGGTCTGGCCAACCGTTTGGGGTTGGTAAAGAGTGGAAGTGGAATCTGTATCCTTGAGAAACTATATTTAAAACCCATTTGTCCTGGGTAATGAGTTCCCAATTTTTTTGCAAGCAGGGTGATCTTTCCCTCTAAAGGAACAGTCAGTTGAGCAGGGCTTGGAAGGTTTAAAGTTAAGTCATTGTGACAGTTTACCATAGGGGAGTGTCTTACTACTCCCAGCTTTGGAAGTGGGAGCTCCCCACTGCTTAGTCCTGTGAGTACCTTGGGACTGAAGCCTGGGTGTTCTGCCAGTTCTGGGTCTGGACTGAGAAGGCCTACAAGAGGCAGGAAAGGACCAATTCTTAGAAGGCCAATGCCTACTAAATCTGGGAGGCTGTACTTGCAGGAAATCTTTAACAGTTTGCATATATTTAGCTTTTTCCTCCATCTTTTTAAGTACTTCTTCTGTTTTGTTGCCAAACAGGTGGTCTTGTTTTAATGGAGCATCCAGTAAGTTAGCTTTAACATG
The DNA here is from genome assembly GCF_019279795.1 of Protopterus annectens. Classification (NCBI taxonomy): domain Eukaryota; kingdom Metazoa; phylum Chordata; order Ceratodontiformes; family Protopteridae; genus Protopterus; species Protopterus annectens. The sequence continues at coordinate 40,828,289 of NC_056732.1, forward strand.
ATCTGGCAAAGATTGCTCCTTAAGCCAAGCATGCCTTCTAAGTACAGACCCAGTGACAGTAGCCCTGCAAGATGCCTCTAATGAATCAAAACCACATTGCAAAGTATGTTTTCCAATTTGTTCAGCAGAATGCATTAAATCCTGTAATTCTTTATTTTCAGCACAGTCAGGAATCAACATCATTTTCTGTTTAAGCAATCCAATAATATGTTGCTGATACTTGAACATATAAAACTGGCAGTTTAAGGCCCTAATGGCCAAAGTTGCAGAAGTGTATACCTTCTTACCCCATCTATCCAGGGCCCTGGAATCTCTATCGGAGGGGGTAGGGTACTGGGCAGTAGTAGCCTTAATGCCCTTGGGTCCCTGTGAAATGGTCTCAGGATCCACAGTAGGATTTTTAAAGAGGAACTTGTGAGAGTCAGGTACCCTGTAATACCGATCAGGTTTTCTGGGAGCAGGAGGTAAAGTGTCAGGGGCCAGGCTAGATTCTGAGAAGGCATCATCTACAATGTCTAGTACAGGAGGGATGGCTAAAGGCCTGTGTTGAGGTAGGAGAAAGAATTCCCTAAGCCTCTTTTTGGAGTCAGAATAATCCTGGCTTTCCCAGCGGAAATGCTCCCTAAGAGAATGCAAGGTTTCACCAAAAGAGAAATCCTCTGGAGGGGAAGCAGAGGGAATGGAGTCCTCTGCAACAGAATCCTCATAGGTAGATAAAGGCAACTCCTGGTCATCAGAGAAAACAGAAATTTCAGAATCCTGATCAGAAGAATCAGAAGGAAAATCAGTCCTAGGTCTGAGGGAGAAGGGTGGCTTCCTGATTAGAGTAACAAGGACTTCAGCCATTCTTATCATTTTTTTTATTAGGCATAGGGGCCTAACCATGTGGTCTGGGCGTCAGTTTTCTAGGCATGGATCAAGTTTTAGGCCTTAAAGAAGAAGATGGCGTCGATTTAATATGCAAGTCAGTAGGCCTGAATACACCCTCAGAAGTCGGTGCCTGCACAGCAGCTCCGGACCCATCCAATGTAGAGACATCCGCAGGTTCCATAGTCGAAGAAGCCTCTCGCGGCATATCGGACTCCGAATGGGTCGCAGTAGAGGCCTGCGAATCTGAAGTAGTGGGTATCAGGGGCTGCAAAAGCAGCTTGCTGAGTACTGGCGAACTGGCGACTAGCTTAGGAGAAGCGTCGTCAGCAGCTTTGGACCTATGCAGTCTGTCTCTGTCTTTTTCTTTACGTTTTTTTGGAATGTCGGTAGTCGGGTGGCTTACCGAAGCCATTTCTGGATAATTGAACCGAGTACCAAAATATTTTGATGCGAAAATGAACCGATGATGAATAATATGAGGTTTGAATAAGACACAAAACCGACAGCGAGGTACATCGTGGTCTGGGCCTAGGCAAGGAATGCAGTACGAATGAAAATCTTTATGAGGTATTTGCTTTCCACAAGAAATACAATTGTTAACTTTTACTGACATCAGTTTAGAGCAAGAAAAAGGATCCCAATGGGGTACTTAGCTTAGTTGAAGACTTCGGATCTGAAACTCGAAAACGAATATTTCAGGAGTCGGAGGACCAGCACTTGTGAACTGCTTATGCTTCGGGCACCGCACAGCAAGAAAAACTGATGTAATGGCATCGGCTGCATGCGTTATACCCCTGACTACCTGGCATCATGGAAGATGAGACAGCAACAGACGCAGGACCCAAGACCTTGATAATCAGGCCGACTGTGTGCTGCCTGCAAGCAGATAACCCAAATGTGAAGACTGCAACAGTGAAACACGAAGAACATCATGACAATACGTGCTACCACAAGGGATAGTAAATGAAGACAAAGCAGTGTTCTGATAAGACGGACACCAAAAGAGACCATAATGATACACGTCATCTTGAGACATAATAAATGAAGGAAATGCCATGCTCATATAAGGTGGATGCCAAAGGAGACCATGACAAGACATGCCACCATGAGCGACAGTAAATGAAGACTATAAGAAGGCTTATAGCAGTTGCAGCAAACTACTCTGGTAGTTCGACCAGGAATATCAGGTGAAGTTTTGGTCTCTGAACAGAAATGTCCTACAGCACCCAGAATCCAAAACCACCTTTGTAAATCAGATATTATAAACTAGAATTAAGAAAGCATCCACATGAGGAAAAAGTCTAACATCTACAATTACAAAGATTCCATGACAGGCCTGAAACTAAAAAGTTTTAAATGTGGGTGGGGGTCACCAGCAGGCAGCTGTGCAAATCAAAAATCACCAGGGGATTTTGAGACTGCAAAATAACTATCCCCACCTGGCATTATCATGCCACTGACAGACCACATGGCAGGAATAAGCAACAGAAAAATATTCCAAGTCCAGCACAAATCAGAGAAGGTTCTGGGGTGCAGATCAAAACAAATCTGAGACGGTTCGGGGGTGTAGATCAAGCCAAAGAAGGTTCTGGGGTATAGATCAAGGTAAATCTGAGAAGGTTCTGGGGTGTAGATCAAGTTGTAGTTGCACGCACTTCATCTAGAGGAATGTTTTTGAAAACAGCAGTAGGAGTAGTAGCAGCTTTAGTGGAACTGGTTTAGGTATACAGGTAAGTACCTTTCCATACCTGTTAAAGCAAAACACACTGTAACTGGCCATTTACTTGGACAGATAGAATGGTGTGACCCTGCTTCTCTGACTTAATTTTGCAAAGAGGATAAATCGACGTTCATCTTTTTTGCAGGGCTGCCATGCCATTTTAATACATCACCTTAAATATCAATGGACAACCTTGGCATGCATAAGGTGCTCCCCCAGATGAATACACAGGAAAGAAAATAGGTATCATTTGCCTAACAGCCACAAGGTGCAGGGTTTGATTCTCACATAGGTTAATTGGCTAGGCTTAAAATGGTCTACAAGGTCAGTTAGCCTATTACTAATCTATGAACCTTTTAACTTGTTCGAAAGTGAAGTCACCATGAGGTGAAGGTGGGATTAATGAAGACAGTAAACCTGTCATTATAAAAGACAAAGAAACAAAACTGAATCCAAAAGAGTCTGCAGTTTGGTGGTCCTCTAATAGCTACAACAACGATGAAAAACAAAGATTTCCAAGGCAGGTATTTTAGATCTGCAGTGTGAGTTACCTTAAAATGAGGAAGAGGCAGTTTTCCAAACATGAAATCAAGATCCCATGTTCAGAGGGTCATAGGTTCATAGTGTGATAGGGTCAAAAGTTGTTACTAGGCAAATGACCACTAGGGCCCTTACAAGCATAGCCATGCACCCCAAACCATTTGGGTCCCAAGTATCATATGGAAGGGGCATGTTAGTAGGCAGGTAGCCAAGTATTTATAGGGGGTATTAGCTACAGTAATACTTTTCTTATTGACAGTCTCTGTCCATAAGGGGCATGTAGCCCATACTGGGGGTAAACTTATGATTTCCCAACAAATTATCAAGATTTTTGTTTGACTAAGGTCAGGGATGAACTCTCTTTTACATGAATGGGAAGCCTATTCCATACTGTGCGGATCCTTTGGGACACATATCCGTCTCTCCAGCGCATTCTCTCTATGTCACAAGAAAGTTCAGATCCCTGGATCTAGTGTTCCTGGTGCTGTTTGTTTTGCGTACGTGCAACAGATTCATTAGAGCAGGGTCTGAGGAAGCCCTGGAAGCCAGGCAAAGACCCCCTCTCAGCAGCCTGTAGAAGACTGAATACAGAGACAAAGCCTTTAGGCAATCAGTGTAGGACAGGGTATTCATGCCCTGAATTCTCTTGGTGAAAAAACTAGATACATACCAAAGGAGCACTGTATTCAATGATGGGTCTAATAATGGCTGAGTAGAGTATTACTATAACTTCCTTGGACCTGGATGCCATACTCTTACCTATAAGTTGGGCGACATACAATTATTTTCTTATTATTGGTCAAAGGCCAGATTGCAGTCTAAATATGTTCCCAGATCCCAGCAAACAAAACAAGTGCTGAAACAGTGGATATGGTACATCATTTGAAATAATGCATTTTGGCATTGAGTTTTAGGCCATGGCTTTGACACCAGTCACTTGTCTGTGTTAAACCCACTTTCAAGATGTTTGTGTCCTGGGGGGAATCTATAATAGCTCCCAATTTATAGTCATCTGTAAACTTAGTGAGCGAGAAGCCTTTAACATTAGCCTTAACATCCGAGAAGTAAATACCAAGCAGAAAAAGGCCTAGCGTGGAGCCCGGGCTACTTCATTTGAGACCGGTCTGTTGATGGAGGTGGTCTCACTGATCATGACTTCTTAGGTCTTGCCTATCAGCCAGCAATTCAGTAAGTTATGTAAGGGTTTACACCTAGCTCAGAGAGCTTGTCAACAATGCCTGAGTGGGGTACTGTATCAAATGCCTTAGCCAGGTCAAGATACATAGCATGTACTGTTTTACCCTTGTCCATTGCCTTGGACTCTTTCAAAACTGTCTACCAGGTTAAGTATGCATGACCTTCCCTTAACAATGCCATATTGGGGTGGGTCCTGTATCTGTAGGTTGCCAGTGTCCTTGTTCATCATTTCCATGAGAATTCGTTCCAAGAGTTTGCATATTCAGCTAGTTAAACTGAAGGGTTTGTAGTTCCCTGGTTTGGTTAATGGTCTATCCTTGTGCAGGGGAACGACCGCTGCAGTCCTCCATTCAGCTGGAATATAGCCTACATCAAGACTATTGAAGACTGCCTCAAATGATCCTGATAGGTCATGTTTTAGAAAGCAACCGGGGAAGTTGCTGGGACCCATGGAGGCAGTATTCTTGGTTTTAGCGAGTGCTGCCAGCACCTGGTCCATGTTGATAGCTAGGGCACGTATGTTGGATGGGATTTCACCTGGTGGAGCTGGGTGGAGGGGGGTGAAGTTTGATTGTTCTTAGGCTACAAGGTCATCCTGATCTTATAGCTGGCTTTGTTTGACCTAATTAGATCTCTTAGTTTTTTATTTAATTGTATATTTTTCCTGATTCTGGCCATGAGTTTTCTTCTTTTATTTTATACCCTATTTAAGTGAGAATTCCACCAGTGGGGGATTGTTTTTAGTGTTTGTTTTGGGTTTATTTCTGGTAGGTATGGCAGCCTCTATGCAGTAGTTGACATGTTTGCATAGTGACTGTGAATAATTCTGCATGCGTAGCTGTGATCTGGTGGGATGGAGGGAGCCATGAATTTTGATGAGCTGGTACTTAATATGGTGTAGTTTGTCTTTGAAAAGTTCCCAGGTGTTACTGGTGTAGCTGAGTTTTCTGGGGTAATTTCTACTACAGATGATGTACCATATCCACTGTTTCCACACTTGTTTTTTGCTACATTCATTGTTTCTGACTTGAATATCTGCACTTTTTGACCGTTTTACAGCCTTTAGTTAGAACTGCCTTGGTTCCACTTTAGTGAGAGTACAGGGGACCAGGGTCATTTTCTGGCCTGGGACGTTGAAAAGGAAAGAAGCATGTGTTGTTCTTGATTGGCCACAGAGACCTTGATTGTGTTTTTTTATTGAATCTTTGCTGCTATTTAAACACCACAGTTACACAATGAGCAAGCTTACCCTACCTTATCCATTCCTTTGGCACTCGCTTTTCACATTGTTTTTGTCACAGCTGCATTACTTGAGTGTTTCTATGTTGAATACTTGCACTTTTGGACCTTTTTTTACAGTATTCTGTTAGAACTCACGGTGAAGTCCTATTCTCAAATCAAATAGCCAAATTATGGAATTCTCTAGCCCACACCCTCCAAAACACACCTGAATCTACCAGTTTCAAACAACTACTACTTGAACTTCTATCCAAGAGCTGGCATTGTTCCTGCACCACACCTGACTGACAAGATGTCTATAACTCTCTCAACACACTGTTCACTCCTTACCTCATCTTCTCCCTCCCTCAGTGTTTATTACTACTCAAAAATAAATACGTATAAAGGAAATCTCATTTGGTCATGACTATTATTTAATATGTACACACTACTAACTTTATTTCTTCTCACAGTGATCTTCACTGAAATGCTTGTGTGTTTTTCTTTTTGAACCTGCATCTGCTAGAAAACTGTAAGCCACAGTGGTGCAGCGGTAGCATTGTTGCCTCAAAGCAAGAGGTTCTCCTGTTTGATTCTCGGCTGGACTGCCTTCTGTGTGGAGCATGTCCTCCCCGTGGTCAAGTGGCATTCGAAAGACATGCGTGAATGGGCGTGCCTTCGTTGAAGGTTGGGAGTCAGGCTGGCAACTCGGCACCATAAAAAATCTGCCGCCAATCATTAGCGGACCTGAGTTCCGCTTTGGCGACCCCTAACCAGGAAAAGCCGAAAAGACAAACAACATCTGCTAGAAAACTGTATTGAATACTACTTTGTACAGACTAACTAAATGATGTGTATTCTGCATCTTACTGTATGTATACTATTGTACAATCTAATTATTGCATATTGCTTGTATTTCTGTGGAGCTTTTCTCCTTGGGCCTCCACTGAAAATGGGCTTCTGGCCAGTCAAACTTTTCCGGAAAACAAATGTAAATAAATAAATAAAATAAAACTGCTGCTCTGTATGCAGCAGCGCCTAGCAATGATCTGTACAGTCACCGATATCTCTTAGCATAACTCCCCCTTGTAATCTGTGTAGACGCTGACCTCTCGCAGTGTAAGTTTCCCTTAAATTACCCTTACCGTCTAGACAGAGTTTTTTTTAACTACTATCCCCCTTGTAATCTGTGTAGACGCTGACCTCTCGCAGTGTACGTTTTCCTTAAATTACCCTTACTGTCTAGACAGAGTTTTTTTTAACTACTAGAGCATCTAGTTTGCACACAGCTTAGAAATGTTCATCAACTTCCTTATCTTATTGACTTATTCAATATTAAAATTTTCCTCACTCCTTCCTGGTAAATCAGTAGCCATGGATATGTACTTCAAGACTCTCTCTGTGGCCAGTCTGGTTGAGATGGGCAATCTGAGTCATTGTAGCAACTGCCTCATGTACAGTGACAACCAAGTTATTCTTAATAAAGCAGATAAGGTATATGACAGATGTAAATGCACTTTAACGCTGCAGGTAAAATTCTCATACAAATAAAACTAATACTATAAAGGTTGTCAGTGACACTTGCACCACATCGACTGCACAGGGTAAAGACCCTACACATAAAACTACTTATATTGAGGCGCTTCTAAGTAACCTTCCAAAAACAATAAGACCTCCTGTACAGCACAATCAAAAAAGGGTCCTCAGCCATCATGACAACAGTCAGTTAAAAAAAACACCCACAGCTACATATAGTAACACTAGCCAATGTCACTATTCCTAAGCCCTTAAGGCAAACCAGTGCAGAACCAAATTCCCTGATCATTGGTAATTTTATAGTGAGGCACACTGATGTCCCCCTCACCAAACTGAATAAGGAGAGAGTCACAGTTGGCTGTCTTTCTAGGGCTAGGATCCATCAAATCCCACAGGCACTCGGGTCATTAAACCACTGATACCAGTATGACTGTCATAGGCTATGTGGGTGTTAATGGCTTGAGACATATCTTCTTGACTATATGAAGCGAAACCTGATCGAGCTCACCGACTATGTGTCTCAGGCAGGTATGAGCCTAGCACTGAGTAGCATACTACCTTCTCCAAGGATGATGCCACATTACCAACAGAACATGATTGATTTTAACAATCAGCTTAGCTTCTGGTTATATAGTTGACAGCCTGGGAGATCATGGTTGACAGACCACACTGCTTTGCCAGGGATGGTCTGCACTTATCTCCTCTAGGCTTTGGGATATTGGCAAAGACCTTTTCTACCCCCATTCTGCTTTTTAGGCAATGCCAAACTAATAAACCTCCTGACTTTCATAAATTAACCACAACACAATAATCAAATGCCTCTTTCTGTGCAAGGATCATTGCAATGTCTTAACCAAGTATCTGTGCAATACTAAAGTCTCATACAAGTAAGTGTTCAGTTCAAAACGTGTTAAAGTGTGTTTCTAATTATGTGCAGTATTAGTCTGTCTATACACATGTCCGTGATGTAATAGCTAGGTTTTATATGTGTAAATGTCTGTGAAAATATTCTATATGTTGTTTGCACATTGAGTTCGGAGACTCGGAATTTCATTCAGTTTTTGCACTTGTGTAATTTCTGATTGACAATAAAGTTTACTTTGACTTTGATTTTGACTTAACTGAACTTAAGAAGTAATATCTGAAGGTTCTACTGCTCAATGCTAGAAGTCTTAACAAGAATCTCCCTGGATAGTGCAGACATCTGTCTAGTAATGGAGACATGGTTTAAGTCATGGAAGAGTACCCTGGCAATGCAAGGTTACAATGCCTTTCACATCTTTAGACCAACTACTGCACAGGAGAAAACTAAAGGTGGAGAAGTCAGCCTATATTAAAAACAATCTCACATCCAGACTAGTTAAACTGTATGACCCAGTGGAACTCATAAATGTGCAACTCAACATAAACAGGGTCTCATACCATATCCTTGCAACCTATAGGTCCTCCCCTCCATGTTCCAGGAAACCCATTCTACCTACCTCAGTGTACTAGAGTTCCTCATCATTCGCCCCAATACAATATTCATCGGGGATCTCAACTACCCCTATATAGATTGGGAATCCTACATCACTTGTAATGCACAAGCCCAATGATTCCTACACTTCGTTAATACCAACATCCTAGAATATTTGGTCCATTCTCTTAGCAGGGGTACGAACATCCTTGACCTTGTACTCACAAACATGTGGAGTGATGTTCCTCACCCAATGCAATATCTATGCTCATCAGATCTGACCATAAGGCAGCACTGTTTGAACTAACTGCTCTGTACTAATCAACCCCTTGGTTAAATTCCAGGCACCCCTAAATACAGTAAACACCACAGCTATTTACAAAATCTCTGTACAACCATATTGATAGCTGTATAGAGCAAGCTGTGCCCACTCGTTATAAGAATAAATCAAATTCAAAAGTCAAACCACCCTGGTGGAATCACAATATCAAACGGTGATACAATAAAAGAAAAAAAATCTTGCTCAAGTTTGAGAGGAACAAAGCCCTACATACTAAAAGCCCCCCTGACCAATCTAAACAGGCAGATATGAGGGGTAATTAATGCTTCAAAGGCTAAACTTGAAGAAAAAATACCTTCTGAGGCAAAGAATTACCACAAAGCTTTCTACAGTTAATGCCCGTAATCTCAGCAGGAATAAGCAACAATGCACATAGCTTACTGTAAACGGCATAATCCACACTGAACTGGAGGCCGTTCCAACCTTTTGGCTGACAGGTCTTGCTCAACCCCCGCCCCCAATAGGCCAAAGAAGATACCATCCCCAACCATTACTTGAGAAGAGGTCATCAATGCACTTTCCAAGGCCAAATACACTGCATCAATGGGCCTTCATAACATCACAGGATGCTCAATAAATAGCAAGATATATGACCTCTCTGGTCCACTTGAATGACTTTTCATCTGGAGCCTACAGTCAGGTTTTTTGCCCAAGGAATGCAAGACAGCTACAGTCATTCCTCTGCATAAAAGAGGTCCAACCACTGATCCGGACAACTGAAGACCCATAAATCTGACCAGCCTCATATGTAAGGCCATGGAAAGACTCATCATGGGCATGGTAAATGAGGACATAGGTAACCTGCAAACACTGGACCAATCACAGCTCAGCTTTGTTAAAGGGACATCACGCCTATTAGATCTGACAGACTTCTTTGAGAGGATCACCAAAGCAATGGATGAGGGCAAGACTGGGCACACAGCTTACCTCAACCTGGCCAAGGCTTTTGGTAAACTATCCTACTCAGGCATTATAGACAAGCTCACTTCAGTATAAACCCTTTTATTACCTGCTGGACAGCCAACTTGCTCAATGATAGACCCCAGGAGATCAAAATAGGTCAAGCCACCCTCATCAAGAGGCCAGTCACTAGCAGAGTCCCCCAGAGCTCAGTATTGGGCTCTCTCCTTTTTGGCATCTATTTCTCTTAAATGGAAGCAAATGCTGAAGGTTTACAGCTGACTGAGTTTGCAGATGATTGCAAGCTGGAGGTCATCTTCCCTGAAAACAATGGCATTCTTCAAGAAGGCCTGTCTCTGTCTAACAAATAATACCAAAGCCATGGTCTTAAACTCAATGCTAAAAAATACATGACTTTCACCCTTGGGTAGTCAACCATCCTGGCTAATTACTATGTTGATAATACTCCCTTAAGAGTTGACCCAGTGGTCAGTGCTCTAGGAACACACACAGCCAGTAGCCTTACCTTCGGCTACCATGTGGCCACACTGCTGAGGAAATCCTTTTATGCTGCACAACTTAAAAGTAAAGGCATGGCATCTAGGTCCAAAGAAGTCATTATCCCACTGTACTCTGCTCTTATCAGACCATTCACAGAGTACAATGCTCCCTTCAGAATGTATCTGACCAGGCATGTGCAGCAACAAGAGTGACCTCAGAGGTTCCTTACAAAAATAATACAAGGTGTAACAAACCTGCCTTATACAGAGTACCATAAATCCCCTTCCCTCTACTCAGTCTACTATAGATTGCTGAGTGGTTATCTATGCCTGGCTTACAAGGCATCCGCAAACCCCATACTAATGAATCTCCTGCATATTTGTAAGTCAAACAGTACCAGAAATACATGATCTAGGGACCTGAATTTTGTCTGTGACTTAAACAAAATATGCTGGAGAGAAAGATATGTGTCCCAGAGTCTGACCTTTCAATGAAACAGGCTTCCCATCCACGTGAAGCTGAGTTCGTCTACTACCCAATTTAAGTGCAACCTAGACTAGTGGATATGGAATAGGAAATTTACACCAGGCCTGGCACCCATGTCCCTTATGGAGACGGGTAGCTTATAACTGCCTTGCCCTCGATGTCCTATTTGGATACGGGACATCATAGAAAGCCCCCCCCCCCCCGGGTCGTTAGCCTAGTAACAATCTATGAATTTATGCTTTGTGATCTGACCTCACTAGTGAGGATGTGACACAGGAGGAATGCAATGCTATCACATGTTGGTGAGTTCCAGATCCACTATGTCTGATCCTCTGGTTGGAGTGTGCACTATCTGTTCCAGAATGTTTGTGTTAATAAAGTCCAGGAAGTATCGTGCCTGTGAGTTTAAGGCAGTGTACATTATCCCATCTATAGAGGGGTAGTTAAAGTCAACCAATCAAACAGAATGTTTGTCTGGATTGTGAATACCTCTAGTATGTTTAGATAGGAGTCATGAGACTCTAGTGGCGTACAAAGTGACCTGCAGCTAGCCATGATATGGTGTGGGACTTACCTATGGTGACTTGCATATGGATGAGCTTCATGGTATCATCCTGTTTAAACAACATGGAAGTGTGTTTGTTGCTAATGTAGATTGAGACACTCCAGTTTGTGCTGTTGTTGGTCTAAACGTGTAGAGGGCACAGCAGTTTTCCACTTCTGGAGTACTTTCTATGGCTTTAAACCAAGTCTCAGTCAAGGTACAGATGTGTACATTCTCTAAAGTGTGGAGGGCTTGAACGGTGTGCTGTTTTTTGTTTAGGATCTGAACATTAAGCAGTAACACCTTAAGGTTGTTCACTGACATTTTCATTATGTTGGCAGTTTTGTCGTTTTGGCATTGCTAAAAAATGCACTGAGGGGGTGGATAAAGTTTTAACCAATATTCAAAATCCCAGAGAGGAAAGTGCAACCCATCTTTGGCAAAGCAACATAGTCTTTTGACCATGTTCTGCCATGCTGACAATTTTTGGATCTCCCTGGAGTGACATCAGAAACTAAGCCAGTTATTAAAATCAATCATTTTATGTTCATACTGTGACATCATCCTTGTTGAAGGTAGAATGCTGCTCAGTGCCAGGCTCATACCTATCTGTGACACATATTTCGTGATGTTCATTGTGTCTGTTTTCATATAGCCCAGTGAGGTATGTCTCAGGTCATTTACACCCACATGGATTGTAACAGAATCATATTAGTACCTGGGGTGCAGTGATCTGTGTGTGTGCGCGTGATACTGGCAATCCTGGCTCCAGTTAGGCAACTAGCCGTTATCCTCCCCTTGTCTAACCTGGTGACTGCTGCATGTGTGCACCACACAATGGAGTCCCAATGACGTGTCTTAGGTAAAGTATATGCCTGGTGACTGGTGTATGTATGCACCACACAACTGAGTCTCAATGACATGTGTCCCTGTACTGAGCATTCCCAAAATTGGCCCCAGGGAGCATAACTTGTGAAGTTCACTACTAGCAGGTCCTGCAGAAGGGACAAGTCAACCAAGAGGTAAAGCAGAGCTAATCAACAAGTCATGATTCTGTAGCAGGAATTGGAAAACCTGACCATGGAAGGCAGGTTCTTAGAGCATTGTGACCTTTATAGTGGTTCCACCATACGGCTGTCATGTTACAGCCACCACAAGGGGCCATGGGGACCATGGCTGCCACATAACCTAACAACTGCAGATGTAGAATCACTCCTAGTATCAATGTTCATGATACCACGTTGGACAGAACAGCTCTGCAAACATCCCTGAATCTAGGCAGGAGAAGAATGGCTCTAATGGCCCAGCTGTCTGAAAGGCACCAAAGAAAAAGCATCTGTCGGACAGGTTTTGTTGTATGATTCAGCCCAGTACAATGTAGTTCCTTGTTTCTCAGACAG